>NW_027256888.1:43141340-43583840 GCF_029215685.1 Pituophis catenifer annectens | reverse complement strand
CAAAGAAATTTCAGCTAATTCCCAGTGTGCATTTTGATGTTAATGATATTATTGACATTCTTTGGATTAATGTTTTTGATCACTGAGGCAGCTGTGTCCTTTCAACATCATTAGAATCTCTCCCTTTCACACATATGCAAATTTTTCAAATTGATAAATTCTTTCTACTTCTGGTGTGCGTGTCTAGTATTATCCTAGAAGTATAACATCTATCAATATGTCTTGCCACTAAACCATGATCCCAAACTCTTTCTTTAGCAGGCATCATCCATTTTGTGTTTCATTGCTTATTAATAATTGCAGATGTGCAACTTGATTGATGGAGAAACAAGACATGTAATTGTATGCCTCTGCTGCTGTTGCATCTGTGCCTAAGAAAATCCTAGAATGACTGGCTAATAATATAAAGTCAAAATGCCTCTCTGGCTGAGTTCCCAAGAAAACAAAAGCCTTTGCTGTTCTGATAGGAAAACAGATGAGAATGCACAAGCTTCACTATTACATTACATGAAGAAGAGGCACACCATGCAAACCATCACGCTGCAGGATTTGACACAAAAAGCATGTTAAACAAACACATCATGGGTGGATTTTGCCAAATGCTTTGTAGGCAGGAATTCTTGCCAAGTCTTACAGAGATGCAAGTGGAATTGTTTCATCTCTCCTCACCACTGCTTCCCTAGAAAAACAAATAAAGAAAAAATATTAAACATAAGTCCAGCAATATGCTTTTTTCTTCCCTCTGCAATGTATTCAGTGGATGTTTAAAACAGAGGCCATGAATCTACATTACTGAATAAAATAATGCCTCTGATGATGGAGATGACGAAACTGTTGGTTCCCTTTCAGGTTGCATCTTGCTGCCTTCTTTCAATGTTTCCCTTCCTTTACATGCAATTTTGGGGAGTGGGTGTTATCAGATCTTGATTTTTGACAGTATGCAAGCTGTTTTGGATAGTGAGAAACGCCTGTATTTTAAAACACTATATCCTGGTTACCAGATTAGCCCAAATCCTCAGGTCAGAGAGATTTTATTGGTCTTTGAAGCAAAGAAGGCTTTTCCATGTAGCTATTTTTCTAGTTTTAATAAATCTTTTAAACCAATCTGGCTACAGTTAAGTCATTAACTGTAGTTATTAGTTTAGCAATTTAGCACCTCCCTGGCAACACCATTTTCTCAAGGGATCCCCAGTAAAAGATAATTTTATCAGAAACGGCATTGGTCGCGTTGGTGGATGATCTCTGGAGGGCTCGGGACAGGGGTTGCTCCTCTGTCCTGGTCCTATTAGATCTCTCAGCGGCTTTTGATACCATTGACCATGGTATCATGCTGCAGCGGTTGAGGGGGTTAGGAATAGGGGGCACCGTTCTGCTGTGGTTCTCCTCCTTCCTCTCTGACCGTTCGCAGTTTGTGTTGGCAGGGGGGCAGAGGTCGACCTCGAGGCACCTTGCTTGGGGAGTGCTGCAAGGGTCAGTCCTCTCGCCCCTTCTATTCAACATTCATGTGAAGCTGCTGGGGGAGATCATCCGTGGTTTTGGGGTGAGAGTCCATCAGTACACTGATGACACTCAGCTGTACATCTCCACCCCAGACCACCCCAACGATGCCCTTGATGTGATGTCTCACTGCCTGGAGGCCATGCGGGTCTGGATGGGGAGAAACAGGCTCAGACTCAACCCTTCCAAGACCGAGTGGCTGTGGCTTCTGGCGTCCCGATATAATCAGCTGGTGCCATCGCTGACTATTGGGGGTGAATCTCTGCCCCCCACAGTGAGGGCTCGCAATCTGGGCATCCTCCTGGATGCATGGTTGTCTTTAGAAGAGCATATGATGGCCGTGGCCAGGGGGGCTTTTTATCAGGTTCTCCTGATCCGCCAGTTGTGGCCCTTTCTGGACCGGAATGCCTTGCGCACGGTCACTCACGCCCTTGTCACCTCCTGGCTGGACTATTGTAATGCTCTCTACATGGGGCTCCCCTTGAAGAGCACTCGGAGGCTCCAGCTGGTCCAGAATGCTGCCGCATTCCATTGTGCCCACGTGATTCCCCTCCTGCGCAAGCTGCACTGCTTCCCAGTGGTCTTCCGGATGCGATTCAAGGTGTTGGTCACCACCTTTAAAGCGCTCCATGGCATAGGACCCGGGTATCTTTGAGACCGACTTCTGCCACCAACAGCCTCCCACTGGCCAGTTCGCTCCCACAGAGAGGGTCTCCTCAGGGTGCCATCAGCCAAGTTATGTCGGCTGGCAACACCCAGGGGGAGGGTCTTCTCTGTGGGAGCCCCTGCCCTGTGGAATGAACTGCCCCCGGAAATGCGTAAGATCTCCGACCTCCGTGTATTTCGCTGTGCCCTCAAGACCCTGCTGTTCCGCCAAGCCGGGCTATCAATGTAATGATTTTTAAATTGGGTTTTAAATTTTTGGGGTTTTAAATCTGAGCTGAAATTATGTAATAATTTTAATTAATTTTAACTGATGTCTGTCTTTGTGTTTTTAATAGGCTGTACACTGCCCTGAGTCCTTCGGGAGAAGGGCGGTATAGAAATAAAATTATTTATTTATTTATTTATTATTTATTTATTTATTTATTTATTTATTTATTTATTTATTTATTTATAATTATTACTCACTAATAAAGCTGAACTACCAACATATTCTACCTGCATACTCTAGTTTATTCTGCTTTAAAGTTCCTTGTTCTTAGGAGATTCTTCTTAGAAAGAAAATAGGAGAATAGGATGGAAGGTAGTTTGGCTGTCTGACACAAAGTCCAGAGTTACAGTCAACTACTGGGGCAACTTTTCCATCTTGTTCATAAGGTAGATTGAAATGAAACATTTCCTTCTAAAACCAATGAAGCCAGATCTCTATGTATACAGAGAGTTTATTGGGAAAATATATGGAAGAGGGCAGGCATCAATCATAGACATCATCCTAAGGCTGTTATTTACTGATTTTCTCCCTTAGGGTTGTACCACATAAGCACTGAAGAAAAGACAGCTGGACTCATCTGGCCTGTTCTTTTCTGCCCATCTCCTAAACACTTATCTTAATTTACAGAAGGTGAAAGCTAATAGCAATAGCAATAGCACTTATTGCTAATAGACGTATATTCCGCTTCACAGTGCTTTTACAGCCTCTCTAAGTGATTTACAGAGTCAGCATATTGCCCCCAACAATCTGGGTCCTCATTTTACCCACTTCGGAAGGATGGAAGGCTGAATCAACATTGAGCCGTCAAGATTTGAACTGCCAAACTGCAGCTAGCAGTCAGCTGAAGTAGCCTGCAGTACTGCACTCTAACCACTGCACCACCTTGGCTCTTCCCTGGAAGAGATGAGATGATAGCATTCTTCAGTTAACTATTTTAAGGTTTCATTTTTTTGTCCACCTTCCTTGATGGAATTATAAAGGGATAGTTTGGTTTCCACCTGTCGTATCTCTGCTTAAGTTTGAAAATATGGGAGAAACGAAAGATGAAATTCATTTCTTTACTTGTCTCAGCTCACCTCATCTCACCTTTATCAGGTGTTTCAGAAGGCATAGTCAAAAACTAAACCTGTTATAGAACTATATTTAGGTTTTTGAACTACAGTTTCAGACATCTCTGTAATATGTGTCTCATGGATCTTAGTCATATAGTATTTTTGTTAAATTACTGAGGAATGATTTCATTCTTAAAATAATTGAACATTAAATCATGTTTCTACTAAAAGCACAAATATTGTACTGAATCAAAGCTATCTGTAATAGAATCAATATTAAAGATTACATGAGTAGGTCAGCATAACATAGCATACACATAGTCATAGTTACAGTAATACATTTCTAAATGGATATATCAATACACTACAGCTGCTGTATCTGAGTCACTCAAGAGGAACTGAGCTACTTCAGTGGACAGGCAAATGTGTTAGATATTTCCAGCCCAACTTTTTGATTATTTCTATTTCACATTTGGGGAGATATTCTTAGACAAATTACATGAGCTTATTTTTTCCTGAAATCCCAAGGTCTTCATCTTTCAACTATTTTTACATTAATCTGTATACAGATTAAGTAAAATTATTTTAAAAGTTGATAGTTTGGTGTAGTGGTTAAGGATTAGGCTAGAAACCAGGAGATTATGAATTTTAGTCACACCTTGGACAAAAAGCCAGCTGGTTGACCTTGGGCCAGTCACTTTCTCAAGCCTAAGAAAGAGGCAATGGCAAACCACTTCAGACTAATCTTGCCAAGAAAAATTCAGGAATTTATCTAGATAGTCTCTGAAAGCTGACATGATTGAACAAAAGAAAGAAGTCTTAAGAGTATTGTGGACAAGTCTTGATATAAACTCAAAGAGTTGGATGTGAACATTTAAATTATTGGGTCCAGCTTCCTGCTCAGGGCAATAATCCAATTTAAAACATTCCTGATTGCTCTTGAAGCTTTGATGCAGCATATTTAATGTGTGTGTCCATTACTTTTCTGGCTAACTGGTTCCATTGCACTTTCTGCAAGGAAGTGCTTTCTGGCATTTAGTTAAAAAGTGCTTTTCTAAAGCCATTATTATCTATTCTGCACCTTGGAACAAGATTGAACAGGCTGTACCTTCTTCTATGTGACTTCCCTATGAGAATATGAAGAGCATTGTCATATCTGCTAAGTTTCATAACTTTTTTCAGGGCTACTGTAAATTCACCCAGCTTCTTCAACTTCTTACCACAGAGCTTAAATTCTGAGACACAGACTGGTTCAAGATTAGAAAAAAGATAGTATTCTGTCACTACTTAAATTTAGTGTAAAATAAATTACATTAATTTAGTAAAGGCAGTTTTGAGGGATATTAACTGAAATGAATCAGAAAGAGAAATAAAAATTGGTGGTAGGAATGTTACCTTTCTAAGATCTGCAGTGACACCAGTCTACTACAAAAAATGAAAAGGATATAAAACACTTTTTCTTAAAAATAAAGACATAAAATAAAGAAGCTGAATTGCATCTAAATATCAAGAAGACTAAAACAGCTGGAAATGATGACATTAAGATGAAAAATAACAATTAAGAAATTGAATTGGTCCGTGACTTTATTTTCCTTGAAATAATGTCTCTACGTACAAGAAATTGGACTTGCTAAATGCTGAATATCCCTTGAGTGCACAGTAATTACTACTATACAGAAGATCTAGAAAAGCAAGGACATACATTTTAATACCAGGTAGAGAATAGTACAAAATTGTTTTTGTGTAAGCAGCTATGATTGTGAAAGCTGCATAATAATAAAAAACCAGATAGAAAATAGACTTCTTCAAGTTATGATTTTATGTCTACCACACATACTATGGAAGGCAAAAACAATAAGATTTTAGAATGCATCAAGACAGAAATATCACTGGAAATTAATATTAGCAAGCTACAACTATTTTGATTATGTCATGTGTCAAATTCCTTACAAAAATCATGTATGCTAGGAAAAGTTAGAGATGCTAGAAAACAAGGCTAGCCAAGAAAGATAGATACTGTAACATCAACAAAATTAATGGTTTAGACCTAGAAATTTTATATACAGTAATAAAACACTAATAAAAAGGGAGAAAGTATAAACTCTGAAAGGCAGATCTGACTGAAAAAATGAAGAGAAAGAGAAGAGATTTTGGTAATTATCATATTGTTCTCATGGTGCATACAGATTAATTATTTTATGATTTCTCTGCAACCTTTCCAGGAATTCTAAATTTATGGGATTTTTTAAAAAGACCTTGAATTTGGCTTGCATTTCAGTTGTGACTGTCCTATTTCAAGATTCTTTGCCAAGCTGCTTCCCTTTCTTTACCTCTTCCCAGAAGTACATAGAAGTAATAGTTTCAAATAGTTTCTGCATAACAGTTCATAAGTGTAACAATGATTCTTATTAACAGTTGCTCAGCTGTCACTCCTGAAATTTTCTATGCAGTTATTAGCCATCGTTCATCACAACATGAGCTAACAGTCACCAAATCTAGAGTTTTTGAAAAAAAGTTCTTTAAGAAGATGAGTTATCAAAAAATTCCAAGATGAAGAGAAGGAAAAGGAAGAAGAATTCAGTGACTGAGAGGCTTAGTCTCTCAACCTTTTCCCTGAACTAGTTGTAGAAAGGGGGGCAATGGAAAGAAACCCTTCAAGTTCCAAAGTCATTTGATACTTTAACACAGATGTTCCTGTGCCTATTCTTCAGTAATTTGGCAGGTTTCTTACCCGAGAAGCCTTTATGTTGTCATGTGTACAATTTTAAAAATTAAATTTACCAACCAATGAGAACGTGGAAAAAGTTAAGGAAAGAATTTTGCATCAACCTAAA
Source organism: Pituophis catenifer annectens (assembly GCF_029215685.1). Classification (NCBI taxonomy): domain Eukaryota; kingdom Metazoa; phylum Chordata; class Lepidosauria; order Squamata; family Colubridae; genus Pituophis; species Pituophis catenifer. The sequence goes on along the minus strand of NW_027256888.1, from coordinate 43,577,523 downwards.
AGTATATTGAGTAATTCTACTCAAATTAATAGCATTAAAATGATCTTACTGTCTGTGAATCCTGCTTTAAAATATATTGATTTTAGTAGAGTAGTATCTTTAAAGACAAACTTGTTTATGGGGAAAGCAACATTCTGGGGGGGGGGGAATACAAAGAGCAATCTCTTTTCAAAATTCAGTCTTTTTCCAGTGCAAAGAAACAGGCATGCTATTATTTGCTGCTATTTTTAATGATTTCTAGATGACAAATATAGCTTCCAAATTCAGCATCTTTCAACTGTAGATTATAGTAGATAAAATCTGCTTTACTGTGACAAACAAGCAGATGCCAAACAATTCAAGCGTACTGAGAAAATTAATGATTTGAGAAAATAAATGCCTAGAAAGAAAGAACAGGGAGGATTAAAAAAAAGATTGACAACTTGGCATATCTTCTTACTTGAGCAAAACTGGGGTTGCAATTTTGCTATCGTGCTCAATGCAAATTAGGTAATATTTTAGCAATAATATAATTTTTATACTGCCCCAATCACGTCATTCTTTGCCTGTACAAAACTGTATAGACACTAATATATATTTGTGCCTTCAACTTATTGTTGACTCCTGACGACCTGTGCAGTTTTCTTGGCAACATTTTCAGAAATGGTTTGCCATGGCCTTTTTCCTGGGGCTGAGAGGCACAATGTCCAGATGGCTATGTGCCCAATGCATACTAGAATTCAGAGTTTCTAAGTTTCTAGTCCAGTGCCTTTAACCATTACACATACAATACATAATCCATCATAGGGTAGCTAAAATAGATAGAATACTAATGTAATTTCAATGGAATGAAGAAATTTAGGATATTTCTGATATAAAATCTCAATAAAGAGGCAACCATTCACTTTGTGGTTTGTTTAACATGCTTGCCTTACTTGATCTTATTTTCAGAACTATAGACACCTTTCCTACTGGAGCAACTGTGTTTCTTTGAATTCCTCCAGCCCTTTTAATGATATATCAATCATGATATATCATGATATACAACATTATATAACAAAGTCTAAGCTAACCTGAGTATACTTGGATAGAGAACACTAGATAATCCCAAACTGTAGACTAGATTGGCAGGAAGGGAAAGTAACATTTTGGAAGAAGACAATGACCATCTGCTTCCATACTGTTGTCAAGAAAACTGCATCACCAGGATCTGAGCTTGACTCAGGGGAGTCTTTCTCTTTTTAACCAATCTGCTATTATCATGAATACACAAAAGCTGCAGTTTCTTTTTCCTGAATTTGTTTTGTTGTGTAACTATGGAATTGAGACAGAATGTTTTATTTCTATAGTGCATGTGAAAAACAGAAGTCAATCACTTTTATAATCTACTCTACTGTCTTCCTCAAATATCTCATTCATATTACCTCCTTGTGCTCTTGTTATTACCCACAGTTGTGTTATTAGTGAGATGGGTAGCATAAAGGTAAAGGTTCCCCTCACACATATGTGTTAGTTGTTCCCGACTCTAGGGGGTGGTGCTCATCTCTGTTTCAAAGCTGAAGAGCCAGTGCTGTCCGAAGATGTCTCCATGGTCATTTGGCCGGCATGACTAAATGCCAAAGGCACAGGGAACACTGTTACCAACCCACCAAAGATAGTCCCTATTTTTCTATTTGCATTTCTTACGTGCTTTCGAAGTGCTAGGTTGGCAGAAGCTGGGACAAGTAACGGGAGTTCACCCCTGCTGACCTTTTGATTGACAAACTCAGCCTCTTAGCCACTGAGCCACCGCGGCCCTTATGGATAGCATAGGAATTCAACAAACAAACAAACAAACAAATAAACAAACATACAGTACATACAGTATATACATACATGCATATCAAATGGTTGATAAGCAAGAGTTACGATATTTGAATTTTAATTTTTTCTCTCTCAGGATATTTATTTAAAAATGTTAATTCACAAAAATCACAGAAAGTTTCAAATAGGTTTCCACACATTATTTTGTTGGGCAGAGACCATACACATCAACACTGCTCTGTATTATTTGTGAAGAAATTCATATACACCACCAGTGCTCACTGGCTGTCAAAATATCATTCTGATGTATTGGTTTCTTATGTGGCCCACAGAAAACCCTTGAAATTAAGGATGTAGCTCTCAACTATTCCCCAAGCTATCATCTCCTTCATAAATCAAAGCTGTCATGCCATTGTCTCCTGGTGTGAACCAAAACTCTTTAGATAATTTCTTTCAACAGCTCAGACAAGCTGAGCTACATAATGGGAAACTGAAAGCATCTTCTTTGCCCTTGGCCCAGAATGAGTAACAAACCTTTGGAAAGGATGTATTATCAGAGGTCCTGTTTTGGTTCTCAAATATGAGTGGGTTAAAGAATCTCAGTTTGTATTTTAGCTTGTAATTCAACAGGGGAAGTTAATCATGTGGTTCTTTTCAACTGAGTAAAAATGAAAGTTGAATGAGAGAAATACATAATTTCCACCTGATGCATTGGACTACAACCCCAATAAACCTCAACAAGTGTAGGCAATGAAGAAAGATTCTGAAAATCGCAATCATAAATTTATGGAAATGATATATTGTCTTAAGACACACACTTCATACTTCCTCAAAGGAAAGTGAATTTAAAGTAAACCATATTCTGGGAAAAATGTATGATTGTGTGTGTGTGTGTGTGTGTGTGTGTGTGTGTGTGTGTGTGTGTGTATGTATGTGTGTGTATGAGAGAGAGAGGGAGGGAGGGAGGGTGGGAGAGGGAGGGAGGGAGAGAGAGAGAGAGAGAGAGAGAGAGAGAAAGATATATATATATATATATATATCTTGTGCAATTACCAACTTCCTCAGTTTGGCAGTCTAGATAAAATATCCTGACAGACAAGTGTGCAAATATATATGTGACGCACTCTGAAGGTTGGGCTTTGAAGAAAGAGGATAAAAAGAATATTGACACTTTTAAACTTTGGTGTTGGAAGAGATTTTTGAGATTACCAGAAAACAAATGAATCATCAAAGAAATCTATTCAGATTTCCCCAGCCAACTCTGGGAGTTGAAGTCTACACATTGTCCAGTGGCCAACGTTGAGAAACACTGCTCTAATGCCAGAAAGATGGACAGAAAGAGAAGAAAATGACCAGCAGTAAGGTGGGCATCTTGGTGGTCAGTTACAGTGATGATTGGAAGACCTGAAGGACCAAGTAGATTGTCATGGAGAAAATGTATTTATATGGTTACTTAGAGTCAACAATGACTTGATGGCATATAATCAATCAAACAATATCAGTATGTATCTGCTAGAAACATACTTCAGTAACGAGGCTGGGCCAGGACAAAATAATAAAATAATAACATTAATGATGTGAGTAGTTACAATATTAATTAATTTTAATTACTATAAAAAATTAAGTACTCCAATTTTTAAATTAATGGATATCCACTTGCACATAGTTTGAACAATAATTCTGTGTCACAGACTGTCAGACAGTGATACATAAGCATTATAAACACAACTCCCCCTTTTAGTGTAAACAGCAAAAGGAAAATAAAAACTAGGGTGGAGTAAAGAGTAAGAGGAAAGAGTAGCTTTAATGTCAGAAAGAGAAATGTGTATAGAAACAAGGCAGGGGGGAGGAGACAGCAGACAGAAAACCTTGACTGTTTTTAAAAAAACATATTTAACAATTTTTTATGCCTCCCATCTTCCCTATAAGATTGGCAGCATATAAAACAAGTAAAAATAGTTAAAAGATTAAAGCAACACAGAATTAAATTATTGTTAAGAAGCTATACTGAAACCAAAATAAGAGAGCTAAGAATTGGATGGAATAGTGATGAGGTCTTCTTATCCTGTCAGCCACCGTTAATGGTGAGTACCCCCCCCCCCGGGTCCCAGGCTAGCTGGCAAAGTCAGGTTGGATACCCTTCCAGAAAGTCAAAAAGGAGGGGGAAGTTCTCACCTCTGGTGGTAGAATGTTCCGCAGGATGGGGTCTTAATGAATGGAAGAACCCTATCACACCAATTCACGGGTAATTATTTGGGAAGAATAGAATAATTTGTCCTCTGATGAATGCTGTGAGGTAACAACAGTTTTTAATATTTTACAGCTATTTTCTGTATAAGAATTACTTTCACCTGAAGGAAGAAGCTTAGTGATACTGCCTCTCAAGATCTAATTTATAATCTGTGAAATGATGAACTCTCATTCAGGTTTGGATACCAAAGGTGATGTGATTCTCGTCAACCTGCTGTTTTGAAGATACAAGGATTAATTAGTCTTAGAAGAAACCCAGCTATAGGTACAAAAGAGGAATATTGTGCAGATAAATGGGATTCGTGTACTGAAATTTGGAATATTAATCATCCTAGTTAACTCGGTAATTTTTATCAACTCAGCATTTATTAGGTCTGTAAGCATCTACTGCAGAAAATAATAGGAATAAAGACCAAATCTGGAAGCCTGAAAATGTAGCGCTTAAAGCTGTACACAGTAGGTTTTGTGAATAAGCAAAGGCCCAATGGAAAGAATGTGTTTGAGAGGCAAGAAACCATCTAAGATATAGTGGGAGGGAAATCTTTGGGTCTGCCAGAAAAATTTGTGGGAGACCACCTCAGGTGTAAGAGGGCTGCGCTTTACTCAGTTGTTAAATGTTCTATAATACGTCCCAACCTATATGTATGACATTCATTCTATGGAGAATTTTTTTTAAAAAAAAATCATGAAGCTATATTGGGTAGCTTTAATAATTACCGTATTTTTCGGAGTATAAGACACACTGGAGTATAAGACGCACCTTAGTTTTTGGAGAGGAAAATAAGAAAAAAGCTGATTGGTGGGTGGATCAGCCTCTCGGAATACCCCCCCATCAGCTATTTCCATAGGTGAATTTTAGCAACAGGTTCGTTGGTTGTGAGCTCTGTGCCTTGTTTTTTTTTCTGCCTCTGAAACTTCTGAAACTCTGTTTCAGAAAAAACTTTTTTCTGCCTCTGAAAGCCTCCGAAACAAAGCTTCAGAAAAAAAAGCTTTTTTTCCTGAAGCTTCTTTCAGAGGCTTTTTTTCCTGAAGCTTCTTTCAGAGGCTTTTATTCTGAAGGACTATCTGTACTCTGTTCAATCTCCTTTCTTTCGTATTGGTATGTAGATTAACCTCTTCCATCTGTTGGTTATTGAGCTATTCTCCAGATTTGTTAACATAGTTTGGTTAGAACCTTTACTGATTCTTCTTTTGTTGCTTGCCATATTATTTTAGATAAAAGCCTTTCAGAGGCTTTTTTTCTGAAGCTTCTTTCAGAGGCTTCTTTCAGCCTCTGAAATATCTGTTTATGAGGCTGGGAGGGGCTATATTCGGAGTATGAGACACACCCAGATTTTCACCCTCTATTTTGGGGGAAAAAGGTGTGTCTTATACTCTGAAAAATACAGTAGTCAGTTCTGATACTTCTTGGATATTGTATGACTTGTCATCCCACCATGGACACATTTTATGTAAATATACTTTCCTTCCGGGCAGTCATTTTGAGAACAGCAAAATGCAGATGTATAGTAATCCACACATTGGCACCTCATAGATTACTGACTTTTTAGTAGTAAGTGTGAAGTATGTTGGCTAAATCATTCCTATCTACCAAATTACTTCTTTTATGGTGCAAAATACAGGAAAAATCACTTGGTGGCCTACTTTCCATCACTCTTTTGCTCCTGATATGTCCATAGAAGGCTTATGGATAGACCAATCTTTTGGAAGTGTCCAACTAATTGCTCACAATTTTCTTTCCAGTGGCTTTGGAACTTTTAGAACATACAATATAAAATAATATGGTTGGAAGGGTCCCTGAGGTCTTCTCCTTGTATAGGAGATTTTATACAATTCCAGACAAATGTTTGTCCAGTCTTTTCTCAAAAACCTGCAGTAATAGAGCAACTACAACTTTCAGAGGTAAGCCACTGATTAATTTTACTCACTGTCAGGAAATTTCTCCTTCGTTCTACGTTGGATCTCTCTTTAATGATCTTCTTCCAGTTACTTCTTGTCCTGCCCTTTGGAAAAGAATACATTGGAGAATAGATTCACATCCTCTTCTCTGTGATAGCTCCTCAAATACTGGAAGACTGCTTTCATATCTCCTCAGTCATTCTCTTCATTAGACTAGACACACCTAGTTCTCTTAATTGTTCATCATATGGTTTAGCCTTCAGACACTTTATTATCTCTGTTGCTCTTATCTGCACTCTTTCTAGGATCTCAACATTGTTTTTTGTATTTTAGTGATTAGAACTGGATACAGTATTCCAAGTGCGGTCTTGCCAGTGCAATATACTATCACTTCATGTGATGTTGAAACTATCCCTGTGTTGATGCAGCCTAGCAATACATTATAGATTAGTGTAGTGTAGTGTAGTGTAGTGTAGTGTAGTGTAGTGTAGTGTAGTGTAGTGTAGTGTAGTGTAGTGTAGTGTAGTGTAGTGTAGTGTAGTATAGTATAGTATAGTATAGTATAGTATAGTATAGTATAGTATAGTATAGTATAGGAATGCAGGTGCACCACACTGCTGGCTCTCTACTACTGGTAGGATACATAGATCCATCTCACAGCTGCTACTGTTGGGCCAGGTACCATCTATTCTATACCTGTGTATTTGTTTTTTTGTGTCTATGTGTAGAACCTTACTTTACTCACCACTTGATTGCAGTATCCAGTATTAAGTCTGTCAAGATCCTTCTGAATCTTGAGTCTATCTTCTAAAGTGTTACCGGTTGCTATTTCCCCCAGCTTGATGTCATCCGCAAATTTGATCAGTTCCCCTTCTATCCCCTCACCTAAATCATTTATGAAGATGCTGAAGAGTATTGGAGCTAAGACAGAACTTTGTGGTTCCCCACTGTTTACTTCCTCAATGTAGATATAATTCAATTGAGTTTGTCAGCCACTTGCAAATCCTTTGGTGGTGGTGGTACTGTCTGCCCCATATTCTACTTATCAAGAAGTAGGTTGTGGTTTACTTTGTCAAATGCCTTTCTAAAGCCTAAGTAAACTATGTCCATAGGATTTCCTCAATTTGTTAATTTAGTTACTTTGTCAAAGAAGGCAATAAGGATTGTCTGACATGATCAGTTTTTGACAAACCCATGCTGGCTTCTAGTAATTGTTTTGCTCATTTCTAAGTGTTAGTTGATTATCTTTTCCAAGATGTTCCATGGTATTGATATCAGAATAATTGGTCTACAGTTTTCTGGATCCCCCCCCCCCTTTTGTAGATTGGAACCACATCAGCTCTTTTCCAGTACTCTGCTATTTCCCTAATGTCCCAGGAGCTTTGAAATATTTTGGTTAGTGGTTCTAAGATCACATCTCCAGCTCCTTCATAACCCTGTGATGTAATCCATCTGGTCTTGGTAATTTGAACTCATCTAGATTCACAAGTGTTCATGTAGAGCAGAGGTATCAAACTCGCAGCCCGTGAGCCAGATGCATCACACACTGGCCATGCCCACCCCTGGTTTAGTGAAGAGGAAAAGAGTCACAATACATCACGTGATGACAATGTGATGCTGCACGTTTGACACCTCTAATCTAGAGCCTAGGTGTTCTCTTACCTTCTTCTTTCCTGTTTTTACTTGCTTTAGCAATAAAAATAGCATTTAGACTTATGTACCATGCCATAGTGTTTTATAGTACTTTCTGAGCAGTTTACAAATGTCAGCATATTGCCCACAACAATCTGGGTCCTCATTTACCAAGGAAGGATGGAAGGCTGAGTCCTCCATGAGTCTGTAAGGACCGAATTCCAGACTATGGGCCGAGTTAGCCTGCAATAATGCATTCTAACTACTGCACCACTAAGCTCCTATTCTGCATTCCTATACCACCATCTCCTATGGTGTTGTTTTTGAAAGGCAGAACTATCTTTTTGCATGAAGACCAATACAAAGTTTTGTTATAGTTTTGATACGGAAGATAGAGATACATATAGTAGATAATGTCAATTTTTCTTTGTTTTTCATGTTTCTTTTTCTCTGCTTTGGCTTTTTTTTTTTTTGACCCACTTTACCAGTTAAATGTTTCTGATCTTTGCTGATGTTCAATAAATAAACAAACATCAAACTCTATTTTTTGCTAGTTCTACCGAGAGGGGTGTATGGTTGCTTTGATCTGAATGCAGGGATTGACTGACGGAATGCTAGATGGCAACTAAACTGGAAATTACTTGCAGGCATTTTCCAGCAAAGTGAGGCTGCCCTATTATTCTCTCTAAATAATAGAGAAAAAAATTGTCTATTCATGTTTAAACTTTTACTTCATCCTAGGGTCTCAGTTGCACATTGGAGTTTGTGCTAGTGGGAAACTAGAAAAGTTGGTTTAAGATGTTTTGAAAATACCAAAGTGGGGCAGGAAGCCTTTATTTCCTCTCTGGCCTGATGGCTTGTAGTGTATGTATTCCAGATCTTTATCTTGGCAACTAGATGCCTCTGGTCTAGTCATTATGTGTGTTTGTATATATGTACATACATACGGTACATACAATGGTGGGATTCAACCAGTTCGCCCCACTTCGAGAGAACTGGTTGTTAACTTTCTGAGCAGTTTGACAAACTGGTTGTTGGAAGAAATCATTAAGGCAGAGAACCAGTTGTTAAATTATGTGAATCCCAACACTGGGTACATACATACATATAAAATGGGGTGTGTGTGTGGGGGAGGAAGCACCATAAAAATGGGAGAAAATGAGTGAACTGTTCATTTTATAAACTGTCCCACCTATTTTCCCAAGGCTTATGTTTCTTTTTTAAGCTAGACTTTAAAAACACAATTTATTAGGCAGCAAAATATTTTTTACAATGTTTCCTTTCCTTTCCTTTCCTTTCCTTTCCTTTCCTTTCCTTTCCTTTCCTTTCCTTTCCTTTCCTTTCCTTTCCTTTCCTTTCCTTCTTTCCCTTCCCTTCCCGCTCCACCCTACCCCACCCCACCTTTAAGGACTGCTTTATTACTTGTGGTACGATTGGGGAAAATTCTGTAAGAGTTGTAAAGTATGACTGGGTTCTATAAAATACAACAGTTCTTCCCAATTTCAACTGAATTACATTACTGCCATATGAATATTTCTTAGTCTTGCAAAATATAATTTTATGGTTTTTAAAGAAGCAAATCAATCCAGCAGATTAAAGGGATGCTGTTCCATTTTTTTCAAATAAAACAGTCACCGTTATTATTCTCATTATAACTTTTTGCATTGAATGGGCTTCTTGGCAATAAGTCTATTACTACACTGTAGATAAGGTTTTCATCTGCTGATCTTAAATAAATGAATTAAAGATTTTATGTGCCAAGTTTTAGAATTTTTTCTAGCCAGCTGAAATATTTGGGAATCTAAGCCGTTTTTAACTTTATAATCCTCGTAGTTGAAACAGCTCTGAGATGCTGGAATGTTTAATTTCTATTCAGTTTTGCAGTTTAATGAACTCTTTCAACTAATTGCATTTCAAACCTCAAAATACATTGCAATTTTTTCCGGGGATGGTTAAATATGACTTTTTTGTAGGATGGCTCAACTTTTCTTCTCATTCACAGTCCCCTTGGCTGACATAGTGGGACGTTTGGATTAAGTTGAATTTGGTCAGGAGCCAAACTGGGAAACCCTTTACCAGTAAAGACTGAGTTGAGTGATAATGTTTTCAAGAGTTCATACTGTGAAAAGCAGGCTGGAGATTATGGCTCATGGACAACCACTCAAGTAGGTGAATCTCCTTCTCCTAGCACAAATTCTATAATTTGGGACATTGGCTCCAAGCTTCAAGCTGTACCAGTCAGAATAAATTGGGATCAGGGCCCTATTATTACTTCTAATAGAGCATCTACTTTATCATCTCCAAGACATACAGCTCTTCAGCATGGCATATGTGTCTTCCTAAGTGAAATCTGGAGAATGGTTGGATAGAATAGCAATATTTTGTCTGTCAGGATCTCACATAGTAGGTTACTGTTGGTTATTTTTGTTGTCTTGGACATACAATATAATTCACACCTATATTTACTAACACCTTTGACTCATCAAGTTAACTCAGTTTCTCAGTATCATTCATGGTAGTGGTTCCTCAAAACCATGATATAATAAGAATAACAGATTTGGAAGTGACCTTGGAGGTCTTCTAGTTCAACCCTCTGTTTGAGAAGGAGACTCTATACCAGTGATGATTAACCTTTTTGGTGCTGAGTGCCCAAAGTGTATGCGCGAGAATGCATGCACATGTGTCCGAACCCTCAAAATGAAATGCAAGTCCCCCCATGCATGCATCCCGGCACCCCATGCCCCATTTTGGCTTCCAGGTTGGTGCAGGAGACCTTCCAGGCCCAAAATGGGGCACCGGGGCACATGCGAACCCCCAAAATACAATGCGAGTGCCCCTGCACATGCACCCCCGTGCATGTGCCACACCCCCATGCATAGACCCCGCCCCCCACTTATCCTGCCCTCAGGTGCATTGGTTAATAAGTTGACCCTCTCTTCTCTGTGATAGCTCTTTTGGAAAACCGTTATCATGTCACCCCTAATCCTTTTATTCAACAAACTAGACTTACCTAGTTTCTTTAACTGTTCATTATCTGGAGTTTAGACTCCAAATGACTTATTATCTTTATTGCTATTCTCTGCATTGTTTCTAGGGCCCCAGCATCTTTTTTGTATTGTGGTGATGACAATTAGATGCAGTATTCTAAGTGATGCCTCACTATTGCAGTATGGAGTAATACTATCACTTCCTGTGATGTTGAAGCTGTTCATCTTTTGATGCAGCCTAGGTCTGCTTTGGCTTTCATGGCAGCTGCATCAGAAATTTAAGTGGCGGTCAACTAGGACTCCTAAATCTCTCTCACAGTTGCTACTGTTGATCCAGATCCCACCTATCCTATATCTTCTTTTCTGGTTAGGTGCTGGATTTTACTTTTCTTACCAATGAACTGCATCTTGTTGGATAGGGCCCAATGTTCAAGTCTGTCTCAATCCTTTTGAATCTTAAGTATCTTCTAAATTGTTGACAATTCCTTGGTATGTTTCCTTCTGTCCCCTCATCTAAATCATTTATAAAGATGTTGAAGAGTACTAGGCCTAAAACAGACTGTTGAGGCATGCTTCCCTCTATGTAAATGTAGTTCCATTAAATGTGGTTGGTCAACCACTTATGAATCCATTTGGTGGTGATGCTTCTTTATGCCACATTGTTTTATCTTACCAAGAGATAGGCTATGGTTTACTTTATCAAATGGCAGAAGTCATGGTGGCACAGTGGTCAGAATGCAGTACTACAGGCTACTTCTACTGATCACTGGCTGCCAGCAGTTTGACAGTTAGGGTTTCACTGGCTCAAGGTTGACTCAGCCATCCATCCTTCTGAGGTTGTAAAGCCAGCTGGGCTGGCTTAAAATTTTAATGGGTTATTTTAAGGGTAATAGGTTTTAATTTTTGGGAAGCCAATTCAATTTAATTTTGTTTTAAATTATTTTAAATTTTATATTGTATGTATTTTAATTTTGGCTGTTCACCGTCCTGAGTCCTTCGGGAGAAGGGCGATATACAAATTTAAACAATAAATAAATAAATAAATAAATAAATAAATAAATAAATAAATAAAATGAGGGCCCAGATTGTTGGGGGCAATATGCTGACTCTGTAAACTGCTTAGAGAGAGCTATAAAGCACTGTGAAGCGGTATATAAGTCTAAGGCTATTGCTATTGAAGTCTAAGTAAACTATGTCCATATAATTTTTCCAATCCGCTAATTTAGTCTCTGTAAAGAAGGCAGTAAGTTTTGTCTGGCATGATCTGTTTTTAAAAAACCCATGTTGGCTTCTAGTAATCACCTTGCTCATTGTTAGGTGCTTGCAAATCTGCTGCTTGATTATTTTTTCCAGAATTTTCCCAAGTATTGATTATTCTGTACTTTCCTGGATCTATTTTTTCCCCTTGTTTGAAGATTGGAACCACATCAGCTCTGGCAGTTCCTGGAGCTTTGAAAGATTTTGTTCTGAAATCACATCTGCCACGTCCTTCAGAACCCTGGGGTGCAAACCATCTGATCCTGAGGATTTGAACTCATTCAGATTGGATAGTCCCCACTTTTTTTGCCTATTTTGACTTGTGTTCCTATTCCGTCTTCTACTGTACTGCTTTTGATTGGACTATTTTTTCCTTTTTTGTAAATACAGTTGTAAAGAATGAATTAAGGAGTTTCACTTTTTCCGTTACCTGTCACCTCCTTGCCATCTTCTCTCCTTAGTGGGCCAATTGTTTCCTTGTTTTTTACATGTCGAAAGTTTTTTTTTAAAAAAATTAATTTTGGCATTTGTTACAAGTCTTATTTCATTCTGAGCTTTAATTTTCCTGACTTTGTTTTTGCAGATTCAGGATATTTGCTGGTATTCTGTTTTAATTATGTGTCCCCTTTTCCATTTTTATATGTGTCCTTTTTGTCTCTCAGTTTATCAGACAGTTCTTTATGCAACCATGCTGGTTTCATCTGGGATCTCCTGTATTTCTCTAGGGCAGGGGTAGGCAAACTTGGCTCTTTTACACCTTGTGGACTTCGACTCCCAGAATTCCTGAGTCAGCCAAGCTGTCTTTGCCTACCCCTGCTCTAGGGTATTGTGTTAGACTGGGCTTTTATAAACTCATATTTCAGAGACTCCCAAGCAACTTGAGCTGTTTCCCTCTTTAGGATTTCTAACCATGGAATCCTTCTAGAATAAACCATGGAATAAACTCTCATTAGATGTATTGAAGTCAACTCTCTTAAAGTCTAGAACATTAGTTTGACTTTGTTCAATTACTTGTGCCTGCATTATGTTGAATTCCAGTATTTCTCTATCAGTGTCTATCTGGAACTATCTGGAACTAATAATAAATTTTACATTTACAAAATAAATGTAAAATTTATCTGTAAAAAGTACCTCCCAAGAAATAATGTAGGGCAAAAATGCATTATGTAGATTATACAGGGATCACTGGTGTCATAGTGAGTGGATGAAAACATGAAGTTTTCTTCGTAATGTTTGTTTAGATGTTCCTCAGTTGCAATAATTGTAAGATGATCTTTTAATGAGTATTAAAGAAGGATGGTTTCAAACTATTAAAATAGTTTATTCCTATCCAAGTTCCATGTAAAGATCTAGAATAACCTTTTCAAATGGTTCTGTTAGCCTTTTTTTCACTCTTTATATTGATGGCAGTGATGACTTCCTTCCTTCCTTTCTTCCACTTATTTTATTTTTTTGTAACCAACCAGGAAGAAAAGGATGAAATATTTAGGCGAGCCTTTAAAAAATCAGGAAGAGAGAGAAACAGTCAAATTTCTGGCTATTTGCAAGATTATTTATGGGTTCAGACACCATAAATTTAGAATGTTAGGTTTATTTTACAACATCTTTAAAGTGACCACTTGAGGATCTGATAAATTAATTTACTATTTTATTTACTACTTAATTTATAGCCCATTGAATTGACAAACAACTAAAGGCAGCTTACAAAGGGAGTTAAAAACATAAATTTGCTGCCAGGATTCCCTATCTTCCAGAAGGAGATAATTGTCTGAAAGGCTTGTGTCTTGTCTAAGATATTAAAAACACAGAGTAGCTGTCCTCACCTTCTTCCCAGTTAGAATACCAATACCTCCAGGGCAAATATTAAACCTACCATATTTTTCAGAGTATAAGATGCACTCCCCCCCCCTGAAAATTTGGGTGCATCTTATACTCCGAATGTAGCTTTTTCGAAGCTTTTTTTCAGCCCTAACAAGGCACTAACGAGGCACTAGTGAGCGATCTTCCCAGCTTTGCCTGCTCCGCTGTGCTTTAATGAGACGGTAGTGAGTGAAGCGATCTCCATGCTTTGCTCCAACTCTCAGCTATTCTTTAGAAACTTTTTTTTAGCCCTAACTAGGCACTAGCCGAGTGAAGGGATCTCCCCCCCGCCCTGCTTTGCCTGCTTTTTCTCATTGCTGCTTCCTCTCAGCTGTGCAAGCAGGAGATAAAAAACCAGCAAACTAATGTGCTGAAGCTGACCAGACTAAGGAGGCTAGCCAAATGAATACCTGGTAGGAAAATTCTCCCCCCACCCATTTTCCTCCCCAAAAACTAAGCTGCATCTTATACTCTGGTGCATTTTATACTCTGAAAAATATGGTATGTTTCAGAAAAACATAGGCTAAATATTTGCAAAAAATATTTGCAAAAAACTGAAGAATCATTAGCTTGCAGGAAAGTAGAGTTTTCAGTGTGTTTTCACCTCCATTTAACCAGACTTCTGGATTTTTGCAGCTCAAATCTGATAGCCCTCTGAAAAACAGTGTTCACTAGTTTTCTCCATAGCAGAAAACCACTTTTAGAAAACAAGACGTCTACTGTTCTTCTACCAAAAACCTGTATTAACTGGACAACATTCTATTTTTCTGTACATTACAGGGCTAAAGAAGATGAGAGATGCGCTATTATTGCACCAATATTTCTTGTTCTCTCATTGTCACCAGGGGTTAATGAGGCAGCCACTAAGAAATGGCATTTCTGCTAAACAGGAACATCTCTGCAAGTAAGGAAGCTGACTTGGCGGAACGTCCTTCCATTCCCACACCATCATTCCTTTCATGTATTGGTCTCTGCGGTACCGACAATTGTTTGTGATACAGGAAAAAAAAGCAGACATTTTTCTCTTTTGCCAACTTTATCAGCAGAGAGAGCAAGAAAGCATCTTAGCCTGTCAGCAGCTTTCTGACTTCTGAAAGTTATTTGGCCTTAACTAGTACTGCGGTGGCTAATTTAGAAGTCCCAGATGTGAAGATAGCAAGAACAGATGTATTGTGGGAAACTACCATGTGCCACGGAGGCTGAACCTTTCAGAAAGTGACGGTAGCAGCAGTTCAGCAGCTTGGCCATTACCTAATGGAAACATTTCCAGATTTACAGATCATATCTTCCTGAAACCTGGGGATGCTACAAAGGAATATTTTTTTAAAAAAATAGCTATTCCAGTTTTAATAATTATGCATTTTTAAGACTCCACCATTACCCCCGTCTCTAGTCATCACTATGTCCACTGGCCTATCAATCACTTTTCAAAATGAATTGCTATTATGCAATTGAAATTTGCCTGATTGCAAATTTCATGCTTGAGTTACTGTGGTGCCTTTGCTTTTATTTATTTATTTATTTATTTATTTATTTATTTATTTATTTATTTATTTATTTATTTATTTATTTATTTATTTATTTATTAAAAAAACTGGTTTTCAGCAACAGTTCTGTAATTTCTTCTCTTCACTTTTTTTTTCTTTACAAGCTTTCATCAGTTTTGTAGGAGTTGTGCTGTGTTATCTTATATGAGTTATCTGTGGAAAATAATGGCAAACCACACAAACCCTTTGTTTTTCTACTTGCATGGTGTGTAAGGGGCATTCTAGTTCCTGACGGGCAACATGAAAGCCTTTCTTGTATTGTGTATGAGTCTGTCATTTAATCTTTTCATGGTGCATTCTCTATTGATGGAGCTACTAAATGCTTATACAGTGGTGGCTGGATTGGGGAAGTATAGCCACAACAAAATGAAAGACTTGAAGCTTTTGACCTGTGAAAAAATAGTGATATTATCTGGCAATAATGGATGTATAAAAATGTATCTGCTTAGAGGATGTGCCTATCAAAGTTACATTAATTTAATAGAAAGCCTTTAAAGACTATTGCCCAAGCTCTGTAAATATTAAGGTGTTCATGTTCACTAAAGAAATTTTGGAAGAATGGGTTGCCCTTAAGGCTGTTGGACCCATTTAAGTTTTAATGAAAGCGTGCTTAAAGTTGATTCTAAATACTCCTTCCTAAGAAAATGCAGAATTGAATTTCCATTTGAATTACACTCATAGTGTAAAAGAATAAGCCTCCCTGATAGGTTAGAGCAGGGGTGTCCAAACTTGACATGCTGGCTAAGCAGTGGTGGGTTTCAAATTTTTTTACTACTGGTTCTGTGGGTGTGGCTTGGTGGGCATGGCTTGGTGGGCGTGGCAGGGGAAGGATACTGTAAAATCTCCATTCCCACCCCACTCCAGGGGACGGTTACTACAAAATCCCCATTTGTTGTGGCCCGTCAGCAGCCTGGGCAGCTAGTAGCTGATTCCGACAGTGAGGAGGCTGGTGTGGTGCTGTGCCAGCAGCCTGTGCAGCTGGCACTCGAGTTGGACAATGAGGAGGCTGGAGAGGATGTGGTGCCAGAGACAGGGATTCAGCCAGGGCCTTCAGAACATTCAGAAGCTTCCATGGGTGAAGAGGAAGAAGAGGAAGAGCCTCTTCTCGATGCACGGGCGTGCAGAGCTGCCAAAAGGCAGGAGTGGCTCCTCAGGAGGAGGTCTCCTTGAGAGTAAAGCTTGGGGCTAATTGGCCACTCCCTTAGCCTATTTAAGGACGGACGACAGCTGAGGCAATTTTCAGAGAACAACTTAGTTCACTCTTCTTCGCGTCTTGATCTTAGTTCTTTTATCAGTTCCTGCAAATTGCTTCTGGGCTTTCTGCCAATCATGGTAAGATTACAATTATTTATTCTTTGGATTCTTTTAGGCTGTTAAGAAAGTTAATTAACAGCCTTTCTTTGAAAAAGAACTGATTTAATTTAGTAAACTAAGGTTTGTACAGACTTTGTGTGTGCTGCGTTCTTTGGGGTCCGTAGCTGGGGCAGAAAACCATTTCCTCCCAATCAGCTGAGACTTGGGAGGCAGAGAATAGATGGGGGTGGGGCCAGTCAGAATTTTTACTACCAGTTCTCTGAATTACTCAAAATTTTCACTACCGGTTCTCCAGAACTGGTCAGAACCTGCTGAAACCCACCTCTGTGGCTAAGGAATTCTGAGAGTTGAAGTCCACAACTTGCCAAGTTTGGAAAGCTTTGGTCTAGAGGAGAAGGTACCAGTTTCAAACCAAATTCCAATTTGGTTAGGCAACTTTGGACTGATTCTATGTCTCCATGAGGTGAAGTGGAATCTTTCTCAAGGGAACAGAGGTGAACTGAGCTTCTGATGCAATGAAATGAGGCTTCATGGATGATTTGATATATCAGAGCACTGCAGAAAACCGGCACATGTTTTTGCAAATATGTTACTTTTAGAATCTGTTTCCACATAATCTGTCAGAGTAGGGGCAGGTGAATAGACAGGTTGACTGAAAATGATAAAAAATCATTGATGGTTGACTTTATAATAAATCTAATAAATGAAAGAATGAGTAAGGAAGTTCATCAGAATTCCCTGAACACAGGACTTTGGGGACAAATGTTGCAATATCTAATTTATTTTCTCATTTGACTTATGTATTTTCATATCAGTTTCAAACAACTTTCAAAGATTTACAACCATTTAATCTGCACCAACAAAGATGTCTGTGTACATATGTACACACACACAATCCCCATCCACCCTCATGAGATGGGCATAGATTAAAAGAACTAAATTGCAGTGAGTCACTATTTTTATTTCTAAAGACACTTTGGGGTTTTAAGTGGGTTTATACCATCTAGGTTTTTGTTTCAGTTGAGGGCCACATTTAATTAACAAGAATAGAGCTGGAAGCGACCTTGGAGATCTTCTAGTCCAACCCCCTGCTCACAGAAATTAGACCTTTGTATTGAAAAAGAGCCATATCCATTCTAGTGGATAGGTATGTTTTCTGAATAAGGTAAAACTTTTCTTAATAATATTTCTCTTTTTACAATTAAAAGAAAAAAATTCTTTCAATCTCAAGTATTAGGTCTTATAGTTTTGGGAAATGTATGGTGGAATAGTAACTTGCAGAATGATAAATGACCCTGTAATTTAATTATCACAATCATTACAAAAAGTATAATTGATAGTAATTACATTAACTATGACACTTCCTCTTATTTTATTAATGAAATCCACCTAGGATATAAAAAAGTCTAGGACATAACGCAACATAGTGGTTTTATTCTTTTTCTGGGCTTCAAGCTGACAACAGTCATGTCTAGTCCAACATCCTTGCTGGGTGACCAGATGGCACGGAAAAAAGGACAAGGTATCCTGACATCTTTAATATTTGGTAGAACAGGAAACTGAGCAGATATCTTGTTTTACCTCCTTGAGAGCCAGCTGTCTTTATGTTTCTTCTTCCATACAACTCTTAAAAGTTCAGGCAGTCTGATTTGGAAACACTATTTTACCTCCGTTTTTAGCTGGTCTTTTATTATTATCTTTGCTCTAAATAAAGCTTGTTTGAAAGGTAGGCTTGAAAGAGGTTTACCAGAGTAGGGTAAAGGTTAAATATTATTGAAACTGAAGGCCTAAATTTTGTATTGAAAAAGGTAATAGCGATGGCAATGGCAATGGCAATAGCAATAGTAATAGCACTTACCCTCTCTGGGCAGTTTACAATGTCAACATATTGCCCCCAACAATTTGGATCCTGATTTTACTGACCTTGGAAGGATGGAAGGCTGAGTCAATCATGAGCCCGTCGTGATTGAACTTCAGCCTGTGGGCAGAGTAACCTGCAATACTGCATTCTAACTACTGTGTCACCAGGCAAGAGGGTTTCTGTCTAAATTCAATCCTTAATTGCATATTGAATGGCAGGAAGGAACCCTGAGATTTTAGATCTTCTTTTACCAGAAGTATATTGAATTAGGGAAAGAGATGAAACTAAACCCATTTTGCAGCCACATGGATAGCTTTGGAAATACCCTAAGCATGGATCGGTCCCATCTATTTGAACCTGAGTATGAATCAGGAAACATGAAACCCTGATTACCCATTATGTCTCATGATCAACCATTGGGAAGATGTCTATATCTCTCAGACCATGATGAATTTTTAAAAGACAGTTAGAAAATAGTGAGATGATAAGACAGCCAAATTCAGTATAAATCAGTGCAAGAGTTTTCAGCACACCTGATCGTTTGACTGTAGCAATTATGAATTGAGATTACTTTAAAGGTTACTGGAGATTACTGGAGCCAAGCAAAACTAGGAATAAGAAAAGAATCAAAAGAAATAAATCAATGGTTGTTTGCAACTGTGTCATCAAATATGCAATCACCCATTTCATTTGGGTGACAATGAAGTGTGATTGTAGTAATATCAATTATATAAGTACGTTTTTTCTCTCTAATGTGCAGAAACTTGCCCCCTTCTCTCTCCCGTGGCATTTTTTTTTCTTGAGCAAGCACTAAAGCTTTTTAAATTGGATCCATGGCATTGAAAAAGGCAATAACTCATTGACTCATGAAGAATCTATTGGAGGTGAAGCTCCACAGAGGATTTTAAATCAAGGACAGAGAATATTTGTTAGATGCCTCCATCCCTCAAGTTAGAAGCTGAGGAAGAAATCATCTCAAAATATATTTCCGACTTCTTGCTGGGTTTGGACTTTGCACGGAACCACAGCAGAGCCCTACCTTGCTCGGGACTGTCTCTCCTTTGTTAAGCAGGCACAACTCTGTCTTGTGTTAATGAAATTGCTCTTTTTCACACCCACTGCCTCATTTGATGACACTGCCTCTGAACTCAAGAAGCGTCCCCAGAGTGTTTCAACTGTGTCTTTCATAGACGTACTGACAGTCAATTTGCTGAGGAAGTTTTTTAGCTGGGTTGCCTGTTGCTGCACAGAATCTCATATTTCAAAGGAGTCCAGAAAATGATTTTGCAGTGACAAAAGTAGCTTTGAATGCTCTTTTTTTAAACAAAAATTTCTACTGACTTTACCGTGCCATGACCAAGAAACGACTCTTCCTTGTACTACTTTTTGATCTGATGCTACCGATTCCCATGTGTTTCCTCTACCCCCCCCATTTTCCAAATATAATTCACTCTTCTTTTACTTTTTCAGAAGTCAATTATCCCTTCATTTCTTGGGCTGGCAGCCGTCTTAACATTCTTTTCTCATTTCTATTTGTAGGACTGCTTTGTGCAAATAAATATTGAGATTCCTATAGTTTCTCAGTCAAACCTGCACTTGTAAGGGCTCTGATCATATCTCTATTGCTCCCCAGATATACGAGCAGTCTGCTGATTTCTTAAACGATCTGGTGTTTCTCAGACTGTGCTTCTTTGTGTTTTGAAAAAAAAAAGATATTTTTTTTTAAAAAAGTCTGAACAGATACAGTCTCTTATCTATTTAAACAGAGCCAGAGCCAATATCTTGTAGCACACTGCAGCTAATCTTCCCACCTCATCCAACAATTATTCATATCTTGGTAGGATGTATCAGCTGAACAGGGAGATGCTTTATAAAATATGTCATGGCATGAAGGTCTTTATGTCTTTTTAAAATTCAAAATGCAAATATTGCACATCAGAGTTGTGGTATGTGGAAAAACAATCCCACCTCCCAGCAGAGGTGGGCCTCACATAATTTAACAACTGGTTCGCTCCAACACTGAAAATGTGAATGCACATTTTGACTTTGTTTTGACGTTGAACTTGGGAACTTTATGAACTTGTTCTCTGTTCCCAAACTTGAGAATTGGACTCCTTGAATTTCTGCTGGTTCCTGTGCAGGGTGAATCCTGGGGAATACTATTTGGGGTTGATGAAACCTCAATAAAGATTTCACCCTTTGAGGTGTGTGCAAGTATGAGCAGAACAGGACAGCAAGTGAGGTTGCCCTCCAGTTATAGATTGTAATCCTCAGATATATGTAAAAAAATGACATAAATAAAAAGATAAAAAAAGAAATAAAATGTCAGCTGAAAAGAAAAAAATTGTATTTTAGCTCTGAGAGTAAAAAATGAAATATCAGCTAGCAGTTAGTGTAAAAGATTATAGAAAAATAGTTATTTGTATTAATATTGAAGATGCTCGTTCTTTTAAAAATGCTGCAGCCTTTATAGCTTGTAATCCACAGAAGAAGGTAGAGTGATAATTGCAAATAAATAGAATTTGCCATGTTTTATTGCAGTTTAGAGCAGTTTTATAATCCTCGTAAATCAGTTTACAGTCCTCATAAATTTACACTCTTGCTTTGTGGTTAGTCTAAACAAGCCTTGCTTTGTAATAGCCAGAGAAACTATAGTGTAAGTAGAACCTATAGTGTAAACAAAGTCTTGAATAAATGATCATTCAGTTTTCTCAGAATCACTCAATACATAAATATTCATATCCAGTTCATTCGGGATCATTGAATTCATCTAAATTCAGTTCAGCGATTATAATCTTTATAATATTCAGCATGTACAGTATGGTTGGAGAAAAAAAATCATTTGCAAAATTCATTACAAGATTCATTTCTCAATTGTAATCCTTGAAAGGATGCACGGTTAATGGTAAAAAAAACCCTATGCAGTTAATATTGAAAAATTAAAAAGGACAGTTAATATAAGACAAGAGATAATAAAGGCTGAGTTGCTGTGATTTGTCCTCTCCCTCTTTCCATCCCTCCCTCCCTCCCTCCCTCCCTCCCTTCAGTATAACAAAGGGGAGGGCTCTTCTCTCCCCAACAAAGAATGCCATTTATGTACATTCCTGATTCAGATCTTATACAAAGAAAAGCAGTTAAGATGCTATATCATATATCTTTCTATTGGAAGAATGTAGTCTGACCATGAAATATTTATTCCAAACGAATGCTGTAACAACAGCATATGTTCACTTGCTGTTGGTGAATTATTTACTAGGACAACGTTACCAATGTTACCAATGTTAAGATGGACACCTAACATCAAAAATGCCTTCAAAAAAGCACAACAAAGAATGTTCTTTCTGTGTCAACTCAGGAAGCTGAAACTGCACAAAGAGCTGCTGATTCTATAGAGGAATTATTGAGTCTGTCATCTGTACCTCCATACTGTAACTGTCTGGTTTGGCTCTGCAACCAAACAAGACAAACACAGACTTCAACGGATAATTAGAACTGCAGAAAAAACAATTGCTACTAAACTGCCTTCCATTGAGGATCTGTATACTGCACGAGTCAAAAAGAGGGCTGTGAAAATATCTACAGACCCCTCACATCCTGGACATAAATTGTTTCAACTTGTACCCTCAAAACGACGCTATAGGGCACTGCACACTAGAACAACTAGACACAAGGACAGTTTTTTCCCGGATGCCATCACTCTGCTTAACAACTAATTCCCACAACACTGTCAAATAATTTACTAAGACTGTATTACTATTATTCTTCTCTTCCTTACTAGTATCTGTCTCTTCCCACTTATTACTATAACTATGTCGCTTGTATCTTTCAATTTATATTGTTTTTGTTTCCTACTCCAATTTGATAGCTTATTAGTAACCTTGACTATCACTGTGTTGTATCTTTTTATTCTTGATGAATGCATTTTATTCTCCTTATGTACACTGAGAACATATGCACCAAAGACAAATTCCTTGTGTGTCCACACTTGGCCAATAAAGAATTCTATTCTATCCTATTCTATCCAACTTTGAATTGGGAGACTTCTGATTAGGAGTTGTCTCAGAAAGAAAAAAAATAAATAAAGATACACCAGTACATTTGCAACCTAAATTTAAGAAATAGGACTTTTTGCATAGCAGCATTAAAGTACTGCTCTTCACAGAAAGAACAGAAATGTTCCAACTCAAAAGAGTGCAAACCAGTCTTTGACCCTGTCTTTTGATTTGGGAGTGAAGCAGTAAAGATTCTGATCACCATGCATGAATGGGAGAAGATAGAGTTGGAGAAGCCCTTGATGGATGTTGTTGGTAGCAGAAGATGCATATCAAATTAATTTTCCTTCCTCCATGTGTAGGAAGGGGAAAACCATCTCCCTCTCTCTCCTTCCCCCCTCCACTTTTTCTTGTCTTAGGTGGCAGATGAAGAGGGAAAAATAAGGTGGGAAACAATTTTTTCACCTTTCTCACAACACCTCAGGCTCCCCATGCAGCTTGGGGGTTGCATCCTACAAGTCAGGAAGGTGATGTTTTGATATATTCTAGAGGAAAATTCCTCTGCAGGCATCGCTCTTGTGGGAAACCATCTTTTCATTGGGGGGGAAGCAGGGCTTTTTGATGCAGGAACATCTGGCACTAAATTGACCTCTCTCTCTTTTCAGTTTTCCTGTCATCCATGGATTGGCAACAGAAGTTAGGCAAATAGTTCTGAAAGACCAGAGAACAGAGATTCCAATAAGCTTAAATAGTTACAAGGAGAAGGGTAGGTCTCTGCACTCAAATTTATCTTAGAGCATTTCAACAATGCTATCCTGGTTGGAATGCGGCAGAAGCTGAAGTCATCCTTGAAATCATTTGACTGTACACCAGGAGAAGATGGTGGTGTTGCCTTCCTAGTGGGCCAGGGATGGTTGAAACACTTGGATGCACCTGTTCCTAGGCCAGTAGTCCCCAACCTTTCCAGCTCTGTGGACTGATGGTGGTGACGGTGTGGGGGGTTAGGGGATGATTTTGTGTATGTGTGTGCCACTTATGCAAATGCAGCTTCATGTGTTTGCCTGCTGCTTGCTTGGCCTGGTTCCCAATAGGCTGTAGCCTGGTACCAGACTGGGGACTGGAGACTGAGGACCTCTGTCCTAAGCAAACTGTTAATGAAGCAAGCAGGAGGAAGTTTATTTATTGTTTTAATTTTTTTCCACCATATTCAAGACTCTGAGACATGTTGTCACTAGAAGGCAAAATCACGAAACAGATCTCACTTACTTTGGACATGTCAAGTGGGAGAATTCACTGGAAAAAGTAATTATGTTTGGAAGAGTTAGTGGTAAAAGGAAACCAGGCCATCAAAGAACATGGTGCTGGACACTACCAAAGCTGACACCAGCCAAAGCATAGAAAAACCCAAAATAATAGTGAAAAATCAGAAGATATGGAGAGACCTGGCAAGTAGAATTGTCAAAAGTTGGACTTGACTGAATGGATTATTATTATTATTATTATTATTATTATTATTATTATTATTATTATTATTATTATTATTATTATTATTATTTCTTCTTCTTCTTCTTCTTCTTCTTCTTCTTCTTCTTCTTCTTCTTCTTCTTCTTCTTCTTCTTCTTCTTCTTCTCCTTCTCCTTCTCCTCCTCCTCCTCCTCCTCCTCCTCCTCCTCCTCCTCCTCCTCCTCCTCCTCCTCCTCCTCCTCCTCCTCCTCCTCCTCCTCCTCCTCCTCCTCCTTCATCATTGGATTGGAATAAAAGCAACCCTGACAATCCAAGGCTATTAAATTTTGAAATATTTCAGGGAAGAAAGATGCATTTTCTTAACAATATTAGCATTGTATCTAGCTTCAAAACTCTGAAAAATATAAGATCTTCTTGTGGGAGAATGCTAAGAAGGTGGCCAGGTTTAAATATCTGTTAAAGCTGCTTTTAGCATTTAATCCTGTTTGCCTGTTGGGAAAATTTGGGAGAGCAATTTTAATGGCTTGTTGTTGTTATTATTGCTTATTATCTTTAGATTCTTTTTCTTAGCTGCCTCTTGAGCATCATTTTGGCATTCAGTGACTTCAATAAATGAAACACACTTCAGTTAGATTAGTGAAAATCCCAGGGATAATTCCACTTTTCTTTGTTTTTCCCCTTCTCTTTTCTTTAGAGTCTGAAGCTTGTAAACAGCAGAGAGACGTTTCCTTACCCTTTGGAGAGGAAGGGAGTTCTAGTTTCTTTGTTTCTACTTAAGCCTTGTGCATAAGTTTGCATCATGCTTCTTGCTTTTATCTGCCTGTATAGCTAGGCAGTGATTGCACACCTGGGTTCCTCCAACAGTAGCATACTTTGAACAGTGGAAGACTGAGCAACCTCCTAGCAATTGGTTATTTGCTGATATTGGTACAATGATTAATATTCAGAGGGAAAATTTTCTTCAGTTACCTGCCAAGGGTTGTCCTGACATACAATTTTCAAAGACAGAACTATGTTTTTCCAGTGTCATGTATTGGGTGTAAAACATGGATAAGGGTGAACTCTCCCATAGGCATGGAGAGAAGTGACATGTACATCATGATATCATGTGAAACATACTGATTAGTATCTATTTATTTAGCATATGGTATAACATACATGGACTTACAATGTATATTAGCATTTCACCTAAATTAAAAACATAGTAAAATATGATTGTTAAAAAATATATATATTCAGATACCAATGTCTAGGCCATCTAATCACTGAAGTGCATCACAATTTATATCAGGGAAGTCAAACTTGATTTCATTGAGAGCCGCATCAGCGTTGTTTTTGACCTAAGGGGGCCAGGGTGGGTGTGACAGTGATGGGCGTGGCCAACTCGACATCACTCATGTCAGGGGCGCCTGTGGTGGCCTGAGCACTCTGCCAGTGAATAGGGGCTCCCAAGCTCCGTTTTCAGCTGCCACAACCTCCTGCAATCCTCTGCCAGTGAAACCGGAGTTCGGAATGGTAGTTTTCACTGGCAGAGACACTGCGGGCTGGTCCTTTGCTGTTTCCAGGGTGGCCCAATGGGCCAGATCTAAGCACCCCATGGGCTGGATCTGGCCCTGGGCCTTGAATTTGACACCCCTGATTTATATGAAAAAAATCAGTTACTGGGCCAGTATATTCCCTCTGCTTACAGCCAGTTATGATGTCATACTGAGAGGAGGATGCTATGCCCCATTTATTCAGTGAATCCCAGCAGATGTCGTGTGAATAGGCATCCACCTGGGTAGGTGTGAATCCTACTCAGGATTGTCTACTGCTGCCGAGATAATTTAAAGCTTGGCACCTTTTGCACAGGATCATCTATATATCTTCCTGTGTCTGGGTGTTCAGCAACCCATTTGGCTTTGCATTGGGAATTGAAGTTAAAGTTCTTAAGCAGATGGTGTACAAGTGCAAGTGAAGGCTTCCTAAATTTGAGCTTTCCAATTGATAAATAGGGAAAGTCCGGTAGGAGAGAGTTGTTGAATTTTTCTGTATTCTTTCACTTGTCTTTGTAGAGTTGATAGTTCTTTTTTTTTTTTTTTTTAGAATTTTCTGTTTTTATTTGGCACTGTTAAGCCATTCAGGGGCACAGTATTCTGCTGGGAAGTAGATCAGTCCTCGTGCTGATATTTTGAGGGTGGCAGCTGAAGCTCCCCATTTAATTCTGCATAATTTCTGGAGTAAGTTGTCCTAGTATTGATTTTGCCACTGTGTTCTCTAGATGTGTCTAATAGGAGAGAGTCTAGGCTAATGTTACTCCAAGGTACTTGGGATGAAAGCTGTAAGGGAGTAAGTTATTGTTTAAATACATTTTTGGGGCTTCGTTTGCTAGTTTGTTATTAAAATGGGAGCATATGCTTACCATTTTGCTGACCCTAGGAGTAAATTCTTCACTTCAGTCAGTGAAGAATTTCCCCAAGATCTTAAGATCTTTGGAGAGGAGGTTATCTATCACCTTCATCTGTTTTTCTTGCACTACGATGGACAAATCATCAGCATTTCCAAATTTACATCCCTTTCTCACTGGCATATCTAATATATATAAATATAATAATTTGGGTGCCATTACAAAGCCTTGCGGAAGGCCATTGTTCAATCTTCTTACCTTACTTATATTATCCCCCATTATTATCTGAAAAGATCTATCGCTCAGCATGTTATTAAAGATTTTAACAGGGGATGATATGTCACAGTTTATATAATAAATCCATCTTTTCAGACTGTGTCATATGCTGCACTTAGATCCACAAACACGGCCATGTTTTTTAGGCCTCATTAGAATCCAGCTTCAGGATGGGCTATTAGGTTTAATACCTGATCTACGCAGCTCCAGTTATGTTGGAAGCTGGCTTGCTCCACAAACAAATGTTCATCCATTATGGGACCTATTCTGCTTATGATTTATATTTCCAGGAGTTTGTAGCAAGAACTCCAAAGGGCAATTAGGTGGTAGCTTTTCTCTCTGTCTTGTGGTTTTCCAGGTTTTAGAAGCGAATTCTGTTGGGAAGCACTAGAATTATGTCATTTGGGTCAGATGTGTGTGATGTGGCCAATACGCATTACCTAATCTTTGAAAGCTGAGCGGTATTATAGCCAAAAGAAGTTTACTGTGCTCTTCAGCTATTATGGCTCCTGAAAAGGAATTGACATTTAATGTAAGTAGCAAAAACCTATAGTCTACCAAGTTCAACTTGGTAGCTTCATGGAGAACACTGAGAATGTATATCTGAAAGTCAAGATCTATATAATTCAAGCAATTTTGAACAAATCAGAAATGAAACAGCAAAGAATCCATCTCCATCCTATTCAAGAACTATTTGTTCTTTTCACCCTCTCAAAAGAATAAAAAAAAAGTTTAGTGAGGATATCTGCTACCCTGCTAAATGAGAAAGTTCAGATAGGCATCAGAATCAGGAAAGGACAGAAGTAGAACAAGAATTCACTAACCAGGGATCACAAGGCCAATGAAAGATTTGAAATGAGAGTCCTGTGTCACTGAAGAGCAAAAGTGTCAGATGTTTTTGGTGACCTCAATAAAGTGTGTTAATTAAAAAACTTATTGGAATGGTGGCAGGAGTTTGTTAGCTATGAAAAACACCACCACTGAGATGGTTTCTGCTGATTATATTTTATTTCATTGTCAAGAGCAATCAAGAAGTTATAAACCTCCAGCCAATGCTGATGGAAATACAAAGGCTAATTCTTCCCTTTGCCAGGGTATTGCAATGCAGTTTAAGCCAACAAATGTAAGTGAAAAAATGCTGGCAACAGTTCCACTTATTACTTGTAATAGAGCACATTTACATTGCTGTTTTCTTTTAGAAGTTGTGTCACCAAATAACAATAAAATACGTAATTTGTTATTTTTGATCACGGAAAGAAGAAAAAATAGCACTGTAGCATATTTATTTATTAAATGTATTTGCTGCCCTTCTCATTTAGAGGCAACTGAGGTGGTTCAAAATATTAAAAGCAGTGAAACCTTAAAAGATAAATATTTCTAAAAGCAATAAAAATAGAATTCCACTCTAAAGTAAAATTACAGTTAAAAGATTGGGAGGGAAGGAGCAGGATGCATTGGGGAGGGGAGGGTTTGAGGTGGGATTTTCTCTTAGTTCATCAACTACCTCCACTGTGATGTTCTCCTGTTGGGACCCCAAGCCAGCTGCCAGAATCAGCCTGACAGCAATATCTAGGAAGAGATTGGAAAAGAGAATCAAGCAATAAATCTGCGAACACTGAGAAGCAAACAAAGTTATAACCAGGAGCCAAATGACTTCACCAAACAAATCTTCATGTCAAACAAATCTTATTTCATTCCTTGATAAAATAATTAAATTAGTGGATCAGAAAATATTGTGGACATAATATATTTAGATTTAAGTAAGGCATTTGACAAAGTAGACCACAACTTACTTCTTGGTAAGTTAGAAAAATGTGGGATAGACAGCACACCAATGATGGCTGACAAACCACACTCAACATATAATCTTAAGAGAATTACATTCACATCGAGGAAATTAACCAGCGGGATACCCCAAGGTTCCATTTTAGACCCAGTGCTCTTCAATATCTTCATAAACAATTTAGATGAGGGAATAGAAGGGGAACTTATCAAATCTGAAGATGACACTAAGCTGGCAGGAATAGCCAACACCTCTGAAGATAAGCTCAGGATCCAGAAGGATCTCGACAAACTTGAAAACTGGACCCTATCTAACAAAATGAAATTCAGTGTGGATAAAAGTAAAATTATACACTTAGACAAGAAAAAACAATTGTACGTGAAACTTGGCTCAATCGAAGTAACTGTGAAAGGGATCTTGGAGTCCTAACACACAATGACTTAAATATGACCCAACTGTGTGCAGCCACTGCCAAAAAAGCTAACACAATTCTAGGCTGCATTAATATAGAGACATAGAGTCAAGATCATATGAAATATTATAAAGGGCTTTACAAAGCCTTAATAAGACCACACTTGGAAAACTGCATCCAATTTTGTCACAATATAAAAAATGACGGTGAGACTCTGGAAAGAGTGCAGAAAATGGCAACAAGGATGTTTAGGGGGCTGGAGGCTAAAACTTATGAAGAACGATTGCAGGAATTGGGTATGTCTAGTCTAGTGAAAAGAAGAACTACAGGAGACATAGCAGTGTTTCAATATTTGAGGGGCTACCACGAAGATGAGCGGGTAAACCCATTTTCCAAAGCACCAGAGGGCAAGGCAAGAAACAATGGATGGAAACTAATCAAGGAAAGAAGCAACCTAGACCTAAGGAGAAATTTCCTAATGGTGAGAACTATTAAACAGTGGAATGCCTTGCCTTCAGAAATTGTGGGTGCCCCAACACTGGAAGTTTTAAGAAGAGAATGGACAGCCACTTGTCTAAAATAGTATAGGGTCTCCTGCTTGAGCAGGTGGTTGTATTAGAAGACTTCAAGCATCCCTTCCAACTTGTTATTGTTGTTATTGTTACACAGCTGAAGCACCTTAACTATCTCACTAGCAATTTCAGACAAAATGATTGCTGATATAGTTAGGGGTGGAATCTGCTCAGTTCCAAGTGGTTGTCTTAGGCTAGTTCAAGTGACCTTCCTTTGTCATTTTGGTTTTGGCTATAGGACATACTTGAAATATATACCTTCCAAACTGGTCCTGAAAATACTTGTAAAAAGAGAGATTGGCTTTGCCAACTCTGCACTGCTGTTTCTATAATTTCTGGGTGAATTTCAGAGTTTCTGCTGCTTCTACCAGCATGTGGGACAATTCTTTTTACTGCTTTTAATATTTCAATAAGGCACAATTTTGCTTACCCCATTCTGCTGCTTTTCATTGCTGCTGGCACCTGGACAACATTGGATTTGGTGCCAAAGCTGTTATTTCCTTATATAACTAGTCAGGGTAAAACTCCATTATTGACCATTCTTTTCTGCTTCACTATAAGTTGTCCTCCATGCCTTTTTAAAAAGTAATTTTATTAAACTTATCAAAATATGAAACACAAATGAAGATGAAAAGAGTAGGAAAATGGGAAATGAAAAGGGGAAAGAAAGAAGTGTAAAGGGGAAAAAAAAGAAAAGCACTGACTTACAGCTATTTTTATTGCAGTAGAATAAAGTAATAAAGTCATAATATCACAGTCTCAATCTTTCACTTTTAGATACTTAATATTTACGAGCCATTTCTATAATAACAAATTTATCTAATCAGCAAATCCTGAAGGTTTCATTTTTTTTCCCACCTCAAGCACAAAATCCAGAAGT
Organism: Pituophis catenifer annectens; assembly: GCF_029215685.1. Lineage (NCBI taxonomy): Eukaryota > Metazoa > Chordata > Lepidosauria > Squamata > Colubridae > Pituophis > Pituophis catenifer. The sequence continues at coordinate 43,547,369 of NW_027256888.1, read as the reverse complement.
GGTTTCCAAACTTTGTAGAAACAAAGTTGGATGCATTATTTTATTTGATTAGAACAGTTAATTTAGACATCTCTGCTAGTTCCATCAGTTTTTCCAATCATTCATCCATTGTAGGAATCAAAATATCTTTCCATTTTTATGCATAAAGCATTCTTGCTGCTGTTAACTTATATAACAGCAAGGTTTCAGATATTGTTGTTAAGTTTTTTTTAATCTATTAAGCTTAAAAGAAAAGTCTCTGGCTTAATTTTTATATTCACTTTAAGAATCTTCTGTTCTAAAATATGAATCTTACCCCAGTATTTCTTTGTTTTCCTCCATATCTGAAATATGTCAGTTAATCTACTGTAATGCTCTCTACATGGGGCTGCCCTTGAGGACCACTCGGAGGCTTCAACTGGTACAGAATGCGGCCACGCGGATTGTGATGGGAGAGTCCCGATACTCCCATGTTACACCCCTCCTGCGCAACTTGCATTGGTTGCCGGTTGCCCTCCGGGTGAAATTCAAGATGCTGGTGATGACCTATAAAGCCCTAATGGCTTAGGCCCAGGATATTTGGCGGACCATCTGCTGCCAGCAGCAGCTGCCCATCGCCCGGTGCTTTCTCACAGGGAGGGCCTGCTCCGGGTGCCGTTGGCTAGACAGTGTCGGCTGGTGACACCTAGGGGTAGAGCTTTCTCTGTGGGTGCACCCATCCTCTGGAATCAACTCCCCCTGGGGCTCCAGTTGGCCCCTGACCTTCGCACCTTCCGCTGCGAATTAAAAACATGGTTGTTTACATCGTCCAATCTGGATTGAGAGGATTTTTAGAGTTTGGGGTTTTTAATATAACTTATATACGTACATTATGTATTTTATAATTTTAACTGATAGTTTTATTGTTGTGAGCCACCCTGAGTCTTCGGAGATAGGGCGGCATATAAATTTTATTAATAAATAAATAAATAAATAAATAAATAAATAAATAAATAAATAAATAAATAATAAATCTATATTTGTTTAGTGCTTTTTAAAAGAAGAGTTCTGGATCCATGTTCAGAAACATTTCCATATCCACAACCTGTTTGTCATGTAATCAGACTGAGGTAGATGGCTAAATATGCTATTCAAAATTTGCCTATACTTACCCAACCTTGCCATCTATTCAGGTAAGGAACAATAACCTGCATGGTTTATCCAGCAGCAGGTTTATTTAACCTGGGAAGGGAGATGAATCCAAGAAATCTACAGTTGCTTCCCTCAACTGTCTTACTTTAAAACAATATGGGTAGCATAGGTTTTAAAGATTAGTGGCTGTTTCCTTAGAGACAATGTATATCAAGCAAATGAAGGTGAGGAGTCATTGGTGCTCTTTGAGCTTGGTTGTTTACTTGAAGCTGTTTCATTATCTGACTAAGTAACATCATCAGGTACTAGGTGATGTACTGATTATGTTACCAATTTGAGTAATGAAACATCTTCAAGCAAACAATCAAGCTCAGAGAGCACCAAGAACTCCACATTTCAATCCTGAACTATATATATTCTCTTCTATGGAAAAGGTTATATCTTGGTACCCACATCTGAACTCTGACAAAGAGTTCATCAAAACTACTTTTTGTTAATTGGCTTGAAGAGATTTCTCTCTGGAATAAATAGAGACTTGTGGGAACTGAGTGAATCATATTACTTTGCAGTTCCCATTTTCAATGGAAAGAAAGATTTTGAATGATGTACACTTTTGGCCAGAAAGAATAGAGTTTTCATTATAGATCTACCTAATATTGGCTATTCATATTGCCCTTTTCCTAGAAGATATGTTCCTAAAGCCTTCCCAGTTCTGAATAAAATATTCCTTTTCTAATGTATTCAAAGTGATCAGCACTGATGTGATTTGTAACAAAATCAGTCTTTCAACAAGATACCTATGGGTTTACTCCATCTCCTCACAATTTTATCTCTACAAGCAATATAAGCATTAAACTAGAGCAAAATACATTTTATATATTTCAAGCAGAGAGGAAATAAGAAAGATTTCTGAGGATGACCTTGGGGTAACCTATGCCTTTTTTCAGAAACAGTCTTTCTTCTGTACAAGCTCAAAATGATACAGTATTAGGATTCTCGAGTGAGAATGTCTCAGGACATGTGGAAGGAGAAGGAGGTTTTGGTGATTACACATATCAGAGCTTCTCTCTGATTCACTGCAGGCTGGTACGATAATTATCTGCACTAAAATTCTCCCCTAGTGTTTTAATCCAGTTGGCTCTAATCCAATTAGTCATCAAACAGCAGTATAAAATATTTTAAAGTTTGATAATACAGATAAAATTTCAAAACTGTAGTACCGTCCCCAAAGATAATAACCATAAAGATAATATCACTGTGAGGATAGGTTACAAATTTGGGTCACACTGTCTTTCCAGTCTTGAAATAATTTTTTGTCCTGATTTTTAATGCTGTAACCCTTCACATAGTAATAAGTACTGATGTTTGGGTATAGCATTAAAGAGAGTATCCACATTATTAAACCGTATTGATTTTATAACACCATGTTAGCAAAGCAAAATGGCAGGAGAGTGACAAGCCTATATCACTGTTCTATCATATAAAGGATGATGGCCAACCCTTTTCTTATGGGTTATCCTCAGGCTTTCTCTAATTTCACAGCCCTTGACTGTTAATAATTGGGACAGAGAATGCCATTTGAATGAAGTGACTTCATTTCATATTTCTCAACTTCTACACAAAACAGAGCATCCTTCATATTCTGGACTTCACTGAATTTTGTGATGAACTGGGTATCTCAAATACTGCATTTTAAATAAGTACTTAGGGGTAGTTACATATAAAAATATATGCAATCTTGGTAGAGCGTGCCTTTCCCCACCAATTTTGAAGAAAAGGTCTGGACTGGGACAGACTGATAAATCCTCTTTTCCTGACGTTCTCTGCATTGAGGAGAGATAGATTTAGGAGATGAGAAAGATTGCCAGTGAGGTTCTACAGACCAGTGGGTCAGAAAGATCCCAAAAGTCCCTTATCCCTTATATAGATCAATAATTATTCTCAGTCTAATGATTATGTGGGCACAACAGCCACATCATCCTGAGTCTGAGAATAACAAGCCTCAAACCTTGATTGGTGAAATGAAACTGCTCATTCCAATACATTCATGCAGAAACCTGGAAGAAATATTTGAACTATTTCAAATGTCAGTGTTGAAAGATGAGAGAATGTAGTGAGAAGTTGGTTTTCTATCTTATTATTCCCTCATTTATCACAAAGAGTTATAGACATGAGCAGTACAAATGGCAAGACTCAACAGATCAAAACAACTCTCCCTTTACTTCCAAATATCCCCCCAAATGAGATGGTAAATTGTGCCATACTACAAATCGTTTGATAAAAACAGTGCAATCCAGTTTTATTTTTTAAATCAAACACTGCTGTATTCCAAATTATTAGGAAACAGTTCTTCACAAACCATGCTAAAAATGTCATATTATATAACATTAGATTGTACTGGTACTTTCCATTAATGAGAATTTTCTGTCAATAAATAGTATTGGCTATCACCACTGCTTAAGCACAATCTTGGCACAATCTGATTAAATTTTATTTTCTGAGGATAAAAGGCTTTTAATATCCCATTTAAAATCTTAGAGATTTTTTTTGTCTGACTCAGCTTGACACAACTGCCTCAAACATTAAAGTGGCTCAGTCTCAAATGCTAAAAATATATTTGCACTTCTTCAACTAAGGTTAGTATAGACTACCTACAAGCACAAACAGGGACTATTCATAATTGATTTTTGAGGTCTTGCTGGAAGGAGGATGTGTAAATATCCATGCATATATAATGCAAACTATACAATGAGTTAAAACAACAATTGACCAGGGATTTGATTCACTGAAGAATACATTTCTACTTTTAAAATAAAGTAACATAGTTCATATTTTTTCTGATTATATCTGCTCAAATGTGTAATAATCAGTAAATAAACAATTCTGAACATACACATACATTATTGACATTTTCATATTAATACACAGAATCACAATCACTATAGTCTGTACAACAAATATAGGTAGAGAATATAAATATAGGGTCAGAAGGAATTTAAAGCTGAGTCCTGGATAATCTTGCAGCGTTAAACTCAGTCTATAACTGGACTACAGAGAGATTACAGGAATTGTCTTAACATGGCTATCCAAGGGGTGCTGGGGCCAAATGAGGACATATATTTCTGATTCAGGCAGTAGACCAGTTCAGATTTGTGTTTCAGTCAGAGCAAATTTGCCCATTTCCAAAACTCTTAAATTCATTCCCTGAACCAAATTATGTGATCTGAAGACATGTTAGTAGCAAGCATCCATGAAAAAAGCTTGTAAGACATATTGTATTTGTATTTCCTATGGATTGATTTCAGGTTTTTTTGAGAAAAGGACATGATGTAAATAGAATCATCTAGGTGGTGGTAGACTGTATATGCTGAACTAAATGACCCTAGATATTTTGTTTAGAGTACAAGGACTTGCTTCTGTTGACAAGCACCCTTTGTTCCTTTTCTAAGACTTAATGCCTTTGAGTCTGAACTTCCATGTTTCCCAAACTATGAAACATTCATACCACACCTGCTGCTAAAAGAGCAGTGTGAGTTTCTTCAAATTTATTTTCATGGAAGATATCACCTTCTTTGTCATAGTGGCCCCTAACTGTCCGTTATCCCATATATATATATGTATATTATTCAACAGTAGAGATTGCTTAGAATCTGCTTAGTTCTGTAGGTTCAATGCACCCTATTGCCTGCATTCAATTGCAGTATTCTGAATTACTTTCCAGGGTCCCTGTTTTATTTTCCTTTAACCTGACACTAGCTCGAACTGTCAAAAATTAGTTGTCTTTTGAGGTTCAGCAGGCTCCCTCAGGATTTTTCATTGAAGAAGTGAGAGCTGAGTTTGAAGATGATCTTTTGTGTCCTGACTTCATTTTTTTGCTTGTTAGTGCAGAATGCCAAGATTTTGAAGCCAGAGAGGTAGTTCTGTTACATCAGTATATTTTTCAGCTGTGCTTTTTTTTAGTTCAAAGGCTAGTGCTGTTTTTGATAGCTATTTTTAAAAAATAGGGAAAGAGAGTAGGAAAAATGCTCTGTTTTAACATGTAGCATGCAAGATGATTGTTTGCCTCAGCAATGTAATTAAAAATATGGACATAATTTTAACAGGATTCACCTATCATCTGAAAGTTGTTCTTCATACCTAGTATATCTTGGCAAGCCTCAGACAATTATGTGCTCTCTCATGCTGCTTGAACAAGGCCAACAAGACATTTAGAAAAGCAAACAACATCAAAAAGTTCCTTGGTTGGTTGCAGTTAGGTATATATAGTTACACAGAAAACAGCTTTTAAAGTGGCAGAGATAATCTCTTTTGGTTAATTGGGTTACATCTAGCCAAGTGTCTGTTGCATTAGAATTTGAGCTAAGTTAAAATAATTATGTAAACATTCAGTTGTGTTTCTTATGTATTTTTCATGTAATACATTTCTACAAAGAAGAATGCCAGTACTGCCTGTTAGTGACTGGTTGTAAAGTACACACTTTGAAAGGAGGTGAGTAGTGTTGCTTTCTTTGTAGTAAAGTACAGGAACTGATTGTTAGAATCAGCCCAGTTTAGTATTCAGCCATATCCAATAGTGCAGCTGTCAGAATGCCCCCAGCTACTCCCTAGGAAAGAATGATCCTTGACTCCATAGGTTTTAGATAAAAGGTATTTTTACTAGAGATGCTGAGGGCAGCATGAATGAGGCAAGCTCTGGAGAAAAATCATGTGAAAATCATATATTGAAAGCAAACCCCAATGTCCAAATCCTTCCCCCCTGGAAGAACAGTGCAATCAGGTCTCATTCTGATATTTTGGGAACTCAATGCCTCAGGTACCAGTGTAAATTCCCTTTCCCAGGACTGGTGTCCTTGAAACTTGGCAGATGGCTCTGTTTGGCACCTCTGCTTCCTGTTAGTGGCCATAGTCCCCAATTTCTTATAGCATTCTTTCACACCTCCAGCATGCTTCCCTTCCCAGATGCCCCCTCCACCCCTGGCTATGGCAGTTGCTAGCGAGCTTCAAAACAAGCAAAGATGAGCAGCTGACAGCAACAGTAATTTGCTAACCCACTACTAGTTCTGCCTGGATCATCTTGATTTAGACCAGGTTTTGGTCAAAGTGGATAAATATTCCTAATTTGTATACTCCCAAGTTACTGAGATGTCTAAATTAGTTTTATTAGGTTCAGCAGGAACAGCCTCTAGTGAAAAAGTTCCATTTTACTATTACATACATCAAAGAGCAACATAGAGTTAACACATAACTACATAATCATGTTGGAATGCCTGTCCTAGCTAAAATAAATGCTGAAATATCAACTGTGTACTTCATGTTCATAATTCCAGGCATGGAATGAGATTTAAAGATAAGTACATGCTCTATCCATGCAGAAAATTTTAATTTAATTATTTCAGATACTTTCAACATCTCTAGAACTTTTCCTCAAAACCCTGGAAAGCCCCTGCAAGTCAAAACAGACAGCTATGATCGATAGCTTGACTTGATGATAGCTAGCTTTAACTGCACATTAACTGCACATTACATTAACTGATCACTATGGGAAAATGTGAATAGCAATCACCATTGTATTCCTTAAACTGATAAGATTTTCTAGACTTGCCAGTGAAAATTTTTATTTATATGTTTAGAGACATGAATAAAAACAGCATTTCGTGTAACAAATGTTGGATTCTAGATTTATTGAAAAGTAACTTCTTTTCCTCATCCAAATATCACTCCATATGAAATATGTTTTAACAGCATTATTGTTTTCCTTAGCAGAAAGGAGTCTCCAGTATTTTAAATGGGTGTAAGTTATTCCCTTTGACACTCTATGGAAGCAAAAGTCAGACTTTCAAGAACCAGGATAGGAAAGAGTATTGATGCTTTTGGTATGGGAAAAGACTTCTGAGAACAATGTAGACAGCCAAGGGAAAACAACAACAACAACAACAACAAATAGATCATTGAATAAATCAGTTCTCCCTTGAGGCACACATGACTAGGTTGAAATTAGCCTACTACTGCCACATTATGCAAAGACCCAATTCTTTTGAGAAGTCCCTAATGTGTAAAAAAGTTGAGGGAAATAGAAGAAAAGAATGACCAGCAAGGTAGATTGACCAGCAGATGCAGTGGTGATGGGTGTGCTGTTGTTAGGACAAATAATCTTGGAAAAAAATCTAACTACAAGGTTACTAAGAAGCAGTACCAATTTGATGACCTATAATCAATCCACATAAAAATGGAGATGAGCACCGCCTTCTATAGTTGGAAATGACCTGCAGAGTAAAATTTCCAGGGACTCCTTTATTTTCAATCAATCAATCAATCAATCAATCAATCAATCACCAATAATGTGATAATAAAGGCTGTTCAAATGAAACAATCTGGTTATATTATGCCTGCAGGAAATATATGTAGAGAATTTAAAGTGAACGCAATGGAATGAAATTCCATGTCCCAGCTGGAGCAAATAATAGCATTTTGATAATGCAATTTTTGAGGGTAAAAGATTTCAACTAAAAACAGAGCAAAATCCTATAATAATTTACTGTTCTTTAGTAGCAGACAGCTATACAGGTTAAAGAATATTTCAACTGTCAATGAATCTGCACTTTATCTGGTTCCTTGAAAACAGATGACAGCTGATTAACAAAAGTATAATGGCAAATAAGGGAAAAAACCTTCAAGAAGCAGAAATAGTTATGTTAGAATTAATTTGACTAGGGAAGTACAGTATTTATACGGTTTATTTCTTCCAGCAAAATATATTTTAAGATTTTTGAGATTTCTTTTTCAAAACTTGAAGACAGTTAAGTAGATTGCAAACCACACTGATGATCGCTTAGTCATTCTACCTTAATGTATTAAAAACAGTTTGGTTATCCTTAGCTGACATTATAATATTTTTAGATTACTTCATGAAAGTTAAACATGGAAGTTTAGGTGATGGTGATAATGGTAATGATGAAGTGCAGCTCCCAGGTGCTGCATTAGTGTACAAGTAGTTCTCAACTTAAGACCACAATTGAGCCCCAAATTTCCATTGCTGAGCAAGATGGCTATTAAGTGAACTTTGTCCCATTTTATGACCTTTCTTGCCAGTTATTAAGTGAATCACTGCAGCTGTTAAATGAGTAACTCGGTTGTTAAGTGAATCTGGTTTCCTCACTGAGTTTGCTTGTCAGAAGGTTGCAAAAGATGATCACGTGACCCTGGGACACTGCAATCGTCATAAATACATGCCAGTTACCAAGTGTCCGAATATTGATCATGGGGCCACAGGGATGCTACAATGGTTGTAAGTGTGAAAAATGGTTGTAAATAGCATTACAGGTTGTAATGAGCCTGGTGGTGCAGTGGACTAAACTACTGTTAAAGTAGTATTTAGCTGCCAGCTGCCTGCAATTACTGCGAGTTCAAATCTCACCAGGCTCAAGGTTGACTCAGCCTTCCATCCTTCCGAGGTAGGTAAAATGAGGACCTGGTTTGTGGAGGCAATAAGCTGACTTTGTATAAAAAAGAACACTGCTTGGGCCCCCCCGAAAGCCCTACTAAGCAGGTATATACAAAAGTATGAAGGCTATTGCTTAAAAGCATTGTAAGCCACCCTGAGTCTCTGGAAAAGGGCAGCATATAAATCAAACTAATAAATAAGTCACTTTTTTCAGCACCATCGTAACTTTGAACAGTCACTATAAATGACTGGTTGTAAATTGAGGGCTATCGGTATTGACAATTGGTGCCATAGGTATGTATATGAACACATTTCCTTCTCTGTTCCACTGTGGCATGAAGTATATAACTTAGCTTATACCTAGGGCACCTCCAACATCTTCCTCACTCTAAAGAAAAGGATACAGCACAACTATATTAGACTGTTGTCCTGCTTTGCTGATCTCACCATACAGTAACTGAATCTGCAGATTCCTCAGCTGAAGAGAAGGAAAGGGCTTGTTCTACTGCAGCGTTAGGGTTGCATTCGGAACTCAGAAACATTTAAGACTGGAAAAACTTAAGATCTGTTTTCAAACTCGTTGCAGGAGGAATTGGGCTAATGCAGATCAGCATGTTCTCTTTCAAATTGCATACACAGCTACATGTGGTATTTTTTTAAAAAAATTATCAAATGATATACAATTTTACTTAAAACTCACAAGGTAATTTCACTAATTACGGTAGGAGTCTGTACAGCATGATGCAGTGGTGAAAATACTGGACTACAGGTGGGGAGACCCAGGCTTCAGTTTTTCCTTAGGCATGGAAGCCAGCAGGATCAGTCACCATCTCTCTCAGGCTTAATCAGTGCCAGACAATAACAACAACAACAAAACCTGATAAACAAACCACCATGTGTTGATTGCTTGCTGTAAGAACTAGGTGACTACGGTTCAAAAATAAGTGGATTCTACATTGGTGGATTCTACATTCCATTCTATAAGTGGAAAATAAGTTGGATTCTACATTTGTTTGGACAAATGTTAAAAACAGCAGCAATGACCATTGTAGGAGCCTTGACTCAGAATTCATTTTCTTTTGAAAAATGAAGAAAATTGTGATTACACAAACCTGCCATACCAACTTATAAGACATATTTGAATTTTTACAAATGATATACTTGTAGATCTGTTTTTGGAGGCTTCCATACATCTGTATCTATATTATGGACTATTTATTAGACAAAATGTTATTTTAGGAATTAGGCTTTGATCATTTATGCCATAGCCAAATATTCATTACTGATTAGTCTGCTATGGTAGATAAATGATATATATTTTGCCTTTAAAGGCTTAGAGACTTTAAAGGTATTGATTTTGTGTGCCTATGTTGCTTGGCTTCCAGAAATTTAAATATCTTTTGATGCTCTATTTTCTTCCATTTGGTTGATAATAGCAGCAATAGCAAGCTCTAAATTCAAATTATTATGTAAAACCCAATCAACCGAGACAAGTGAAATGATCCTATTTCCCCATTATTTGTATTTTAAAAGATGAACAATCAAGTGATGTTGTTGCTGCCTTCAACTTGTTGGATATTTAGAAACTGGGTAGCAATGAATCGGAAATGTTTAATTACTTTCGTTGTCACTCAACAAAATTGATTTTTATCAAGGGAAATTAAGGCCTCAAAAAGCAGGAGCAGAAGACTTGGTGAAATCACATGGTCCATATAACAGAAGAATGAGCAGGTGACTAATCCAGACTCAGTAATGAGGAAGCAGGAAGGAAATCATTAGTAATAATGGCTTGTATATGCAACCTTTAGGCAAATTGCTGTTTTGCCCCAGCTCCAGATTCCCGAGGATATTGACACACACCAACGATCCTTATCAAATTTATTAAGTAGCAAGAATAAACCAAAGTCCGGCAAAGGTTGGCAACCAGCCCAGAAAACAAGATATGATAAGACTTTTCCAAAAATGCTCTGATGATAATTACAAGTTGTTTCCAGCAAAAAACTTACTAACGGCGTGTGACTTAAATAGGCTAAGGGAGTGGCCTATTATCCTCAAGCCTTATTCTCGAGGAGACCTCCTCCTCCTGAGTAGCCACTCCTGCCTTTTGGCAGCCCTGCGTGCTCGAGCATTAAGAAGAGGCTCCTCCACTTCACTCTCTCCACTTGAAGGAGCCTCTGGAGGTTCTGAAGGCCCTGGCTGAGTCTCTGCCTCTGGCACCACATCCTCTTCAGCCTCCTCACTGTCCGACGCGAGTGTTGGCTGCACTGGCTGTGGTGCGACATCACACCAGCCTCCTCGTCGTCTGGATCAGCCACGATCTGTGCAGGCTGCTAGCGGGCCACAACAATTGCCTGCTTTGATTGACATTGCACAAGTGAAACAATCCCACCTCACTCTTCTTACCTAATTGTAACAGAAAGACTATCATCTCACCCATCCCTAAATCAAATCATTAATACACCTTAGAATTAATTCTGCCATTCAAGTTTGCACAAAAGCAGTCCAGTTTCAAATTCATTTTAGAAGGCATTAGCTTTGGTGAAGTAATTTATGTAACTCTTTCAGATTTAGTCCCTAAATCCGTGAAACTAAATCTTATCATCAAATCCCGATAAAGAAGTCTTTAGCAATTATAAAGAAGGTGGAAGGAAGCAAATTAATCTACATTGTCATCCTCTCTTCACTACTCATACTGAAATACTCATGTCCACAAAGATTTTCTCCAAAGATATAGTGCCATCAATATGTTGAACATCAAAATAGTAAACTCCAGATCAGCGGTCTTCAACTGGGTAGCTTTAAGACTTATGGACTTCAATGCCCAGAATTCCTCAGTCAGCCAAATATTCTTCCCTAAAATTATAATAACAGAAAATCTCCTGGAATCTAACTTCTAGCAATTTCATAGATTTGTCTGGCATTTTCTTTGCAACAGTATAGAAGTGGGCTGCCATTACCAGCTTTCAGATTGCTTTCATGACTTCTAATTCTAGCTTGTAGCCTAGCATTCTCAAGCTATCTTTAGCTACCCATCTCTCACTATTCATTCTCAAGCTATCCATCTTTAGCTCTGACACTGCTTAGCTTTTTCAAGATCAACCATGGTCAGGGAGGTTATGCTACCTGCTCTGTTATTTGAAATATAGGCAGTAATTTAATGTCTGAATGAAACCAAAATGGTATAAAACCTAAGGTCCAATGGGAGATAAATTGTTGTTATGAGTAGTTTCTCATTGCTTTCCAAAGGGAGGCCATGAACTGGAAGAACTGAAATAAAGATATGAATTTTGTCCAGCTTGACTAAGAGATATATCCTCCTCCCCTCCTTTTTTTTGTTTATTTGTTGTGACCATTTTTTGACCAATCTGAGCAATCAGCAGGGCTGGCTCAAGATGGTTTGAAACAGCAAACAAGTCTTCTCCTCGCTGTCCTCCACCCACAATCTTCATAAGACTCAAAACCATCTATATGACTGTGACTCATGAAGGAGTAATTCAAAAATAATGCACACGGAGCTCTGCTTCTCTCAGGCAATAAAATTACAATAACAAGGTAAGGAATTTTACCTGTTGATGAAACCCTGTCATCAGCTACCTCTAAGGTAGCTGGCTTTGCTCTGCTTAATAGTAAGTCAGTCCTTATCAGCTAGTAGCATATTCCGAGAATACTTTTCAATACATGTAGCCCTCAAGGCTTTATACAATTAGAACAATGTGAAAGGAGATGAGAAATAATGCACTCATCCTATGTGAAGCTATTATGGGCTCCAGTGCTTTTCATCTACCGGAGGGCAAACTTCATCTAATGCAGCACCAACTTTTCTTTCTGGTGGCAGGGTCTCAACAGAAATGATTTCCCCCAGTAAATAATAGAACACAACTAGAATTCTAACTGGGGCAAATATCAGGTTTCAATCCCTTGACTCCATCTCCTTCCTGCAAATACAAAGCAGGTGTTTTTTAGCTGTTACTCCTCCTGTTCAGCTGAAAAGATAGGTTAGGTATTTATCTGGCAGGAAATCTCATTGCATTCATTCAGAATCATTGTTAAGTCAACATGCATAGGAGACACCCTTAATTATTGTTTACTTAGGAGCAGTTTTATTATGTCCACTCTAGTCTTCAGGTGTTATAAAAAGCCACTACTAGTTACTTGGTTGTTAGAGAAGCAATAAGAAGTGAGCTAATCCACTGATTCATTTCATTGTCCCTATGTAGTGAATATCTGTTGTGGGAAACGTTAATCATGTTGAGAACCTCTGCTGACAATCAGGCACTGGCTGCTGTCCAGACATGAAAAATGAGGCTTGTTCTTGATAAATATTCTGGGACGCTAACTGAAATCAAAGTACAATCTGCTAATACTCCAGTGGTCCTCCTTCCATAGGTGCCTATTCTACCATTTCCTCTTTCCATCTCTTCTCACTGGCTTCATATTTCCCATGTAATATGGTGGAAAACCTAATTCCTATTTATTCTCCAGCATCATACAATGCTCTCCAGGCACACATATTTACTCAATGGGAGCAGGTTATTCAGCTCTATTTCTCATAATGGGGCTAAACTGCAGCTGCATTTCCTACAGATTGAAATTCAGCCATCTTTGAAACAACTTATTTCTATAAGCTACATTTACCCTTTGCATTATGAGTAGAAAAAAAAATTGTGAAATAGTTAACTCCTTTTGAAGTTGGAAAAATCAGATGATAAGATAGTGGATGGAAAAGAAAAAAATTCTCAGCATGCAATAAATAGTTGTTCTTTCATTGGTACTCCAATCTGGAGTAAAAATTACAAATCCTTTTGATTTCACTGTAGTATGACATAGAACATCTCTCATTTCAGGTTTCCAAAATAATTTTCCTTGGCCAACTTACACTCAGTGACAGCACGAACAATTGTAAAGGCAGTTTTTGTGAGTAACATTTTTTTTCCTAAGGTTGTCACACTGATATTTGAGCACTTGCTTTTTCCTTTGCCAAATAGGAAAAAAAGAAACTCTATATGAAAGTTAATTTGTGTTGTACAGTTGCATGTTCCAATTCACCAATGAGAAACTCGGTCCAATGTTGAGTAACCCAATTTAGAAGCTTATCATTTCTCTGCAGGTGAAACAAAAGATGACCCCTGGTTAAATGTTCAGACTAAGCAGGTAAAAACAGAGTAGAACAGATTATTTACCTAGATTTAATTTTACATTAAGCATTGCAGTCACCTTTTCAAGGCCATCAATAAGCATTATGGGCCATGATTGTGACTTTGAAACCATTGACTTTGTCATGAGGAGAGCACACTCCCTTGTGGTTACTAAATATCCTTGGTCATATATTATATTTTTGGGGGAAAGCCAACCTATTCATTTTAAATGATGATGTTTATTTTTCCCTTTAGAAGTGTCCTACATCAAAATGATTATCTCAAGAAACTTTCTTTTTGGTGTGCTAGATTTCAATATGCAAGAAAGTTCTGACTGGGGTGCACTTTTAAGCAGGTTTTCCTCAAAGTAGGGACCAAAACAGGATCAGAAGGTTTGAACTGAAATTATACTTTACATATTCTTTGGTTCTTCTCTACAATCACCAGGAGACATTTATTTCCATATAAGCTGGTGGCAAGACAGTAATCTCATTGTTAATAAAGCTTTTGCATAGAATGCAAAATAAAATTAAAATTCCACAGCCAGCATAAAAACACCTCTGTCACAAAGGACTCTGCCATTTCTTCCTTCAGCACATGTTTTTAATATATGTTCTTTTTTTCAGTTTGTCTTACACAAAATTTTCATCTCATTGTCATCTCTTATCTCCTTCATTTGCTGACAATGTCTGTTCCTAGTAGCCTTTCCCCCCCATGGAAATAAATAGCTATACAAATCCTAGGGTTTGGCCAGTCTCATTTCCTCATAAAACTAGATCCTATTTTCAGAATTCATTTTTTTCTCTGACACACACAGACACACAGACTCAGACACACACACACACACAGTTTTCATAAAACATGAATAAAACTATATATATAGTCAGTTGCAAGGATTTTTAGAGCTTCATTTCTTAGATTGCGAATTTAGGTCACATTATGTTTTCAATCTCTGCTAGGAAAAAACCCAGCAATTTTCCTCTCCCATGTATTCTGATATATTATTCCTAATTAAATATATTTGATCCCTAAAACATTGCCCTGAATTAGAAGACAAAAAGCATTCTGAAATACTCTCAGTTATCGGTTGGGATAAGTTGGGAGTGCACGAAAAACCCAAGCATTACTTATGATGGATGACAGAGGTCGGTGAAACTCATTTTTGCTGGAATACTGCTCCCATCTTCGTTGAACTTTGAACAGGGAATCTTGGATTGATAGCAGTTGGTGCCTAATATCTGGAGAACAATATTAAGTTTTTAGCTTCTTCATTTCCATTTAAAACTGCAATTATGAGATAAGTAACAAATGTGGTTTGGACAAGTTTCAACAAACTGTTTTATGAAATGCTATATCCCACGGGTGTCAAACTCAATTTCTTTGAAGACCGCATAAGGGTTGTGTTTGACCTCGGAGGGCCAGGCGTGGGGCATGCCCAGGGGGGGTGAGCATGGTGGGCATGGCCATGGTGAGCGTGGCATGAGACTCATGGGGGGGCACCTGTGGTGACCGTGCTAAGACAGGACTTCCTTGAGACCCTCCCTCACCCTCATTATACACGTAACCCTCAAGTTATGAATGTTACATGTAATGTAATTCAGAATTTTGTTTGAAGACCTTTCCCTGTATTTTTAAGTTGATGGTAATATACTATTTGATCCTAATTCAGGAGTCCTGGATTCTTATAAATAAATAATAAATAAATGCATTTTTTAAAGAGTTTTATGCTACATTTTGAAGATGTTTTAAAAATTAAATCTTTGTGATTTTATTGGTGATGCTTTTGATTCATATAAATAACCATAAGAGGCTGCCATGATCTGATCAAGTTACTCATTACTCAGTAAAATACTACACTTAAGGTAAGGGGTATGTGACAAATACAGGTTTAAAAAAAAAAGGAAGCCAGATGGAGAAGGTAACATCCAGTGAAATCAACCAGTGAAACAACATTGCTAGAGGTTCAGAACAAAAAAAGAACATCATATATAATTAAATTATTTAATTTTATCACAATGTTTAATTTCTTGACGAGTGTATCTTGTCTTTTTATTTACACTGAGAGCATATGCACCAAAGACAAATTCCTTGTGTGTCCAATCACACTTGGCCAATAAAGAATTCTATTTTATTCTGTTCTATTATGACTATGGCAAAAAATAATGATTTGGGCATGTTAAAAGAACTTCTATGTATAAGTATTCATGTAGACATCTCCAGGTCAGAAAGCATTCTTCTAGCAGCAGATAAAGAGGCAATTAAAGTGCTAACTGCTCTAGCATGATAACTATCAGGGATGTCCACAGTGAGTACTCAAAAGTCAAGATGTAAAAAAAAGGGCAGGACTTTGATGATGGCTTGAAGTTGCCAACTTGACTTTTTGATCCCTTAAAGACCTCTTGGTTGGAATCAAAACCGGAGGTGAAACCATTAACCAACAGAGACATGGAGATAGCTTTGTTAAAGGAAAGAAAAACCTACTATTGTTCATTATGAAAGTCAAAAGGAAAGTGAAAAATCTAGTGTAATGGTTAATATTAAAAAATAGGTAACATTAATGAGTGCTTATGAATTTACAGTGTATGGTTTTTCCCTAGTAGATAGATATATTTTCTTGGGCTATAGAATAAATAAAGGTTGATGTGCTTGTTTTCATTCATTTCATTTATTTCATTTCATTTATTGGATTTATATACCACCCTACTCCCGAAGCACTCAGGGCAGTGAACAGCCACAGAATAAAACACATAAATACAAAATTTAAAAACAGAATAAAACCGAATTAAACAATTTGGTTGAGACAAATTTAAAACACCCAATAATTTTAAAAACAAATTAAAATTTACATTTTAAAGGGGAAAGATTTAGGCCAGGCCGGCTTGATGGAATAAAAAAGTTTTGAGAGCGCGACGGAAGGTGCGCAGATCCGGGATCCTCCGTATCTCTGGGGGGAGCTCATTCCAGATAGTAGGTGCCCCCACAGAGAAGGCTCTCCCCCTGGGGGACTAATGGAAAGCAATGACAAACTTAAGCAAAAACAGAAGCAGAAAAGCTTGCTGATCTCTTGTACAGGACATTTGCTGCCTCATTAGAAGTATATTTCAACAAAGTTTGATGGGCGACTATAAGGGGACTATTTGCTAAATAAAAGACAGTCTGGGCCTTTTTATTTTTTAATAGTTTCTCATGAGCTAGTGACCTTGCTCCCAGGCCATACAGGTGGCAGGCTGGCCATGAATCTGCCTTTCAGAGAATAGTCAAAAGGTTGTCTCCTGAAGGTATTCTCTGCCTGAAGAGCTCTCCTGTGTGAATCCAATCAGAAACAATTGTTGCTTTATTCTGCTCCTATGCTTTCTATCCTTTCTTCTAAAGATATCGATTGTCTAGGTGTTTCTCAATCTTGGCAGCTTTAAGATGGGTGGACTTCAATTCCCAGAAATGACCAGCCAGCACCAGTTTAGGTCAATCAGGAAAAAAAAGGGCATATAATACCATTTTCTAACTTCCACCCAAATTCAGAATGTACACCCTGCTTAAAACTTGAGCGTCTAAACTGAAGTTTGCAGGTTTAATTTTTTTCATTGAGGACAAATGATGTAACCACTGCCGCTTTTTAGCAGACCCCATGGATGGTGCTTTGTAACAGCCTCTCCCCCAATATGGGATGCTTGTTTGTATACTGCATCCTTACTCTGTTCATTCCCCAACATGTTTATATTTCTTTCTTATTCTTAGTTTGTTGTCGTGGTTTTTGAAAAAAATATTTTTCATCTAGTTCTATTGTACCATTGTTCTTTCGTCAGTACTGCTTCGGCAATTGTGATAGCCATTAAATCAGATTTATCTATAAAGTAAATGGTCCCTAGCAGTTGACATTCAAAAGTATCTTAATTCTAAGATTAAAGAATCCACTAGATGATTATGATTAATATATGATCACTTACAAATGCTCTTCTCTAATTGTTTCCTCATATGGTGACAAATTAAAGCATGTTGCATGCTGCAACTGCATATACAATCACGCTCAATAGATAATCCCAAATTTTGATGACATTGTAAAGGAAGATATTTCCATACTTTCTGTCTGACTTTGCTATATAATAAAGAACTTGAAAAAAAGGGCCTTTCTTACATATGAAAAGACATAAAATTAAAGTTCTCCTACATAGGTTTTGATTCACTGAATAATGGATTTTATTATAAATGGCTTGGTAACAAGTTACCACAGGGACCATCTTTTCCCAATAGTTTCTACCCATCAAATCCGATCCAAAAGATTGGGCATGCTGCAGATCCTATCATCCAAAATGTCAACTAGCAGGAACTAGAAGAAGGCCTTTTTCTGCTGTAACCCTTGTCTTGTGAAATATTTTCTCCTCAGAGATTACAATGGTCCCAACCCTGTTGGCTTTTTGCAATGCTTTAAAAATTTGGCTATGTATCCAGGCCTGAGGCTTGGAATTTGTGAAGGGTTCTATTACTTGACTTTCCTATTAGTTGATCAACCATCATGGTTACATGTTAACACTTATTTGTTTTGTGGATGATTTTATTGTTTTAATATTGTTTTAATTGTTTTATAATTGTAAGTCACCCAGAGTGACTGAGTTGGACAGCTATATAAATTTAATAAACAAACAAACAAATTAAAAAAATGCATAAATAAATAAAAACTCATTCTTGGCCAAAGGATCAGCTGACTTAGCTAATGAAAGAAAATTTCACATATAAGCGCTGTATATAATAAATAATTTTATTTACATATATTTAAAAATTGATATAACATAGCTCTTCATACTTCACAACATGGTCATACATTGATATACCTTTTTTTAAAATCAATTCTAGTAATAAACAATTCTTTTGTTCTTCTAAAAGGGAATAATACACCATTTAGAAATTTTGCATTGGAATGTAAATATCACAATTGTTCTAAGTAAAACTTGTTCGATGGACTATACAGTATCAAATTTAGATTGGCTTCTATGGAGGCCTTTATAGGAAGAATGAATTACATTGCCTTGCCAAATGAGGCAACAGGATTTCAATGTATTTTTCCCTTTCAGTTATCAGAAATATATGGCCACTAGTAAATTTCTGTTGTTTAGATATATAATTTCAGCTTTCTAAAAAGTATATAATGTACTAGACTGAAAAACTAATCTCCCCATCCCGCTGTCAAAAATCTAATGTGTTAAATCCATGCAAGATTTTGGAAAACAGAGATAGTATAATGACTAATGGTCTTGTTCTGCAGCGTTGAATCCAGAAGAAGCTTTTAATGTGCAATGCTGCATAAAATCAGATTTTAAAATAACAGATATATTACCTTGAATGCAAGGAATCAAATGAGTTCTCTGCATGATTGCAGCTTTATATTAATAGCCTGCCCTGGGGTAAGAGACCATCACATTCTTGGGTTTGATTTTAAAAGACAAACAAACAGGCTTGTGTGTTTTGCGATGTATCTTGGGGTAATATTAAACTCTGTACATGTGGTTTCAGAAGATGTGCTCTTATTTCTGTTTCTATCATTTTCTTCTCTGATCCTAATGGATTTTTTTTTGTTCATTAATGAGAATGGGACTAAAAGAAAAAAGTCCATTGTTAAAACAAAACAAAATAAAACAAATTCTTAAAGGGATGGAATACTTTTTTTTAAAAAAAACACCCATTTTTTGGAAAATTTCAACAAAGGCTTTTTGTTCTTAATCCCAACATATCATAATGACCAGGACAAAAGAAGAATCACGTCTAAGAAATAAACAGATGATTTTCAGAAAGTTTTTGATCTGTATGTTTATAACTGGCTAAATGTCTGAAAGTTTGAGACAGTGTATTATGTAGAGATATCAATATCCTACATGAATTAGATTGTAAACCTCTTCTGTATATATTCTATTGTAGAAAACTGTTGGGTGTGTCTCATTCTATAGCCGCTGTATGTCCAATCTTTATGTAGTAGGGCCTAAAATAGCTCTTGGAAATTCATAATAAATTATAGTGCACAGAGCAAGCTTTTTTTCTAAAATACTAATGACTGAATTCAGTCTTGGGACAATAAATGGTCCAGTTCTTGCTGCCACAATAAATTGCAAAAAATATTTAAATATTTCTTCCTCAATAATTTCAAAAATTATGCAATCCACGGCGAAACTGTCTCAATCAATTTCTTTTGTGATTTGCTCCAGGAACTTATATTTCAATTGGCTACAATCTTCCACTGGTGTAATACATCAAAAATAATGTCATAGCCAATAACAAAACATTAAAATCCAACCATTTATTACCACATTCAAACCCAAAAGATGCACACTCTTGGGTTGTGATCAGTGTAATGTTATGGTTATCCTAACATTATTGTATATGCTCCAGAACACATACAGAGGGTAACTTTTGGATAAAGGAAGCATTCACTTCAGTGGTGGGATTCAGCCAGTTCGCACCACTTCGGGAGAACCGGTTGTTAACTTTCTGAGCAGTTTGGTGAACTGGTTGTTGGAAGAAATCATTAGGGGCAGAGAACCGGTTGTTAAATTATTTGAATCCCACCATTGATTCACTTACATAGTTTGCAATAGTTTCATTATAGCAGGTGTCTACAAGCCACTGTGAACCTAGCAGATAACATGCGATCACTGGGTTAAAAACATTATTAACTGTGTTCTCTGACTGTGGAATGTATTATAGTAGCAAAATTTTCTTGTCAAAGAATAAAGACAATTCAGTGTTCAGCACATTAATCCAGGGGCTGTATTATTTGCAAATGTGGCAAACAGAAGAGAGAAAAATCACATTAATTTGGTTAGTTCAGATTTACAAATTCTTAAGCTTTGAGCTGAAATACTGAAGATATACAAGATCTTTCATACGAAACCAAAATGATGGAAAATTCAATTTCACTATTTTCTTGTTCTTGCCCCATCTTCATGCTGAAACAGATAAAACAGTCATTTTAATGGGGAATTAAGCATACAGTGCTTTGTAAGGAAACTGTGTGATTTGTCTTTATTCTTCCCACCCCAGAAAACTTTAAAAAATCACATAAACTGAACTTTAAGAAAGCTGGATAAATCTGATGCACATTGTTGAAACCAAAATATGTTTCATATGAGTGGCCAAGTTGTGTCCACTAGGAAGCATTTGGAAGAAGGAAACCAGGAAGGTGATGGTTTGCTGGGTTACTAATAAAGGAAGTCAATGCATTGATCCAAAGCCACCTGAATCATAATTTTAAGAATATATTACAGGTGCTTTTCTAAGTTGTGCATTCTGTTGCATTTACCTCTATTGAACATAATTATGGGGTTCAGTGATTACTCTAAGTCTGCCTGGGTAGAGAAATATAAAAGCTATAAAGATAACTTTATGGCTGAAAAAGATGAACTTTGGTTGATAACCCATCTGAAATTTTAACTTAACAAAGATTGACGATATCCACATTATGCACAATTTAGATTATGTATTATATGTAAGGATGCTCTTAAAATTATAAAAATGCTTTGGGACTTGCATTTGGCCCAGAAGAGAGCTAAAATTTTGGAAAGCATATTTTGAGTGCAATAAGACCTGTTCTTCAGCAGCAGCACTGGCTGCTGATTTATTTCTCAGTCCAATTTAAAATGCTTGTTTTACTAATTAAAACCTTAATGTCATGGGACAAAATTGCTTTAAAGACCTCTGTTTTTTAGGTATATATATTTATATAATCAAAATTCTGCAGCCCTGTTCCTAGCTCAATTAGCTCCCACCTTTGCAGATTTTGATGTAATGTAAAGACCTTTAAAATTCAATGGGCTTTTAAAATACGTATTTCCATCTAAATCCTTGAATGGGCAACTATTCAGAAATCATCATCCATATAATCTGGGAAATTAGCAAACATTTTGGAAGAAGGTAATGACAATCTAATTCCACATTATTGCCAAGAAAACCACATGTGCATGTTTATGAAGTTGCCCAAGGTTGAAGTTAACTCAAAGGACACTTAACTTTTTATATAAATACAGAAAAATATTTTACCACAGATTACAATAAAGAGCTCTTTTAGACAGATGATCACGGCAGACTAAATTTTTAATTTCTCTTGACAGTCATTTATTTTTGTGCAAGGGTAAGTGGGTAAGAGAGGGAGAGAAAGGAAAAAGGCTGCTATTGAAGAAATATCTTCTTAAATATTCTTTGGGCTCAATAAATTATTAGGCTACTTGTTGGTTTTTAGCCAAAATGCTGTAGACAATACTAAGGCAGCTTCAACATTGTGCCCCCCAGATTTGCTGGAAATGAAACTACAAATTCCAAGATTCCCAGGCAGGACAAGTGTTGGAAATACAAAGTCTCAAGTTGAGAAGGGTAGTGTAATGTGCCAGATTCTTGAATTAGAAATCTAGATTGTGGAATTCTCAGTGTCAGCACCAACAAGGAAGATTATAGCAAGATGGTGGACAGACCAGCATGATGCTGGTCCCATTCCTTTCCTATATGCATGGGGTGCTCTGCCCACCATCTTGCCAATTTTGACACAGACAAACACTTGCCCCATGGACACTGCTGGTCAATACAGTGACATTATAGTAGAAACTGTTGGCTTTCTCACTCTGTTGTATGAACATTGATATATATACTTGGCAAATGCTGTGGCTATTTGTTCCTTGTTGCCAGGTAACAAAAGTAGAGACTCATTTGTCCTCTAAAAACTCAGATCATTTGTAAGTTGTCTTTAGCCTATGAAAAAACATCTCTTTGAATAACAGCAAGATCTGGCAGAAAGTTAATAGTACATCAAAAATGGCATGGAAAGGCTCATTTTTCTGTATCGTATCAGGGGAAAATCATATACCAAACACAATCATTAGAGAATCTCAACATCATAATCAAATTACCCAAAGTTCTGCTGTTCTGATGAGAAAACATTCCTGTTTCCAAAACCTTGCTGTTAATTAGTTTAAGTGGAATAGCAACAAAAAAATCCAAGATATTCATATACTGCATGGAAATTAATAGGTTATCTACAGTTTATAAGACAATCCATCCATTTAAATAGAAAAAATTTTTGTTTCACATAAAGCAAGAGAGAATACAAAAGCACAGCTTCTGTAATTTGGTAATATTGCAACTTTACAAATATATTGCATAGTGTGTGTAAGAAAATAGTTTCATCTTTTTTATATAATTATATACAGAAGAATAACATTCACATGAAAAAAAAAGGAAAACAAAACAGCCAAAAAGGGAGCAGTCAGATTCTGAAAAGACAATGAAATCATTGGACATTTAAATATTAAATCATTTTCCAGTATTACAAGCCATTTGCTTGATTTGCTTGATAGATTGATCCCAAATAATACAATCCATATTTGCCTATTGCCATTTTGATTATTTTCTTTCATTCTTGTGAAATCAGATATTTTTTTTTTTAAAAAAGTTGGGATTGTAAATTTTTACTCTACAGACTGAAAGATTTCCCATTCTTGCAAGACTTTTCCTTGCCAAAAGACCCTTCATGAAAGCAATAGTCCATTCATTAATGGAAGCTCATTTTGTTCATAGGGGAGAAAAGCATAAAAATCAAAATCATATTCATAACATTGACTTGAAATGAACAACTTGGTAACATATTTTCAAAACTTCAAAACCTAATCCTTATGCTAATGAAATATCTATGATGCGTGCAAAATAGATGATCCAAGAACCCAACTCTCTTTTTCTTCAAAACTAGTAAAAATGGAAAAAAACTCCAAAGTACACAGAAATTCTCAGAGATCTAATTTCTACCTCATACACCAGTTATACCACATAATTCAGTCCATGAAGGTGCATTGTCAATATGTTAATTATAACAGAAATATCACTCTTTGGTCTTTAATATTAAACCAATATATGAACTACAGTTAACAATGTATCAACCCAACATACAAGTAACAGTGCTCAATGAGGTCATTATATTGTTTTATTTATTTCTTTAAAGACAAGAAAGAGACAGTATCCACTAACCTTGTTGGATTGCACTGTGTGTGTGTGTGTGTGTGTGTGTGCATACCCTCCCACACTCTCTCTTTCTTTCTCTCCCATACACACACAAAACTATGTACTAAAGTATGTCTTGAGTGTACAGTGTAGCTGGGATGATTCTGAAGAGACTAAGAAGTCTGGAAAAGTGAGGTACCATTTCCATAGTGTTCTGCACACTTACAGGGCAATATTTTTAAAATGGCCTTAACTGAAACTTATAATCATAGCACCTAATGTCAAATTTGCATTCCTTCTCTTATATGTGAATGTAATATAAACTTTAACTAAAAAAACATGTTCCAACCTATGGTTTCATTCAAAATGATCATCTATCTGCAAAGAGTAGGAAGATGACCTTGATGGAGATATGAAAGTTGTGTTGCCTAGGAAAAAAGGTCTAAAGCATATTTCCATCAAAGCCATTTTCCCCTACCTTGTCTAGCTATTCCTAGATGCCACCAGAGGTATCCACCAAGGAAGGCAGAAAGTTAAGATGGTAATTACTGCCCCCCCTTTTTTGCATGCACCATGTGCCATGGCTCTAAAACAGGATCATGGGGCTACATTTGCCATCTTGACTTTTTTGAGCCATGCAGACAATCCTGGCTTGACAACTTCATACTGTTTTCTAAGCTAGTAATTTTGGGGTCTCTCTATTTATTTCTGTTGAAGACCATATTTCATTTTGTCTTCCATCAGTATAACCAAATGGTAGGCTGAAATACCCTAGGAGAGCTTGCTGCACAGGGACTCTAGGATTAGTAGTCTAGATCACACTTTGAAGGAGAAAGACCAGAATCCATGTAATAGATGTGAAGAACCAATTTCTTGTTAGTTTACAGTGGGCTTCTAGAAACCCCTTGCATTTGAATTCATTCCTTATATTGTCTGTCACCTCGGGAAAGCAATAATCTCTCTTTTGCACCATTCAGCCAATCCACACCATAATTTTCAGGCTCCTGGTCATAAAAGAATACAACCAGAAGTGTAAAATCAGAAGAAGTCTGGTGGCAATTTTTCAGAGTAATATATTTTATTAAAAGGCATGAGCTGTCATTACTTCCCTGATATTAGGCTATCATAGCCTAACATGTTTCTCCTCCTATAAAAACTGCAGGTTAAAAATATGACAGGTGTTATGCTTAGTTATTCCTTTACTTTAATGTGAGTTACATGTGGACTGGAATACTCCAGAGTCACTGGACTCAGGCAGCATATAAATTTAATAAATTATTATTCTTAATACACTCCTGAAATGAAGGAGTTTGAGGACCTTATAAGAAACAGGCATTAGAAGCTATATGCATGCAAAGTGGTAGAAGATTTGCATGAAAGAATAGATTTCTTTTTCATGATATACGACTAAGATGTGGGCACGCAAAGTTTTAAAAAGCGAAGCTACGTTAAAAGGTTTCAGAAAAATTAAAACTTTAAAATTAGACTGTGTTCTAATTTCTAAGATTTTGCATGAAAATCCATTGGATGCTATATGACTTGAATTACATATTGCTGCAGTATGTATCAATTATTTAGTGAAACACAACTGCATTTTAAGCATAGAAAAGTCTTTATAACCTCTTATTTAAAAGAAAACAGAAGAGGGACAATTCAGTTAGGGAAGATTTTCCTGAACTTGTTCAGTGATTCCTCAGGAATAATATTCTGGTTATTATTCAGTTATTAAAAATAATTATGGTTTATTTTTTTAACATCACATGGGATGTTTGGCAGTGGAGGGGGATTGAATATATTAATGAGAAAATGTTGGAATCTTGATATCATCCAAAACCCTCAGGAAATCTAAAATGTCACCTGTAAAAATTGCTGCCAAATATTGTAGTTTGTATTTCATAAGTATCTGTATAAATTCTACATAGCTAGAAAATAAATCTAATTTTGCTGCCAAACCAGATCAAAATCCAATTCAGGCACTGGAAGGAAGTCTTTGCTCAAGCACATTGAATCAAAAGGTAAAATCTAATTTGATTTAGAGATGAGTTAATTAATCTGAATTATCATACAAAAAAAGAAAAAGTCAAAACAATAGTTTGTATTATTTCCCTCTATTTTCTGTTGTATCCTCTAAGAGTAATGTAAAATTTTATCTAGTATCAACAATCTTATGCTTTTATCTTTTTATTTTAGAAACTGGTATTTCTGTAATGGTTGTAATGTGATCCACTAAAACTTACATCCATAAATCAAGTTATTATTATGGTTTGTTGCAGAGTCAACCAGATGTTCAGACTGAATTTGGCATTTTTGTTTACTTATTGGATCTGAGATCTGATTGTTTGATGGTGTTACAGACATCATCATCATCATCAATATTATTGTTGTAAATTGGGTGTTTTAAATTTTTGGGGTTTTAAATCTGAGCCGAAATTATGTAATAATTTTAATTATTTTTAACTGATGTCTGTCTTTGTGTTTTTAATAGGCGCTACACCGCCCTGAGTCCTTCGGGAGAAGGGCAGTATAGAAATAAAATTATTTATTTATTTATTTATTTTATTTTTATTTTTATTTTTATTTTTATTATTATTATTGTTGTTGTTGTTGTTGTTGTTGTTGTTATTATTATTATTATTATTATTATTATATCCTATGACAAAAGGTTGTAGATGGCCCATGTTGACATGTAGATGCTGAAAAAATTACAATCTAATGGCTGGACATTGCTGGAAGATGCACTCTTGTTAAAATGAAATTATTTATAAATCACAGTGGAGACCGATTTAAATAAAAATATTATTGTAAATGGTATATTGCAGAAGATGTGGTGGGAAATTCATAAGTGCAATTTTCATAAGTGCAAACCTAGCAAATTGCTAGGTTCATAAGGGTTCGATGTAAGTGGAATATAATGGTGGAACAGCTCTACCAGTGCTTGAAAATGTGTGGACTTCAACCCCCCAAATTCCTCAGTTGGTTTGGCTGAAGAACTCTGAGAGTTGAAATTCATACATCTTTAGATTCACGATTGATGTATGAATTTCATACATCAGAATGAAATTGTGCTGAGCTACACAAACCAAATGAAGAAAGTTGGTTATCAACTATAGAGCTGATAGCTTGGCTCGGTGGCTAAGCCATATGGCTCTCTTAAATAATGTGGTTCTGATTTTAAGCTCTGCTGTTTATGAGCACAAGAAAAAAAGAAGGGGGAATTTTCTGCTTTCCAGCTTAGTTTTGATTGCCTGAAGAAAAGAAGAGGAAAGGAGCAGGGCGGGAGAGGGGATTTACAGTATTTTATACCCACATTCATTATTTTGGGGTTGTCCATTTGGCAGTTTAAAATTAACAATATGAGCAAAATAGAATCCATTTAAGACGTTTCATTTACTTAGAAAATTTTCACAGTTTAGCTGAAATAACCGAGCACCCTAAACATTTCATTTAAATGATTATAAAATTAAGGCTACACAGTATGTATATACAGGATATAGGGGTGAGCTTTTATTTCCCAGGAATCAACTGTTGCTCTGCTGCCCATTTTGGGAGAGCATGACGGCATTCTCACAAAATGGCTTTTTTCAAGGCTTATGGATGGCAAGCCCCGAATGGTAACTACACAACATTTTTAATGCACTAGAATATGTACTTAGTTTTAAACAGGATGGCTCATTCTTAATGTGATAGAAAATCATGGTACATTTTTTTTAAAAAAAATTTGATTTATATGCCGCCCTTCTCCGGAGACTCAGGGTGGCTTACAATGTGCTCAGCAATAGCCTTCATCCTTTTGTACATTTATACAAAGTCAGTTTATTGCCCCCACAACTGGGCCCTCAATTTACCTACCTTAGAAAGGATGGAAGGCTGAGTCAACCTTGAGCCTTGGCAAGATTGGAACCTGCAGTAATTGCAGGCAGCTGGTCTTAATAACTAGCTTAATAACAGGGTGCTTTAGACCACTGTACTACCAAGGCTCTTTGTTCCTCCCATCCCCTGCCAATAATGTACTACATACTGTAGCTTGTTTAAACTATGGTAAGAATAAATTTGGATCAACAATATTTTAAATTCCGGTTTGTTCTTAAAGTATAAATAAAACAAAACAGTTCCCTATTCAATGAGAGTTTAAAATGAGAAGTGCATTGTCACAACACATTCATACAATGGTAGACTATTACTCCTTGCATATATGATGATTACTTGTTATTTTCAAATAGCTTTATTGAAACTGTGATTTATTTATTTATTTATTTATTTATTTATTTATT
Source organism: Pituophis catenifer annectens (assembly GCF_029215685.1). Lineage (NCBI taxonomy): Eukaryota > Metazoa > Chordata > Lepidosauria > Squamata > Colubridae > Pituophis > Pituophis catenifer. The sequence continues at coordinate 43,519,446 of NW_027256888.1, read as the reverse complement.
TATTTATTTTCCTTCCTTCCTTCCTTCCTTCCTTCCTTCCTTCCTTCCTTCCTTCCTTCCTTCCTTTTTTTCCATTTTAATCAATAGCCGAAAACAGACTAGGAATAGTCTTCTATTCCTTACACGGTAATATATATGCTTATTATATTTTTACTCTCCTGTATTGTAGCTTAGGTATCTCCAACTGCCATCTCATTGACACTGCTTTTAGGGTTCAGTTTCCATAAAACCTTTTAACTGTTTTTTGTAAATTCCAATGTGTACATTCCGTAAATATATACTTGAGGGGCTATACATAGTATCAATCTGTTTATTACTTTTTTCTTTTAATATTTAGTTTAAATATGTTTGTAGGGAAGTTCAAAGAAGGAAAGACTTCCTCACTACCACCAAAGTTTCTCAGAGACGTTTGGTGATCACCATTGAGTAATGTGAAATATATTATGAGAGCTGCTTGTGGGGGGGGGGGGGGGATAATGACCTAAAAACAGCTAATGAATCTGGAGCTATTCTGCTGCACTCATCACTCCTATTGTACATTCCACTTACATTCCACCTGGACAGTTTCCTGGGAAGATTTTTGGGATGTTTAGGGATGAAGGAAGGGAAGAAGAAATAAAGAACTTTAGAACTGTGAACCACCTTAAGTTATCTTAGCCTTTACATTACATCTTAAGTTATCTTAGCCATTACAAATAGTATAATCACTGTTTAAAATGACAACATTAACATTCCAACTGGCTATCACTGCAGTTGTTCTATATAGTATTAATTACCAAACCTTGTAATCTAATGGCTTTGTTAATATGAAACTACTGCAGTCCAGTCCATTACTTCCTTAGGAACTCTGGCATTACTCTTTTGTTTGTTTCAATCAAAGGAACATTTATGCGTGCATAGATTTGCCTCCTTTGCTGTAATGAAATAGAAATGAAGAAATTCTCATTTAAAACCAGGACATGGCTCTTGTTCCCATTATAAGTCACTATATTTTGGGCAAAGTATTTAAGATATTCTTTGTAGAAAACACCCTCAGTGACCTCATCTTTTCTCCATCTCTAGACATTTATATATATCAGGGTTTTCTTGTTCATTGAGAAGCAAAATATATTAATCATATGTATATTTTGCTCTGTGGGCCATCAGGTCAACAGACTCCCTTTTCTTTAATAGTGTGGCTGCATTAGATGCATTCAAATGATTGAGAGGAAAACTGTTGTTAAATGTTACTTCACATGCACAAACAAATCATTCAAAATCAGCACAGAAATAAAAGGTTTGAATAGGTAACAATTCTGATGACTTGTAAAGTGTGTATCTAACTCACAAAACCTGTATGAAGGAGACAAATAATAACAATGCCCTGAAGGGAGGGGAAAAAGATTATCACTCAGAGAGGGATTCTGTCTCTTGCTGTTTAAAATATGAAATATGAAGTTTACTTGTTTAGTAAAGCAAATGTTACACAATGCTTTGAAGTCTTAAAATTCTGGGATAAAAGTTTACATCCAAAAGTTATGGGTGTATGAAAATTGTGCTTTCAGACAGTAGAGTTATTTGTCATACCAATTTATCTCAACTTTAGATTCTGGGCCAATTTCTATAGTAGTATATCTATCTCTATATAATTATGTATATATGTGCAGTTTCTCGTATACAGTTCCTGCTCAAAAAAATTCTAAAACAATGTGCTTCACTTCATGTATAGCCAAGGCACCTGTGTATTTCTCCCTTTTGGACAAAAAGTGATACGAAGATCCAGATTCCCTGGTGAAGACAACCATTTTATTAGGCCTTCTATCTTCCATCATGGAGCTCTATAAGCCAGAAGAGAAGGCTCTATTTGGCTCCTTGCTTGGGCTGGAAGAGATCCAGGAGGCCGCGCAGAGCTTCATGATCAAACGAGGGAAATCAAGCAGAACCGTGAAGCAGAGGGACAGTAACAAAAAGGCTATTCTGGTGTGAGGAGGAGGAGGAGGAGGAGGAGAAAGAGGAGGAGGAGAAGGATTCTGGTGTCTTCAGCTCCACAAGCAGATGTTGCCACTGGACTGACATGTGGATCCTACTCCTGCAGGGGATAGGTAGAGTTTGCCATTGGGACAAACACAGATTTCATAGATAGTCTGTCTTGTTGCCGATGAACTTGGTGAGGAGGATGAGGGGAAAGACCCCAGCGGTAGATTCCCTAGCCGGATTGAGTCTGCATTTAAAAATATCTAGGGGAAAAAAAGAAAGAAAAGAGGAAAATGAATTACTTTTACTGCAGGACTTCATTGATATGTTCTTGGATTCTCTAAAACAGACCACTAAAATAGAGATGATGATGCCCTTCTCTGTATTTCAGAATGAAATTCAGTTATTACAAAATAGCAGAATCAGGCTCTTTACTGGTTAACTGGACATCATGGCAACCCAGTGGCTGGCAGGAATGCCTTTCTTTGTCCAATCCCAGCTGTCCTTATTTTTGATACCATACAATTCCTCCCCCCTCCCCGGTGTTTAAGTGTTGAAATAGAGCAGAAGGCTGAAGTAGTGCATAAGGACATAAGGGTCTGAGCTCTGAAAAATAAAAAGCATACAACACTGTACTCTTTGGTGATTCTGATTTAACTGTAGCCATTCGTCAGTTCCACTTAGAGAAGAGCAATGTAGCAATTATACTCCTACATTAGTGTCCATCAGCATAATGAAGTTTGAAAAGTGCACTGTAAGTGAGAAGGCAATATGTAATTCCCACAATTCTGCAACTGTTTCCCTTTCTTCTTGTTCATTTGTTCATTTGTTCATTCTCCCAGTTGTTAATATCACCTAGGAAAAGAACAGTCTGGAAAGGGTTGCAATTTATGAGCTACTGATATGGATTTAGATTGCTGGACAATAAAACTGCTTATTTGAAAGAACGTGCAAAGGTAGATTTCCATCTATTAGCTGAAGACCTTTGTTGGGTAGTTAGGAAGAGATTAGTTGGTAATTAATGATAGAGAAGAGATAAAAACATATCCAACAGCCGCAATACCTGCCCCACCTTCCCTTAAAACTATCAGCATTGTGGTGAAAGCTAAGAAAGTTAAACTGAAGAGCTAATGATTATTATAATACAGTAATGTGGAATTCAACTTTTGTTTGATTCTTATGATTGTGATGAATTAATATTCTAGGGGAATCAAAATTTGGAAATAGAAAAAACTTTGTGGGAGAACCAACAAAAATTGTATAAAGAGTATGAAGCTTAGAATATGGAATAGGAACAAATGATGGTTATCTTGATAGTTGTAGAATTATAATTTATATAATATTTGCCAGTATCTTCAGTTAAAATACTTTTTGTCTTGATATATAACAGTAGCCAAAATGTTTCAGAATCCCACTTACTCCTAAAGGATTCAACATATTCTTTACAAAATGATTCTAGAAACAGCTGCTAAAATACACTAATTAAATGTTCAAGAACACAGAGACATGTGGAGTAAGGATTTGGAGTGTTTTTATATTTATATTATAAATATATATTTATAATTATTATAAATATATATTTATATTTATATAAGCCATGAAAATAAACTGGAAAACTATGGGCCAGATCCTTTTTCTTAACTACTTCACAGAGTTGCAATGAGCTTATGGAAACACAATATAAAATGATCAAGAAATTGAATACATAACATCTGCACACAACCTTGTGGTTATAGTAAAGTTGGCGCAAGTCCAAAAGAGGTTAAAATGTATTTTGTTGGTACCATTGCAACAAAATGACCTTCATGAGAGGATGACAATGAAGCCAAAATGTAGGAGGATTTTTTTGTTTAAATTTTATTCACCTAAGACAAAATGAAGCCATTTCCTTAAAGAGTTTCCTTGAGCAGGAGTCTTGGTTGCATGTCAAACTGCTGGAGTGCAGCTAGATTTCAGAATGTCGTTAGGAGAAAGATGAAGAACAGTTGTTAAAGATAAGGAAATAAGGCACCCAAAGAAGATGTAGGGGAAAAGATCCTGCAACTGGAATCATGGGAAGGTTATGTTTGTGTGTGCACAAGTGTGCACTGTGCAGTGTGGCCAAATAACAGAGGAAAGGAAGAGGTAAAGGCCTTGGCAGCCAGAAAGGATTCTGGAATCTGAGTGGTATAAGGTCAAATCAGAATGGAACAGAAACGATCATGTCAAAGTAAGCCATAGAAGATGTCAAGTAGTGTGAACTCCAACATCATTTTCCAGAGGTTCTTAGTAAACCAACATGTTTCCCAGAAAGGAACTTAGAAAAATCATGCCTGCCTTTTAATTCCAGTAATACATTAAGTTCTTAACAAAACTCCCTCCAGTGTCCAGCTGGTATCCATCTGGACTCATTAGGTACCTGGAACAGAACATCTTAATGGGTTTGTCTTTCCTCCAGAGATAATAAACAGTAACAAATATTTGGAGCAAGAACTGATGTGACCATAAATCTAATGTCCTCCAGAATCAGATCAAACATCAGCTGCTCAAAGGTAAAGTTGCTATCAAGCACACATTTTTTTAATATGCACATGCAATTAAATGTGATGGACTTTATTGCAAGATAGAGAGAAATAAAATTAATTTAAGGCTCCAGTTCTAAGCACCATATAATGGACTAGTGTCCAAGTAAACATGCATTGGATTTCACTAATGAATATGGTTCTCTAATAAGGCTTACCTCCCCTTCTGTAGACTGCAAATGTAGCTCTTTTCTACAAGTGGCTTTCAAGTCCCCTGCGGCTGCACTCACTTGTATTCCCTTTGGAGCTTCCATTATCAAAGATCTTGTAGGCGATTCAAGCCTAGAAAATGGGGGGTGGGGTGGAAATGAGGAAAGTGAGGAAATTTATAAAAATAAAATAAAATAAAATAAAATACCACATGCCCTATGTATTGCTCATCCGCTAGGTATTTTTTCTACAACACAATAGAAATAAAATACCAACAACATTCTTAATACACTGAAAGTTCTTTTGAATATCAATTCATATTTTCTAGAGTACAATGTTATTTTTTTCTAGAACAAGGTCTATTTTATTTCAAGTCAGTTATTTTGCTGTGAATGGTCTATCAGAATACAATGTTTAACTATGACTAATAATTTTACATAAAAGTTGAAGCTGGTGAGTGCTGTTTTACATCCATGTGTAGGTGTCACCTGCTGCTTGTTGTTGCTTATGAAGGTGATCCTTGTATACTCATCAACTTTTTAGCAGCTGATATATAATTACTATCATAGTAAAAGGGAAGCTTATGAAAGTCCTGAAACTAATTTGGGTATTATTAGAAATATATTTGCTTACTCCAAATGAGGGGTTTAAAATTCAGGCATTTGAAAGATCCAGCCAATAGGCATGCCAGAAACCACAGTACAAAATCTGTCCTATAGATATCAGTCTTTAGGGTTGTCATGTTTATTGTCAACAGGCCTGCTTTGAATATTGGCAGAAATGCAATGAATATGGATTCCAAGAAATAAATAATGGAAAAATTATTAATAAACATTATAGCCTGATATTGCCTGATTTAAAGATTTCTTATCCAAATGTTTCAATATCATGTTTTTCAGGGTTCTTTATCAAGATCTGTTATAGGCTTACTTCTCTATTTGCATAAATATTGACAATAATTAATGACTGGATTTCTTTCTAATAATTTGTGTTTTGTTATTATGGCCAGCTTTCTAAATGGTCTGTCATCTCAATGGTAGATTGGGGGTGTCTACAGAAGTGGTATAAGTGACAAAGCATGTGTTGCAATGCTACAATGCAAACCTGCCACTAATGTATTGTGAATGATTCTGCAACACAAGTGGGAAAGGGTAGAGTTTGTAATTTGTCATTAGCACATTTATTTTATTATATACCATCATGTCTAGCTGGGGACCTGAGTAGTGGTAGACCTATTTTCTTGCTTATACATGGCATAGTTATGAAACAACAAATATTAAACCAAAGCTGAAAAATATAATTTAAAAAATATGTTATTTATTGGTTTATTTAACTATGTTCCAAGTTAGGTTTAACACAAATAACTTCTTAAAGCTCTGTTTTAAATAGCCTATCATGTAAATAGTTATCAATAAAATTTAGGAACATTGACCCTTTATCTTATGTGGTTGCTTTGAAGAACTGTGATTTATTTAATGATGCGCCATCTTATTAAGGAAAGAATATAGTTTAAACTTCAGGAAAATTATATTTTTAACAGATATTATTTAAGAACCACCTTTCTTTCAAAAGGAAATTTCTAGACATCTTAATTTTTAGTTCACTTCTACAAACTCCACTTGTTTTTTTATTTTCTTCAGGCAAATGCTGGTATGATGAAATGGACCATATTTTTGTATGCTTTTCTAATCCTTGTGAAATTTAATATACATATGGTTTAAAATAAAATTACCCTTGGCTATATAGGTAAGGAAGACTTTTACTTATAAAAGTAAAAGGTTTTATTTTGAATTCAAAGCTATTAATGCTAAGTTAGAAACATTAGGGTATATGATGGATATCATCCAGCCACTGTTTTGGGCATTTAAATTGCATTGATTGTAGTCAAAGATTTAAGAAGATGCTTAACTTTCTACTGAAATCAATGGGGAAAGCACTAAAATTTGATTGACCCATGCTTGTTATAGATCACAGATTCCAATCTTGTGGAGAAGATCATTTTAATTAAGCAGTAATAACATTAGTCCTGTTAATGTTACCTGTCTTGCAAACCCCAGGTAACCAACAATTATAAAACGTTCCAAAAAAGGACCAAGTATTTAAGATCAGGTGAATACCGTAGTTGCTCCTTTAAAGAGAGCTACTGAGTTATTTGCTGTGTTGCATTGCCAGATAGAGAATATATCAGGGAACATGCACAGAAGTGCAAATCACATTGTCTTAAAATCCAAGTCAATGCATATGACATCTGTAGCATTCTGCATGAAGAAGCTGGAGGCAAGCAAATGAGACATCTACAAATTAATGGACATACCTAGGGTTTTAAAGAAGTTGAGTGAAACAGTCAAAAGAAAACTCAGAAATATTGCAGCCCAATCATATTTTCGTTTGCTATTATTTCTGTGCTGCAGGTCAAACTGAAACATTAATCAATGTTCCAGTTCTGAAGACACCATTGCAGTGATTGTAGAGCTATGTTGGTAGAACATGCATTACAGGAGTAGTACCTTGTTAAATCTGCAGGTCAGGGGCTTAGTTTAATTTGGATGTGCAGTTACGAAATTTGCCTTGTATCACAGGAGAGGGTATGGCAAAATTAGCCTACTAACAGGATCCTTCTCAGAGAACCTCCCAGACTAAACCAGAGATAGCAACCCATGCTGAATACTCATGCACCTATGATTTGAATGAAGATTGACACAGGTGTTCATGGTTAAACATTTTAGGAAAACATTAAAACTATTTAAAAAGGGATGCTGGGTCAAGATAAAATATAGAGATATCATTGAGTCAAACTCAGCTCCTAGTAACTCCATAGTAGGTTGATAATGTGGAACTAATCCCCCATGGAAATCAGATTAGAGTGTATAGGAAGTTGGAGGTTCAAGAACTCAGCACATTTCAAAATTAATATTGAAAACTGACATTCTGTTTCTTTAATGCTTTAATCTGTCATTTCTAAACCAATTGGATTGGAAAGCTGCACAAAATGTTGTACTGTTGCACAAATAAAGGCAGTTCCTGATGTCTCCTCTTGTACCAGGGTTTCAATTGTTTTGTAATTCTATACATGCTCTGATAAAATTTGTGCAGGCTCCCCTAGATAACTCTGATATGCCTCTGATGCTCTCTGCTGTGATCTCTAACCTCCCTCCCAAAAAATTCTGGAATTCCTTTTAATAAGGCTTGGCATGGCCAATTTCAGGATTGGCAAATTAATATATTGTTTTATTTTTCCCCAAAGAAATGGAAGGATGGCTGTAAGGATGCAAAATATCTTGATATATTTCATTTAAAAGAATCTACTAATCTTCCAATTAATTAGAACATGAACAAAAATAGGAAACATTAATTCACACATCTACAGAAGGGTGCTGGTAGTGTCAATGCTTGGGCAAAAGTTAAGCCCTTCTCAATCACAGTTCCATTGGCAAAAATATACAAGCCAAATTTAGCTTCAAAAGAAACATCAACTCTTTTCTGAAACCAAAATAGGGAGTCTTTTACATTCATTATTAAATTTCATTAAGTTGGAGTGACACTTTGACTTGCAAAATACCAGATGATAGTGGGTTGATTCTTTTTACATCCATAGGCATTGAAAGCCAACAGAAAGAAATGCCACTCATATTTATATTTTTAGTATAAATAGTACAGAAAATGGTCCTGGCATTCTGTCCAAAGCAAGCAGCTTGAACAATATAAAGGACTATTTTGAATCCCGAGAGCCTATCCAAGCAAAGCTAAAAAAGCAGGACAAATCCCTAATTTTGGCTCTCTGTTTTAGCTATGTAAGGAAAGATAAATCATGAATAATAAGAAAGAGAATCAAGATTGTCAATTTATCACTGGACCTAGAAAGGGAACTCAAGCTAGGTATATTCTTAATTATGCTGGAAAATTTAAAAAGCTAGAACAGGAATGGAAAATGTCCAGGCAATGAGGAAGCTTGTTTCATCCATGAAAACCTGCCTCTGATGAGATATATGATATTTTTCCTGCATTGCATTACAATCCAATTAACTGATGTCAGAAACTTTTCAAAACATACTTGCTGATCAGACAGCATTTTGGTTGTTCATAACTAGGAAGAGGAAGTTTAATTCCTTCTACCCACAATTTCCTCATAAGGAAATATAATCTGCTTGTCTTTCACCAAATTTTTATATGGCCCTAGTAGGGCTGGTGGAAGTTTTATAGAGCTTTATTGTTGCACGCGAGAGCAGAGGGAGGAAGCCTTGTTGGACAAGTTGCATGTTCTCTAAAAGAGTTCTACATGGCAGGACAATATATGAAAATATATGTGTGGGATGTGCATAGGCACATAGGATGTGTTAATGAACAGATCAAAAAAAATTACAGTCTGTGTCTCCATACCAGCAGTGAGGAGGCTCTGTCCATTTTGGGCATGACTTCAGTGTTTAATTCTGCCCTCAAGCCAGAAGGGCTTCTCCATTTCTGTATTAGAGCAACATGAATGTTAAGGAAAAGGTGGAGAACATTCTTTTCTGATTGAAGGATGGGCATATCCCTGGAGAGGTGAGGAAACTCACTTAGGAGCATTATCTCTCTCTCCATATTTTTAAAATTCCTGCCTGCCTGCCTGCCTGCCTACCTTCTGAGCTTAGCAGAAAACAGATATACTGATGGAAATCTGCAAACTATAAAAATATAGCAATAAAATTGACTGTTGAGTGTGAAAGATGCTACTCATCTTTCTGCTTCAGACATCTAATCAAGGAGAAAAAGGTTGCATGATTTTCTTGTTGCTTCAGTTTTTGCAGCTATTTTCCCCCCTCTCTCCTGGGAACTAGAGCCTGTTTTCTCAGGGAAAAGCAACCAATGGCAGAACTTGCAGGTGAGAAATAAGACCTCGGAAAAGGGTCAAGAGCATCTTTCTTGACTGCTTTGCCTTTTCAGAGTATAGTCTCTCACCACATGTCGCATTTTCTGCCTCTCACAAAATACAAAAAGTATTTGCCATCCCAGCCTCATGCCAAGTTATTTTGGCATCAAATATCTAGCTACTGAACATATTTTTCTCACCTTATTATGTGAGAAATAAGATGTAACAGTCAGCTTATTATCAATCTTAAAGCTCTCATTAACTGAGACATCTGAAAGCCGAACTTTAATTAAATAGAGCATGCTATTACTTTTAGTGTAGCCTGTTCATTTTAGCCTAGTAGGAGCTACAGAAAAGTAATGAACTCCAGTATTTGATGCTAACAGGTCTAGATAGGCAGTGAAATGAAGGGTGGGGGCAAGCAATGATGCCTGAATCCTCCAAGTAGGGATGAAATTTCAAGATAAAAGAGCATTTCAGAAACTTATGGAACTGTCACTGAGGTATTGTAAGAACCTGCAACAGCTGCCACCCCCAAGGCTAACTACATTTTTTGGCAACTACATCTTTAGACAAATTTACTCTAAACTTGCTTCTCAGCTTTCCAACTTAAGGATGTAACTCTTCTATCAGTAACTGACTCTATAGATAATTTCTCTGCAGCTTCTCCTGGACTTTAGGGATCCAGGATGAAACAAAAAGAGACACAAGCCCTTTAGCAACTATAAGCAACATTCAGCAAATGAACAGTAGACTCCAAGGATTTTTATCATTTTCAGCTAACTTGGAGCAATTGGCATTTGGGTAGTTTAACTACCCAATTTTGCCATCTATGAGGTCCTTTTAGCTTCTTCTCCATGAATCCTAAAAAAAGGATTATGGCCCAGCCATGTAGTAAATCATATTTCTTTTCAGTCACATTGAAAAGTACAAGTTCTTGATAAGTTTATATTAACTTAAAACCCAAATATACACTATGTAAATTATTTTGTTGACTCTTTTCATAGTTCCTCCCAGCCTGAGATGTTTTTAATGTGATGCGGGGTGGTGGTGGTTGAGTGGGTGGAAAAACCAAAGTTGTCCATTTTGAGTCTAACTTTGAAAAAGTAACTTGCTATAGTAATATTCCTTCTTATTTTTCCTTTTTTGTAAAGAAAAATTATTATTAGAGCTGTACATTTACAACTTTACTATTATTATTGCTGCTACTGCTACTTCTGTTATTACTACTACTCACTATTGTATTTTTTGAGACAAATGAGAATGAAACTTCCTATAACTTTGCACTGCCTGATCAATTTTTTTTTAAATCTCATTATGCTGAGTGTTGGCTTTCAGCATTAGTTTATAGTTAATGGCACAATAGCCTTGACGATGACAGGGGGAAAAAGCTATTAAATTTGATCCTTGAGTTCTCCCAAAGGCACAGAACAACAGCAAAGCAATTTACCTTTCTTATTAGGAAGGTGATTGATAGCACAGATTTTCATACATAGCTACAAATGCCTTAGAACATATTGAATCTTAATGGGTAGCTTATGTATATTCAACATATTGTCCCTTAATAAGTAACTTAAAAGGGAATATTGAATAACTGTTGGTAAAAATTGGTTTTAATGGTACATTTCCACCATTAAAACCAGTATTTTGGAAGCTTAGAGTATAGTCAACTGAGCTGTAAGGTTTTTTAAAAAATAAAGATGGCAATAAAAGCCTTATAAAATAAACTGTCAGTGCTCAGATTATAAATTAAACCTTTATTTTTAAACAATGTCATTCACACTATTAAATACCAGAGGTTCAACTAATTTTGCTAAGAAAAAAATAATAGAAAAACTAATAGCAATAGACAAAGATGTTAAACTTGCAAAGAATATCGTTGCAATTCTTTGGTCATTTTAAGACATATTTTGACTGTAGTTTATTATATGCTTCTGAAATAATTACACAATAAACCTCAGCTGTGAATGCAGCATTGCAGTAAATTTTATAATGATTCAAATAACATGGCATGCAAGGTTCAGTTTGGACATTCAGTTCAATCAACATTGATTAATCATCCATTTAACACAGATTCATGAACTGAAAAGGGCCCTGGATTCAAAAGACAAATGGAATTTGTTGGATTGGTATTTATTAGAAGCCTTCTGAAATGAAAATTCAATAGCATTTCTGCTGCTTCAGAGATCCTACCAGACAAATACACAATGTTGTAGTTCTTTCAGTTCGTCATGAAAATGAATGGTGTGATGGGCTCCTTGACATTCACAGAGCAGTCATCAGCCAAAAGGCCTTATCACCTTATGAAACTCTCTGTCTTTCAGAACTGGGTGGGCAGGCTAACGTTGCTTCATTCACTTTATCAACTCTCAACTTCTTTTATTCAGCCAGCCATGTACCTTAACATTTGCTTTTTCTCGCACCAATAGAAGGTTAATTTTCTTTTATGCTGTCCCTGTCAGCACAAGTAAGAATTCCACTCAGGAGTCAAGAATATGTGACTGGTCTAGAACAGGGGTCTCCAACCTTGGCAACTTTAACCCTGGAGGACTTCAACTTCCAGAACTCTGGGAGTTGAAGCCTGCCAGGCTTAAAGTTGCCAAGGTTGGAGACCCCTAGTCTAGAATACACTTTGGGTTCAAATCTTACGTTCATAATCTGCAGCAGATTGAAATAACTTCATATTTATGGTAAGTGAATGTATGCCAAGCTTGCATTGTACTATTGAATATTTTTAAAGAAAATGTGGTGGTAATGGCAGCAGAAGTATGAAAGTATGAAAGTCCTTCTCTGTGGCCTGCCTGATTTTGTAGCAGTGTTCCTTGCTGTGTGAGTCTGTTTCTGTTGACCTTGCTAATTAACTAACATGGACATTGCCAGAAAACCAATACTGTTTACAATCAAGCCTGGATAAGGATAAGAGAATTTTGTCCAGGATCCTTGCAAATCAGCTAGGCCAGCCCTCCTGATACCCCAGAAAAACAAGAATTTTTAATTTTAATTTTTAAAGTTTGTATTTAATAGTTGGCGTAGGATACTGCATTAGAATAGAATAACAGAGTTGGAAGGGACCTTGGAGGTCTTCTAGTCCAACCCCCTGCCCAGGCAGGAAACCCTACACCACTTCAGACAAATGGTTATCCAACATCTTCTTAAACATTTCCAGTGTTGGAGCATTCACAACTTCTACAGGCAAGTTGTTCCACTGATTAAGTGTTCTAACTGTCAGGAAATTTCTCCTTAGTTCTAAGTTGCTTCTCTTCTCGATTAGTTTCCACCCCTTGCTTCTTGTTCTACGGTCAGGTGCTTTGGAGAATAGTTGGACTCCCTCTTTGTGGCAACCCCTGAGATTGTTTCAGTGAAGTTCACTATATGCTCCTTTGAATATATACAAACTTTTAAAACACCTGGTACAAAATTTTGAGAGAAAATTTTGCACCAGGTGTTTTAAAAGTTTGTATATATTCAAAGGAGCATATAGTGAAGTTCCCAATCAAGGAACTACTAAGATAAAGAACCAAGCAGAAAACAATACCCTAATCAAAGAACTAACCAGGAGAAAACCACATCTCCACCAACACTGGCAGGGTAAGTTACTATATATAAACAGGAAACAAACCCACACTAACTAGCAATGATTATTATTATATCTAGTTGGATGATGAAATGTCTGCAAGCAAAACAACCAAACTCAGAGTGCATCAAGGACTCCACCAATTCTCTCTGCACTGAATGAAGAAGTATGTAAGTATTCTTTTAAAAAAAAAATTGAAAAGAAATTGGCTAAAACCATTGAAACTGAGCTTTGCAAGGTTAATGTCTTCTTACGGGGACAAAATCCCAGCTTTGAGCATTTTGTGTTGTATTTGTTGTAGCCTATGCACAAATCTTATCCCTATCTATTTTTTTTTTTAATTTGATTTTTATGCCGCCCTTCTCCGGAGACTCAGGGCAGCTTACAATGTGCTAAGCAATAGCCTTCATTCTTTTGTATATTTATACGAAGTCAGCTTATTGCCCCGACAACTGGGTCCTCAATTTACCTACCTTAGAAAGGATGGAAGGCTGAGTCAACCTTGAGCCTGGTGAGATTCGAACCTGCAGTAATTGCAGGCAGCTGGTCTTAATAACAGGGTGCTTTAGACCACTGTACTACCAAGGCTCCTAGAATCTAGAATTCTGAATCAGCTCAAATTCAGTTCCCGTCCCTTCTGAAATGCCATGCCCAAATCAATTCAAGTACTTTTTTGAGTACTTGAGTACTACTAATTCAAAGCTAATTAGAATTGGTTCCATTTCTTTTTTTTCTTTAAAACATTTATATAACCACTCATCCTAACAGAAACACTATTCCCAAGGTTTACATAGAGTAAATGAGTAAATTGTGAAATTTTCACTCATTATAATGGTAACCCATTTATGGTTTAGCCAATTTTTTGACATGTACACATAAAAGGAAATGTTACTGCTTACCTAATTAGTATATTTATTTATTTATTTATTTATTTATTTATTTATTTATTTATTTATTTTTCAAATTTATATGCCACCCTTCTCCTGTAGGACTCGGGGCGGCTCACAAAATAAAAACAACACAACAATCCAAGTGCTAAAATTAGTCAATTAAAAACCCCAGACAATTGAAACACCTTGCAACAGATCAGGGAATTTGCTGAAAATGCCATGTCTTCAGCTCGGTGTGGAAAGTGTGGAGGTCAGGATGAGGCCATCCGGAGGTTAGGATGAGGCCATCCGGAGCCCAGTGGGTAACCCATTCCAGAGGGTCCGTGCGGCCACAGAGGACGCCCTCATCCTGGGGGCCGCCAGCCGACATTGTCTATCTGACAGTACCCGGAGGAGGGCAGTCCTATGTGAGCGCACTGGGTGGTGGGAGGCCGGTAGGAGATGGTCCTGCAAGTACCCCGGGCCCATGCCATGAAGGGCTTTATAGGTAAGTACCAGCACCTTGAAGCGGATCCGAAGGGCCACCGGCAGCCAGTGCAGCTCACGCTGGAGAGGTGTTACATGGGAGTAGCGGGAAGCTCCCGTAACAACCCGCGTGGCCGCAATCTGGACCAGCTGGAGCCTTCGGGTGCACCCCAAGGGCAGCCCCATGTAGAGGGCATTGCAGTAATCCAACCGAGAAAAGATGAAAGCATGAGTGACTGTGCGGAGGGCATCCCTGTCTAGGAAAGGGCGTAACTGGCGCACCAGGCGAACCTGTGCAAAAGCCCCCCCCCCTTGTCACAGCCATTAGATGATCTACCAAGAACAGACGTGAGTCAAAGAGGATGCCAAGATTACGAACCCTTTCAGAGGGAGTAAGCAACTCCCTCCCCATCCAAAGTGATGGGGATACTAGATCACGAGATGCCGGTAGCCACAGCCACTCAGTCTTGGAGGGATTGAGTCTGAGCCTGTTCCTGCCCATCCAGACCTGTACCTCCTCCAGGCACTTAGACATCACAGAGAGGGCATCTCTGGGTTGATCTGGGGTGGAGATGTACAGTTGGGTATCATCAGCATATTGATGATACCTCACCCCGAAGCTGCGAATAATCTCACCCAGCGGTTTCATGTAGATGTTAAAGAGTGGGGGGAGAGAACCGACCCTTGCGGCACCCCACAAGTGAGGGGCCTCGGGGAGGATCTCTGACCCCCCACCCAAACAAACTGCGTATGGCCCGAGAGGTAGGAGGAGAACCACTGTAAAACAGTGCCCCTGACCCTCAATCCCCAGAGCCATCACAGTAGGATACCATGGTCGATGGTATCGAAAGCCACTGAGAGGTCAAGTAGCACCAGAATGGAGGAATAACCCCATCCCAGACCCGCCAGAGATCATTCACCAGGGTGACCAATGCCGTTTCCGTGCTGTGTCCATGCCTGAAACACGATTGGTACGGGTCTAGATAATCTGTTTCCTCCAGGAATTGTGGAAGTTGGTATGCCACCACAGACTCAACAACCTTCGCTATAAAGCGAAGGTTGGAGACAGGATGAAAGTTGTTCAGGGAGGCCGGATCCAGGGCAGGCTTCTTGAGAAGGGGACGAACCACCGCCTCCTTAAGTATGGCGGGGAAGACCCCATCCCTCAATGAAGCATTGATAATCACTTGGATCCGGTCTATAGTCACCTCTCTGGTTGCCGCAACAAGCCAGGAGGGACATGGGTCCAACAAACATGTGGAGGCCCCCAATCTGCCCACAATCCTGTCCACTTCATCTATGGAAACAGGGTCAAAGTCAACCCAGATGTTACCTTCAAGACTTGCTCCCACCGCTTCATCAGATCCTGCCCAGTCGGAGTCTAAACCCATCCGGATCTGAGTGACTTTGTTTGCAGAAATTGTACAAAGTCCTCAGGGCTTCCTTGTAAGGGGTCCTCCCTTGCTCTCTGATTGTATACTGCAAGACCAAGAAATAAATTTCTCAGCATCATTGTAGTGGGACATGGGAATGGCCTTGAAGGACAGATGAATCTTGCAAAACTGAATGCACTTACCCCCTTGCTCCCTTTATCTTTGTGAGAACTACAGAAGGCCTTGTCTAAGATGTTTTCTCAGGTTACAGTTCTGCCCTGGACTTGGGTTTCTTTTTTCTGACTGTTGTCTTGGTAGCATTTTTCCCTTCTGCCCCTCAAGACCATTTTCTCGGTGCACTACACTTACTGCCAAAATAACTACAATAATGGACTAGCTTTCATCAGGTTGTAAAATTGCCTTTTCTGAAAAAAAAAAAAAAATCAAAGGAAGGTGATACAAGCTATCACAGAGCAGTATTAATATAAATATAGGGGATCTTTTTATAGTTTTCTTTTTGTTGGAAATGTCACCACACCCCAGATTATCATATGCTAGAGTTCATCTGTTCCTTTTTTATAATGTCCAGTGGTTTATTCTATTTTATTGTAAATTTACTAGTCCTGGGCCACTGTGTGTAGAATATGGTGTGATATACAGTATCTGTTCCTATTCTTGGTTTATGGTTATTCATCTGGATTAAGGAATTAAAGCAATATGTCTGTTCTTGTTATTTTAGTTATCTCCCCATTCCTTATGCTCTTGTCTGTCTTCCTAGATCCCTTTTGATTTCTAGTAAGAAGTAAAAAATAGTGTCCTAAAACAGCTAGACTGTATTTAATATGCTTTAGGACAATGTAGTCAAGTATTCATACTGTGGATTCATGTCATTTCAAGCAATGGTATATTTCTATAATGGAAGAAAAATCTTTAAAAAACTGAATAGTCCAATTGTTTCACATTCTAAACCTTTCATTCTTAGCTAAATACTTAATGTACTTTACTTATCTATTTAGTCTGCAAATTTTCTTGAAAAATCCCAGGAAGCAATTATATAAATTTCCTAATATATTTTTTTTAACCAAACAATTTCAAAGAACATTTTATTTTTTACCAATATATCCATCTTTATGTGCCTTTATTTTTTTATGAATGCTACTAAGCAAAAATGGGAAAAAGTACAGACAAATGAATAAGTTCACACTTATTGACTGAATTGAATGAATTTTTCTTCACGATTACATTCTTGGATGTGATGTGTAAGGAATGCTAAACAACACCAACAAAGAAAGAGAGAATCAAATATAGAATCTGAAAACTGAATTACCAAGTCTTTGGAGATGGATTTGATATGGAACTTTAAAATGAGATGTAACCATTTGTTCAAGTATCTTTGATATTTTTTTGAAAAATATCAATTCAGACTCTGCAGCAATGTCAGAGCTATACTTTACAAAAGGCTCTGATTGTGTTTAAAATCTCAGTTGGACTTAGAGCACTGTATCAATTTTTTGAATATGATATTTATTCTTTATTCCCATATTTATTGTATTTTGGGGAGAGCATACTGCTCTCAGTAGTAGTCCTAAACACTTTTAATGCATATTGTTTCATGGACTTCAAAAGTGAGTTGTTTTTCATTTGTGGCTTTTGAATAACTTTGGCGATTCAAATGAATAATGAGTATGGCTCAAGAAAAAAACAACATAGAAAAAGCAAGTTCTCTTTTCATGGAGAAGCCTCAACATATCTAACCTTCTACTGACATTTTTTAGCTGAAATAGCTCATAATAAGAACAAGACCTTTGTTCTGTAGGGCACAAACAATGCTCAATAAACTCAAAAACCTTTCCTTCCATTATTTATTTAGCTTTAAAACCACTCACTTACTTGGTTATCTGAATGGTATTCAGTGCAGTTAAAGCATACATAATAAAAACAGCAGAAGAAAACATTTGTGGCTGGAATAATAATCAAAATGTAACACATAAAATCCCCATAAAAACAACAGCAGCACAGATAGTATGAACTTTCCTGAAGCCTTTAAAATGGCTCTTAAATGTGTAGACTTCCAAGGAACAAATGATGAACTGAAGAAAAGTGTGAAAAGTGGAGCTGACGACCATGGTGAATAGATTGGTTCTTTGGAATTTCTTTCCAGACACAGCAAGAACTTGAGATCAGCCACAAGTCCTCCAGACAATTTTCCCCCGCAAGGAGATCATAAGATAGAAATATCTGATGGGTTGTGAACTCTGGAAGACATGGGAGTAGCCATCATGCTCAAACTGGGGTTGGTGTCTTTAAAAGGATGATTTACATACCTCCTTTTCTAGTCACTCTAGGAAGGGAGCTTTTCACTTATTAGAAACCTTTGGATGAGAAGTTTTATAGCACATGATGAGTTGTATGCAATCATTAGAGAAAGAAGTTTTAAATACTAAATAAAAGTTAAAGATTTAACTTTTTTTCTGAATAAGCAGCAAAAGAGTGATGACAATCTTAATTTTAGAAAGTTACAGCTGGACTAAGTGCCCAGATAAATTTGAAATAAGATTTTGGAATTAATTGTAAATAATCCTTCCTGTGGGAAAAGCTTTTGCTTTGTATTTTAAAATGCAAATATCTAAGATTTTTTAAAAAAACTGGACATTACCAGGAATTAGAGGGAACTAAAGATTACAATGAAAGGAAAAGAACTCTCAAACTCAATTTAAAATTATAGAATGAAGCAAATTTTTTTAAAACTGGAGATATTGAAGGATATTTTTGAACAAAAAAACCCCCAAAGTTAATTGTAAATCTGCCTCCGCAGATAAACTGGGTTTGAAAAATGCTATGAAAGAGAAACAAGTTTTACCTGACAACATTGAGACTGTTTTGAAAATGGAATTAAAAAATAAACTACAAGAATGACATGGAAATAGATGTTACAGTGGGCATACAAAAGAAACTGGTTTATGTCTTAATCCTAAAATGGGATATACAAATAACAAACCAAGAGAGTAACCTGAATCATTTTCTTAACTTTGATTTACAAAAGAGGCTTGTTAAAGTTTTGAAGAATGTTGTGAAAAGGGGCAAAGAAAAAAAATGAAATGAAACCAAGTTTTATGACATTATTTGAAGGATTAGATTATTAGAAGCAAAACGAAGAAATATAAAGTTGGTTTACCTCCATCTTATCAAGTACTTAGCAGGGGAGGGCTTGGCAGCACAAGGAAATAACAGCCAATGCCTTAATAGCAGCTATCAACACCCCAATCCAAAAAGCCGCACACAATGGCACCATATAAATACTGCATACAAAGCACACACTCTGCCAGAGAGAAGTTCCCTGAAGATGGGCTCCAGCATGAGTCCAAAATTTCAGAAGACTAGCTCCAGCAACCCACCTGGATTTGGGACTGCAAGAAGCCGCTGAGCTGCAGCCCAGCACAAAGCCCAGCCCAGCCCAGCAACATGGCGTACAGGGGTTTCTTGGTGCATTGAAGCCTTTTACAATACAAAGCCCAGACCCATCCCATCTTAGCAGCATGGTGCAAAGTCACAGCTACCCCATCACAATTCCAGATGCAGTTGCCTTTGCCATCCTGTACTCTGAGGTCTCAGTTAACTCACCCAGTTAAGCTTTGCCATTCTCTTGTTCCTGTTGCTGAAAAGTGTGTGTGTTAGATCAATTAATGAAGTTTCATTTGTACGTTAAATACTTAAAATAGTTTGATGAACAATAAAATAAAGCTTTAGTTGTAACCACAGGTTATAACAATGTTTCTTCTTCTCCCTCTTCTCCCTCTTCTTCTTCTTCTTCTTCTTCTTCTTTTCAACTAGATCTGATTTTCAGAGACTGCCTGGACAAAAAACTGCCTGCAGTTTTTTTAGCAATAAATTTTCAGACATGGTCTGCCATTGCCTCTTTTCCAGGGCTCTGAGAAGAAGACTGGCCCAAGGTCACCCAGCTTGCTTTGTGCCCAAAGCCGGACTAGAATTCAGTGTTTCCCAGTTTCTAGCCTGATGCCATAACTATTAGACTAAAAGGCATTTGAAATTGTACTGTGTGGCAATGATGAGCATATAGTTGAAATGTTTTAAATTGCTATTGAAATTGAATTTGGAGAATGAATATGTGAAGCATTTTATGATTCAATGAGCAAAGAATTCTGGATATAATCTAATGCTTGAATAATCGGAAAACATGGATGAAGGATTTAAAATTTACTTTGACTAAAACTTAAAGAAAAACTTTTATAAAATGATGTACTGATCGTATTTAACACCTGACAAATTCCCAAAGATATATAAAGGTGTTTCAAAAGTATGTTGGAAATATAAATGCAAAGAAGGAACTTTTTATCAGCTTTGGTGAAGTTGTGACAAAGCAAAGAAATATTGGAAAAAGATTCATATTTTAATACATAAGAGATTCAAAATATATATATAAAAATCAAACCAGAGACTTTTCCTTTAGGTTTAATGGGCAAAGAACTTGAAAAATTCTGGAACTTCCTTGTTATATATGTTAAGAGTCATGAGAATCCAAAAATGGAAAGATACACTAATTCCCACGATAATGGCTGGAAAAACTGATGAAATTGACAGAGATGGCCAAATTAATTGCTTTATTAAACAAAGAAAAGTATACATCCATACTTCTACTTGCAAATCAGTTCTGGATTTTGTGCTTGGGGTAGAAAAAGAATGAAACTTTGATTTTATGATTAGACACATTTGGGGTTAAAGAAATAATCTAGTACATATTAAGTATGCAAAAGTAAAAAGTGGAGGCTGTAATGTTATTCTTTTAATTCTATTGTCTTTATCTCCTTTATCTCTTTTTTCCCTTTCCCCATTTCCCCACTATTTACATTTGTATTTTATACTTTGATAGGCTTAATAAAATTGTGTGAAAAAACACCACTAGATCAAACTTGGTTTCCATAACAATGCAACAGAGCATAAAAATAATAAAACTATGTAACAATAATATTTTAAAAAGAGTAAAATGAATAGGAGATATAAGATGATCAAGACGAGGACTACAGGTGAGAATCTATTTTTTTTTAATGGCAACAAAGCAAAAATAGCAATTTGACTACTGTAAGTAGGAATCACATCTGGAATAAGACAATTCAATTTTATGATCCGAGTTCTTGAGCTCATTTTTCATCATCAGTTTGGCCATGATCTCATTGTAAATGGGGCACTGAAGGAGCTAACGAGTAATGTTCTCCACTTGACCAGTATCCCAGGGATATTTATTTATGTACAAGGAATGCAAATAGGTTTCAACTTTTCTAGCGAACAAAACAATACAAATTGAAACTTCTCTTGGCTAATCATTTTGCAAAGTAAAACCCAAAAACTGCTTTTAAGGCACCTACTTGAGGTCTTGAGAAGGTTCAGCTCTGATATGGGGGGTTTCCACAGAATGCTCAAATACAGCTCCTTCTGTGCCTACAAAAAACACATGAATAGAATACAGGATTGTTACATTCCATGTCAACATTTCATTTGAAAAGTCATGAAGCCCCCTTTCTGAAAAACAAGCTTAATTAATATTAATAAGGTAAATTAATATTTATGAGATTTATTTTAATGAAATTTATTGTAGAAGAATTTTAAGACAGTGCAACACATGAAAACATTTTGATTAATCTCACTAAAAGTAACAGCCTGTAAATAGGTAAAATTAATGGGCACTTCTTCCTATTCCATTATTTCCACAGAAGCAGGAGGTCCATGACAAGACCTGCTAAGGTATCTACTTTCTCTGCAGTTTTGTAAACAATCCTTTCCTTTCATCGAGCTATAAGTCTACAAAGTATACAGCTGTTGAAAGCAATGACTGAATTATCTTTGTAATAGGTGTGTAATATTTATACTTGTTTAAAAATGTATAAACCCCCCTTGCACCCAAGCCTGGCTCATATTCAGATCTTCAATATCTTATAAAATACTTAAGTGAAGATAAACAACTTAAAGAAAATGTTTTTGGCATAAAATACAAATTGATTAAATGACTTACAATAAAAATTATTATCTTACATTATTAAATTATTTCTTTTCTAACAATCTTAACTTTTTCTTGTTACCATTTAATGTGCTTTAGAACAGTGGTTCGCAATCTTTTCTTCACCACGGTCCCTGTTTAAATAACTTTTTTGGCCATGGACCATGGCCACGGACCCCCCCCTCCCAAGACTCAAGATTTAAATCATGAAATTTCTTCATGCCTTTACAGACTCCCTGTGATGACATTGCTGCCCCCCTGGGGATCTTCAGACCACAGATTGAGAACCACTGCTCTAGAAGATTGCTAAAAACCAATCACTGAAAAACAACAGTCATCTATTTTCAAACAGGTAGAAAGCAGATTAGAAGCATTGTTTTCATGTTTGTGGCAAACTAGAGTTAGCTTTTTTTTTGCTTGTTATTCAGAAAAAGCATGTTGTGGTGCTCATTAACAGTAATTTTCTCTCACCCAAGAACCCACACCAAGAACAAATGGTCATTAAAAAACCTGAAAGATTCTTATACAATGTATACAATGAAAGGGGAAGACAAATCCCACAAGCCCAGCAATTCATAAAGCTTGTTTCTGCTCCTCAGAGCTAGATTTTCCTCATGGCTGAGCTGAAAGCCACTATCTTTTTCATTGGTAAATATGAATTTTCCTCTCTCCATTATAAATCCACATCCTGCCTCTGTTGCCTGGTACAAGTCAACCTTTCACCTGATATAAAGACATGTGAGAATGACTTTGTGAAATGAGCTTCAGCTACAGCTCATTTGATCCAATAAGCAGCAGCTTAATCCTTAACCTTAACCCATAGAAGGAATGTGGGCAGAGCAAACTATCTTAGAAAGGACCCTGCCTAATGTTTTGGGTTATACAGGAAACAGAGGAGAAAAATACTTGCAAGATTGATAGCCTTGCCAAGTAGACAGGAAACAAACCGAGATGAATTAATTCTATCTTATTGTAAGATTAAATTGACAGAATTTTGCAAGTCTGGAAATACATTTCTCCCCTGTCACTGATAAAAAACCCAAGAAACTAGAGAAGGTCCATTCTGAGATATTTGCAACACTCCCACATTAGGGAGCATCCCAGTGGTGAAATCTTCCATGGTTTGCCACCCATTCACTGCCCGCTCATGCGCAATGCACACCAAATACATGCTATGTGTGTGTATGTGCAGTGCAGCCAAATGCATGCTGTGCATGCATGCAAAGTGCACTCCAAATACATGATGCGTGTGCATGTGCAGTGCACACCAAATGCACAATGCGTGTACATGCTCAGTGCATACTGCGCACAGAAAAAGGAGGCTTAAGAAGATAAGTAGAACAGCAAGGGGGGGACAGTTGTGCCACATGATTTAAGTTTGCTAGAAAGCAGGATTTCCTGCTTTCTAGTGAATATAAATCACGCGGCCACCTCGGCCTAAAGAGCCGAGGTGGCGCAGTGGTTAGAGTGCAGTACTGCAGCTATTTCAGCTGATTGCTAGTTCAGCAGATCAGCGGATCGAATCTCACCGGCTCAAGGTTGACTCAGCCTTCCATCCTTCCGAGGTGGGTAAAATGAGGACCCAGATTGTTGGGGGCAATATGCTATTTAGTATACTGTCTTTGGTGTAAGCCGCCCAGAGTCCTCGGAGAGTAGGTGGCATAGAAATACGAAAAATAAATAAATAAATAAATAAATAATCATTGGAAATACCAGTAGCTTTTTAACAACTGGTTCGCCCGAACCGGTAGCTTTTTTTTAAACTACCGATTCACCCGAACCGGTAGCTTTTATTACTACCAGTTCACCCGAACTGGTGCAAACCAGTAGCATTTCACCCGTGGAGCATCCTTTCTGAGAATTTTACCCCTGCCCACATTCCTTATGTAGGCTAAATTGCCTCTTATCTGACCGTTTTCCTGGCTGTGGCTCTTTCCACTGTCTCGCAAGGTCATTCCTGCATACCATTACATCAGGAGAAAGGAACTTCCAGTGGAATGGTAGGGAAACCTAATGGATACTAAAGGCTACTCTTGAGGGCTTTGAAAAAAGAGGGGAAAAACTTCATTAATACTGAAATAATTAATAGTGTTTTAAGCTTATCTCACTCAAACACTGGGCATGTTGCAGAAAGAAGTCACCCACGTATGTTTATGCTTTGGTTAGGTAAGGTTCAAGTCCACTACTTGAATGCTAACTGACCACATTTCCCAATGAAAGTAATGAATCAATTTGTTATTTTGAGTAGGGATTTTGAGAAAGATTTCCTGATCAAGACTTGGATAACAACATTAAAATGACCATAGAACTTCCAGTGAAAGATGAATTTCCAAAGTCCCCAGATTGAACCTGTTTGTGCCCCCAGTTCTTACCATGGTAAACAAACAAACAAACAAACAAACAAACAAAAAAACTCCCATCCAATTCTCCCATCTAGTTGCTAAATACATTTCCTCTTCTCTTTATTTGATATTGCAAGTGACAGGAGCATAATCTGTGAGGGACCAGACATCCTTCTTTTTTCCTTTTTCTGTCTTTACATGCACTTTAAATGCACTGTCATGTCTCCCAATACATTGGGTTTTGCTCCTTAATCCATCAATCATTATGCATAAAGAAGGAAGAAAGGAAAGAGAGAAATCTGCTTCCTTTTTGCCCATTCAATATTTCAGTTTTCAATACTTCTTGCAATGTAAGTAAAGAGAAGATGGGAACATACTGTGAAAGTAAGTAAAAATTTGAAAGGGCATTTAAGGACTGGGGCAATTTTCCCTCCTTCCAAATTTGGTGATTGGCTTTAAAAGAGATTTGTGTGTTCTCTCTCTCCCTCCCCCCCTCTCTTCCTCTCTCTCTCTTCCTCTCTCCCTCCCCCCTCTCTCATATAATTGCATGCATACACATACAACACACAGACAGATATGCATCACTGAAATTATTACAACCAACTAATTGAATTTAATTTTAGCCTCCCATATTAGACAACAAAAAATGAAGGTGCAGTACTTTCTCTTAAGCTGCCTGACCCTGAAGATGGAGGGATCAGCCATAAAGAGATTAGAGATTAGAGCAGACAGAGCATTGAAAATCTTCCAAGAGATATCATTCCAATAAAGCAAGCAATGCCCTGCAGGATAAATGGAGCTGTTTAAATGGCATGATTCTAAAAGATATTTATCTGATGCAGAGCTCTGTGTACATGGCATTCATCCTAATTCAGTACAAACCACATCTAGTCATGCATTTGCAAATTGTCCTCCCTTGAAACTATGGAAACTAAAGATGTAGCGCTCTCAGACACTGACTGGGGTAAACTACTTATTCTGCTCAATTTACCAGTTACTGAGATCTAACCTTTAGAAAATGACAATGAACATGGTTTCATTAATATCACTGGAAATATATATTATAAATTACAGCGTCGAAAGCTTGGTGATAGATGTTGGTAGCTATGCATCCAGAGAATGAACAGAGCAAGAGGATACTTGTTATATAAATAGCAAATGAAAGAGTTTCTCTATATAGCATCTTGCTCTCAAAAGGAAAACACACACATGCACACAAACACACAGAATAGTAGCAAATAGTGGCAAAATTGGGTAATTACGTTCTTCTATTGAGAGAACTGTATATGCAATTTAAGAGAGAGACTGTTAATTTAATTACAGCATTTGAGGCCAGAGTAAATGAACTCAGCTCTAGGGGAATGTATTGTTCATTTCAGATAAGGGAATTAAAAAAATGATTGCAGAGTTTGCTGAAATTAATTTACAACAACCTAGAAACCATGTGGTTTTGCTTCTCAGGAAAAGCAAATGGAAGGGATTTTAGTCACAAATCAGATGGGAATTACAGTGGTTCTTATCTTGCAAGAATTGGTCTCAGTGAAACAAATAAAAATTAAGATGAAAGCTAAAAATATGAAACTAAAAAAAAATCAAAAGAAACTTTAGTTGTTCATGTCTTTGATGAAAGATTGTTAGACATGACTGTGGAATGAAATGAGTGAAATTTACCTTTAGGTAAATTCTAAACTGACTGAATCAGTTTAATCAGGTAGATTAGGGGTGTCAAACTCGTATCACCACGCGGAGTCGCGTGACGTATTGTGACTTTTCCCCCTTCGCTAAACTGGGGATGGGCATAGCCAGCATGTGCTGCATCTGGCCTGTGGGCCATGAATTTGACAGCTCTGAGGTAGACTGATTAAAATGAACAAACAAATAAAAACCATAAGATGCTTCATTTACTTTCAGGCAATTTTAGCCGGAAGTCATTTTTTCTCCCCTGCACTACAATATATGGATAATGTAGAGAAGGAAATTTAAATATGATCTTAAGTCCCATGACAAATTAATATTATGGAATAATTATAAACTGAAATAGCTGGAAAATCTTTTTCATTTTTTTTGTGCTGCTCACTGTCAACCAGTCTTTTACAACATCCAATGTTTTGCAAAATAAATTTGGATCGACTAAAACTACTGAATGGGAATATATTTAATTAACATTTCTCTTCACCTGACAATTTGGTCTTGATGCATTAACAGCATCTGAAACTTCCATGCTATTAGTGCGTCTGAAAGAGGTTTATGAGTCCCACATTTACACTCAATTTTTGCAAATCTCAATTTAGTGGACTGCAGATATAATGAGCAAAACACTTGTTTCATTTATGAAATGCTGTTATTTGCATAATTGCACAAATGATGTAAAATGGCACAAGTGATGTAATTTATATAATGATGTTGCGGTGAATGAAGTCCTCTCCAATTTAACAAACTTTTGAGAATCACACACCTTCCCCTTTCCCCACTCTAATTAATTTGCAAGATCAAGGTATTATCATACAATTGAAAACTACAACTGAGATAGATAGGGAAATAATTTAGAAGAAAGAGTAAGAATATTTTATTTAAGCAATCAATAAAGTTTTAGAGAATGATTCATTATATCTGATCAAGTACGGATTTTTATTGGATATTCCAAGGCTTATGATAATGGTCGGGTTTCAACCAGTGGTGGGTTGCTACCGGTTCAACCCGGATTGGGAGAACCGGTAGCGGTGGCAGCAGGAGGCTCCGCCCACCAACCTGGACACTTCTGTGCATGTGCAGAAGCATTGCATGTGCATGTGAGCACACGCACACGCACACCCACGAGCGAACCAGTAGCGACAGGTTTTGAAGCCCACCTCTGGTTTCAATATACTTCTATGTTAGAAGTATATTTTTGAGGAGACCTTGATTCATGTTTCTGGCTTGTTCTGGTTTAGTGTTCATAAGGTTGCTGGAATACTGGGAAAAAATGCCAAAGATTGGAATCTATCAAATTATTAAGAACTTTTTTATGAGTGGGTTGCAGTTAAATAGTTGCTAGACTATTTTACACCTGACTTAACTCTGGATAGAAGATATGTGTTCACTTTGTATAAATGAATTGGATTTCTAATGATGTGGAAACTCTGAACAATATTATTCCATGTGGTCAAAGCTTACTTTATTAAAAACTAAGATTTTTGTTTTATATTATTTGTTCCCCTTCTGATGCAAGTTCACTTCTGTTTTTCCATTTTCTTTTAATTTTTGGATCTGGTTAATAGTTTTATTTTGTATGTGAAAAGCATTGTTTTTCTTGAATATAAAAAAGATGAAAAGGGCCATATTTAAGTGCTGTCATAAAATGGAATCTTTAAACTCAGTGGCATAGCTTCATTCTGCAAGCGTTACTTCTAATACAGGTAGTCCTCAGCTTACAACATTTCATTTAGTGACTGTTCGAAGTTACAAGAGCACTGAGAAAAGTGGCTTATGACTGCTTTTCACACTTACAACCATTGCAGCATCCTCATGGTCACGTGATCAAACTGCAGTTGCTTGGCAACTGACTGATATTTATGACAGTTGCAGTGAAATCACCTTTTCACAAGCCTTTTCACAATATTCTTGCCACAGTTGTTAAATGAATCACTGCAATTATGAACTTAATAACACAGTTAAAGTCAATAGGGAAGACAGATTTGCTTAACAACTGTGTTATTAAGTTCACAATTGCAGTGATTCATTTAACAACTGTGGCAAGAAAGGTCTCAAATTGGGTCAAAACTCACTTAACAAATGTCTCACTTAACAACCGAAATTTTGGGCTCAATTGTGGTTGTAAGTCGAGGACTACCTGTAATGATGATCTGCATCCCACAGTACTGCTTACAAAGCACTAGTAAAACATTTGGATTATTTTCTATCACAATTTCTTTGGGCTCCACTGTTTCTTGATTTCTCATTCTTTGATTTGAGATAGATTAATCTCAGATCATGCTCCCATGATACACTGTTCTAGTTGATGAAAAATTATGTATATTCTTTAAGTGCCCTTTGAATACATATTTGTTGAATAATAAAGATTTTCTTAAGAGAATGACAGAGTGAGTAGTAGAGATAAATTGTATTAGTAGGGACTCAGTTACCCGCCTGTCTTTGGCATGGGAGCCCACTGAAGCATTTATTCATTATTGTACATTTTTTTAACTAAAAGGAAGCAACAATTGCCTAAAGATTAAAATATACACGAGACTGTTAAAGAATTATTATTTTATGCACCCTATCCTTTTCCAGATTAACGTTTTATAATTGTAGAAGGAGAATTTGTATTACATTGCATAAAGCAACAATATCAGGAAGAAGGGGAAAAAAATAAATTATTGACTTTTAGACTTCAACAAATAAAGCAATATAATACTCTACTCTACTATCTGTTCAGGATTCAAATGGGAACATTCATACAGGTTCCAGATAGATAAATCAGCAATTCTTTTCAACAAAAATGTAAAAACCCCACCCCCATCCCTAAAGATACATTGGGGAAAATTTCATAGATCAAATTTTAATGACAATGTTTGCTTTCTAATAACTTCCTAATTTTTATTTTCTTGCTTCAAAAAATTGTCATTAAAATTTAATCTATGAAATTTGGGGAGACTTTTGTTCTGGTCAATTCTCATGTGGACAGAAGATTTTTAACCTCCTATTTTATTATAATAAGGCTTTTACAAATATTTCACAACTAGTGGCTTTTACTTTAAACATTACAATTATTATTCCCTAGCTGTAATTCACAGTTAAAATTCAAAAACTTTTAAGGATTTGAAATTTAGGCTGTGTCTTGACACCCTGATGTTGGCATAAGAATTTCCAGAAGTGTTAAAAGATTAAATTGATAAATTTAATTCTACCATTTTTAATACAATAAAAAGAGTTAGATGGATGGTCTGGAATATTTTTCAACATTTGGTATAAAGCTAAATATGACAAAGATGAGTGCAATCTAAATATTGATTTATTTTCAGGACTTGTCCTCAGTTATTTCTAATGCCACCGAAACCCTTACATGTATTCCTCTTCTAAGTATTACATTTCTACATTTAATACTGTAGGACATATATAAAAATACTGTGAACCAACCTATATACTCATAAAAATGCTTATATTATAAGACAATCACATTCAATTATGTTTAAATTTGTTTGAGAAGGAACTTGTGCTTCTCATAACACTATTATACTATTGGTGCAATAACATGAGCCTATAGAAAAGAAATGTACTTCTATTTCGTTGAATAAGTTTTTTCTTCTATTATTGTACATCAATTTTCTGTAAATAATTCTGGTGCGCTGAAGAAATAAAATGGCGCTAAAATAAAATGGCAAGGTAGCATGAAGCGTTGTGACAAACTCTAGTCTTTAGTGTGATCCATCTGTAGCTCCTAAAGCATTTGAAAAATTGACCTCATGCTAAGAGGTCAGAAGAGATGAATTCAGCTTTTGTTGCTCCTTCAAATTTTTCTCATTTAATTCCATTTATAGAACAGGGTGACTGGTGAAAACTAAATGATGCCTTTGTAATTCTACCTCCTTTTGTCAGAAAGTGGATTTTGCCACTAGATACTTTTCTGATTTGATTTTATATTTAAGACCTCATTAATGGAGCACTGTCCTTGACTGAGCAAAACAAGTTACCTTCAAAGAATGTAACTTTCATTTATTCCTCACATTTTACAACCAAGCTCAGAGAGCACCAAGGACCCCTCAAATTATCCAACCTGAATACATTTTTTGGAACTTATCTAAATTGTTGCTTAGCTATGTTCTACTATAATTCTAGAAAATTAGCTATTTTTTTCTATTTTCATGTGGAGATATCAGCTATCTAACATACAAAAACAGAAGTGAAACTATCTTCTCAGTCCTCTGATTATTACTGGTTGTTCATTACTGCCTATCCCACTGGGCATTTCTACCCAGTCACAATGAGAGTTCCCCCATGTAGCAAAAGCCAACAGTCTGGACCTATCCTTACTATTACTATTCCCAAGCTGAACAGCTCCCTTCCAGCTGGCTAATAAAGTAGAGTTTATCAAGTTAAACACATGGCTTTATGGAAATATTCATGCTGTTGTCTTGCTAACTGTAGAGAAATGCCAATATCATTTTCCAGGATTTTATTTTAATTTTTTAAAGTGCCGTTTACAGACCAATTAATAGATTGGAATTACTAATGGAAGGAAAACCCAAAAACAGAAATATGTCCTGCTCATTCTGTGCTCCAGACTGGAGAATTCATTAGGCCCTTGTTATATGGTTGAGGTAAGCTTCAAAAGTTGATTACTTTAAATGATTTTATAAGACATCGTTTAATTTTTAATGCAGGAAATTAATGTTATTTTTTCTAAAAAAATAATGTTAATTTTATAGTTATTTTAGTATTCTGTTTAAAATTTGAAGCCTCCAGATGCGTATGTGATTAAACAGTAAAATCTAAACAAATAAAGAAATGAATAAGCTTTAAAAATACAGGCTGGGATTAATTACACCACTGGAGACAGACTATTAATTCAGGTCCAGAGATCAGACCATCTTAAAAAGTGCTATATTGGCCAGATTATATTTGTATTTGCTGGCATGCTTTTAACAATGTTTCCTATATTTTATCAATGCTCAGAAATGAGCAAAAACATGACAGCAGCTGTTGGTTGGATGGTACAGTATTTTCATGTTTTGCACTGATGAGGGAGCCCAGAAAGTAAAATAGCTGAAAGGGCTTTATGCAATCAAGAAAAATATATGGTGGAAACAAAAGGGAGGAAGAAGAGGAAAAATCTTGGCCTGGGGATGGAAGCAGAGTTTTCTAAGAAACAATGTTTTAAAAATATGGCTATAATATCTTTTGTGAATTGGGAATCTTATCAATACATGCCCATCTCCATGCTTCTTGTTTACAACCCAAATGTAAAAGTAAAACAAAATAAAACCCAGATATCTTATATCATTCATGGATTTTTAAATTGGATGTTTTAAATTTTTGGGGTTTTAAATCTGAGCTGAAATTATTTAATAATTTTAATTATTTTTAATTGATGTCTATCTTTGTGCTTTTAATAGGCTGTACACCTGAGTCCTTCGGGAGAAGGGCGGTATAGAAATTTATTTATTTATTTATTTATTTATTTATTTATTTATTTATTTATTTATTTAACCTTTTTGCTGTCAGGTGCCAAAAGTGGGAGAGTACGGGGGAGGGTCACGTGTGCACGTGCCCCCACCCATAATTCAATGCACCTCTCCCCCCCACGCATGCATGCACAACCCTCCCACACTCCCCCCGCTTTTGGCACGTGATGGCATGGTGAACCCAGTAGGCCTGTTTTTCGCTTTCCCCAGGCTCCAGAGGCTTTCTTGGAGCCTGGGGAGGGTGAAAACGGCCTTCCCCACCCCCCGGAAGGCCCGAAAATCAGCTGGCTGGTGCACACATGGGTGCTGGAGCTGAGCTAGGGCAATGCTCGTGTGCTCACAGATATGGCTCCGCGTGCCACCTGTGGCACGCATGGCATAGGTTCGCCATCATGGCCTTATATAAACCCCAGGGCTTTAGACATTTAAAAAGGACCTTATTGTGTTTAGATTGCATTGGACTGAATTTGCAGAAGTTAACCCGAAAAATATAATGCTATAATTATCCCTCACCAAGGAGAAATTCAGCCCTATGATACAGCTATATAAATGGAGATATTATTAAATATTTATTTATTTATTTATTTATTTATTTATTTATTTATTTATTTATTTATTTATTTATTTCATCAAGCATGTATTTTATGACAGATACAAGTGTAAACATAATTATCAATACATGAAAAGGATATGAATAAAAGAAAACATTAGGACAGGGATGGTGGGCACATGGTGTGCTTATGCACACCCCTTACAGACCTCTTAGGAATGGGGTGAGATCTACAGTAGACAGTCTAAGGTTAAAGTTTTGGGGATTTGGGGAAGAAACCACAGAGTCAGGTAGTGCATTCCAGGCATTGACAACTCTGTTACTGAAGTTGTATTTTCTGCAGTCTAGTTTGGATCGGTTTACCATGAGTTTGTATCTATTGTGTGCTCTTGTATTGTTTTGGTTGAAGCTGAAGTATTCATTGGCTGGTAGGACATTGTAGCAGATGATTTTATATATTATGCTTAGGTCAGACCGAAGACGGCGAAGTTCTAAGTTGTCTAAGCCCAAAATTTCAAGTCTGGTGGCATAAAGTATTTTGTTGCGAGCAGAGAAGTGGAGGACTCTTCTTGTGAAATATCTCTGAACTCGTTCGATTGTATTAATGTCCAATATACAGTACGGGTTCCAGGCAGATGAGCTGTATTCAAGAATTGGTCTGGCAAAAGTTTTGTATGCCCTAGTTTGCAGTTCAATATTACCGGAGTAGAAACTATGCAAGATTAGGTTAACAACTCTTAATGCTTTTTTAGCAATGCTGTTACAGTGAGCTCTGGCACTTAGATCATTTGAGATGAGTACACCAAGGTCTTTGACAGAGTGAGGGTCATCTGTTAGGTCGTATCCAACCAGCTTGTATTTTGTGTTCTGATTTTTTTTTTGCCAATGTGTAAGACAAAGCTTTTGTTGGTTGAGATTTGGAATTGGCAATTGTTTGACCATTCTGACACATAGTCGAGGTCTTTTTGTAGAGCAGCAGCATTGTCAGTGATGTTGAATAGTTTTACATCATCCGCAAAGAGAACGCAGTTGCTTATAATATGATCTCAAAGATCATTTATATAAAGTATAAAGAGTGTGGATCCTAAAACTCTGCCTTAGGGGACACCGCTGTTAACAGATGCAGGGTTAGATAAGGCATTCCCTATTTTGACTACTTGTTGCATGTTTGATAGGAACTATTCAGCTATCCACTTATGCAGGAATCCAGAAACACCATAAGATTTTAATTTTAGAAGTAGCTTGTCATGTACCAGTGAATCAAAGGCAGAAGTCTATATAAACTGCATCTATTGGCAGAAGTCTATATAAATTGCATCTACTGGCAGAAGTCTATATAAATTGCATCTATTGATTTATCCTGGTCGAGTTTTGAAGTTCATATGTTTTTGCAGTGTAATAGTTGCAGATTGCAGGACAATTTGTTTCTAAAGCCAAATTGCTTGATAGAGAGTAGGTTGTTAGTCTCTAAGTAGAGGGTAATGGATTGATTTATGATTGATTCCATGACTTTGCAGGTGACACAACATAATGAGACTGGTCTGTAATTATCAACTAGGCTGGGGTCACCCTTTTTGAAGATAGGGATGACTGTAGCTAGTGACCATAAGTTAGGTAAGGAGCTGTTCTGAAAGATATTTCGTAGATTATGCTAAGTAGTTCTGCTATGGTGGTTGAGAGCTTCTTTAGAAAATAGGCACATAATCCATCAGGGCCAATTGATAGAGATGGTTTTAGGTTGTGTAATGCCTTTTCAACGGCATCTTCTGTGAAATCGACATGTAGTAGATTGTTGTGAGTAGTTGTGGTACGATTGGGAAATGAGGGGCATGGCCTTAACGGTTTCATCATTACAGTCTTTCCCGTTTGGTCCTTTTAGTGGTGGGATGGATCTTGAGTCTTTAAATTTGTTGTTTACGAAATTGTAGAAGACCCAGGTGGATTTAGTTTGTATTAGGTTTTCCTCTTGTTTGCTGTGATAACTGATGCATTCTGCCTTTATCTGTCAGCATACGGTTTTGTAGCGACTTTTAAAGTTAGCTATGTAGCCAGGGGGTTTTTTTGCGCCAAAGAGGGGGGGGTTTGGTCTGAAGCTTCCTTACTGTTATGGGTAATATATTTTTCCTGGTTTGGGGAGTTATTAGTGGTATGTATAGTTTGATGATTCTTTTGACTTCTTGCAAAAAATGTTATAATGGTCTTTGGCAGTGATGCAGCCAGTGAATAGTGTTTATATTATATATATAGAATATATAGAATATATTCTATATATTCTATATATTATAAATATTATATATAGAATATATATAGAATAATATCTCCTTATTAACCCTAGATGTGATCTTATGAGTGAAAGTTCCAGTGGATTGAAAGGGAAGTCAATCTCCCTCAAACCCCCCCCCCAATACACAAAGTCAGGTTTGCTCCATCCCTGTTAAAGTTTCTGAATTCACTCAAGAACTGGTTATGGTGGTGCAGTGATTAGAGTGCAGTACTGCAGGCTACTTCTGCTGACTGCTGGCTACTTGCAATTTGGCAGTTCAAGTCTCACCAGGCTCAAGGTTGACTCAGCTTTACATCCTTTTGAGGTGGGTGAAATGAGACCCAAAATGTTGGGGGCAATATGCTGATTCTGTAAACCGCTTAGAGAGGGCTGTAAGGCACTGTAAAGTGGTATATAAGTCTAAGTGCTGTTGCTATTGCTATGTCAGTAGACTTGGGGTCCCAGGGAACCAGTAACCCTTTAATATACCTCTACTGTTGATAGATTCACTCTTTTCATTCCTGTGTTTGTATATTTTACATGTTTAATAATGATTGCTTTATATTTTTATAGCAATCAATTTATGTAAGTGTTGTTCTTATTTAATTGTTGTATGCCTCCCAGAGTCACTTCTTGTGAGATAGGTGGCCATACAAATTTGATAAATAAATAAATCACTTTTCTTGTGTTCTCTTCTTCACAGTCCTTAAATAAAAGCATGACAAGTGAATTGAACTTGTCTGAATAATATCTAATGTACATGACATGTATACACATTTACTGTATATTTTCTGGACTTAAAATTAGTTTTATTTAAGGCAGTAAAAAAGTTGTTGATTCAGAACTGCCAGGATTCTCCTATACATCAGATCTGATTTGATATGTTCATCAAAGTTGAATAAAGTCATTTTGTTTATTCAACTCAATAAAAGTGAGCTATGCACGAGAAAGCCACCCATTCTAGAACACATATCCTGTGACAGAAATCCTTTTTGGACATTAGACTGTATCCTGCTTCTATGCTGCTTGGACATTACACTACATCTTCAGAATAAGATAATCCTTAAGAATGATGCCACTTAAGAAAAGTAGATAAATGTTTACAGCACTAAGAAAATAAGAAAATTTATTTTACATTTACATTTGATACTTTTTTTTTTTAAAGGAGAATGGCTTGAACATTTAGAAATAGAAAAATATTGAAAAATTGCATTTTGATTGTCAGAGGGGACCCTTTGGGGATAATTAACCCATACTTAACTACACCATGCCTAACAGTCTTCTACCGTGTTTTCCCGAAAATAAGACCCTGTCTCATATTTTTTTGAACCCCAAAATAAATGCTTGGCTTTATTTTCGGGGAGGTCTTATTATTTTGGGGTGCATGGAGCAAGATGGGACTCCTCTTGCCCTCTTACCTGATTTTCAGCTCTGAGTTTAAATATTTTCAGGGAGGGCTTATTATCAGGGGATGTCTTATTTTCAGGGAAACAGAGTAATTGGTAACAATAGAACATACAAATTACTTTTTACTTCAGATAAATAACTGAATCAATCTATTCTCATGGACTATAATACTAATACAGTGAAAAATTGATGGAAGAGAGAATGATTTAAGCTTCCCAGCCTCACGTAGCAATTACCCATAAACCCACTGTTTTCATATTATATAGGAATAATATATGGGAAATGCAACAATCTGCTAACAGATTGCTACAGGAAAAAGGATTTGTATGAACATATGTGCATGCAAAAGAATTAGGGGAATAGATAGTTTGGTATGCAGATAAAGGTACCCAAGCCTACATTTAAATGAATGTTTGTGCCACCCTGAACAAGCAAGTAGTGTGAACTGAAGTCGCCATACCTGGTCTCTAGCAATACATTTGCTAATGTACTGACATATTGAAAGAAAGAGTAAAGAATGTAAAATTTTCCATAATCAGTATAAAAGCCTATTAAGACAGGTTGGGATTCTCAAATGATATCACCGCTCCAGAAAACTATGCATGGCAGTTTACTAAATAACCATCAGCAATGTGGTCATTATAAATGTTATGCTTAAGTTTGCTGAATGAGTTAGATATATAATATTGTTTTTGTCTATCTTCAATTTTAACTGGTTTATACATCAACACACAAAAACCACTTTACACATCTTCAATAAACCTTGTTGTCAGTCATTGCAGGAAGTATGTGATTTTTTCTCAAACACACTTCATCATTTATATTCTGAATATTATTAAGTATGTTCCCATTGATTTATTTATTTATCTTTTTCTAACTTTATTTGTAACTTGTACATGTTCCTTATTTTGTCATTTTTATTACTTTTCCAATCCATAAAAATATTTACTGTTATCATCTATTATATTACTATCAGAGCTGAAGAAGCTTCTTGGATGAGAAGCAAAAGATCTTCAAAGAAAAACAAGAAAATCTGGTTGCCTCTTGAAAAAGTATCTTTGGGGCATCTATTATAACTGTTTTAACATGCTTTGTATGTAATGCAATAACATGCACATTTATGCAGCTTTAATCCAAATCTGGTAGCAGGAAACAGTAGAGTCCAACCCCAACATTATTCTATGTTCTAGTAGAGCTCACTTGGAGTTTGCAAAAGGCACCTGAAGGACTCTCAGACAACGAGGAACAAAGTCCAAGTGGGCTTTTATGT
Source organism: Pituophis catenifer annectens (assembly GCF_029215685.1). Lineage (NCBI taxonomy): Eukaryota > Metazoa > Chordata > Lepidosauria > Squamata > Colubridae > Pituophis > Pituophis catenifer. Next base: position 43,482,632 of record NW_027256888.1, on the reverse strand, counting down.
GTTTTGCACTGAGGAGAGATTTCCATCTAGCCACTCTTCCATAAAGCCCAGATCGGTGGATGGCTGCAGTGATGGTTCTTCTGGAACTCTGTCCAATCTCCACAAAGGATCTCTGGAGTTCAGTCAGAGTGAACATTGGGTTCTTGGACACTTCTCTTACTAAGGCCCTTCTTCCCTGATTGCTCAGTTTGACTGGGTGACCAGTTCTTGGAAGAGTGCTGATTGCACCAAACCTCTTCCATTTGGGAATTATGGAGGCCACAGTGTCTTAGGAACCTTCAGTGCAGCAGAAATTTTATTGTAGCCTTCCCCAGGTCTGTGCCTTGCAATAATCCTGTCGGTGAGCTCTGCAGGCAGTTTCTTTGACCTCATGGCTTTTGTTCTGTTACAGTATGCATTGTCAGCTATGAGGCTTTCTATAGAGAGGCATGTGCTTTTCCAAATCATGTCCAATCAATTTAATTTACCACAGATTTAAGGTGTAGAAATGTGTCAGCAACGATTAAAAGAAATGGGAGGCACTAGAATTAAATTTCATGTGTTGTTGCAAGGGATCCGAATACTTATGCCAATGTGATATTCCAGTTTTTTATTTTTAATAAATTTACAGACATTTCTAAAATTCTGTTTTCACTTTGTCATTATGGAATACTGAATGTAGGTTAATGAGAAAAAATGAATTTCAATAACTGTAGAATCAAGCTGCAGCACAACAACATTGACAAAAGTGAAGGGGGTCTGAATATTTTCTGAATGCATTGTACATATACATATACATATGCATATACATATACATATACATATGCATATACATATACATATGCATATACATATACATATACATATACATATACATATACATATACATATACATATACATATACATATACATATACATATACAGTATCTATCCATCCTACCTACCTACCTACCTACCTACCTACCTACCTACCTACCTTACCTACCTACCTACCTACCTACCTACCTACCTACCTACCTACCTACCTATCATCTGGCTACAACCAGATTCTCTGTTAAGCCATCTTATTTTGCAATCTGTTCTGAGACAGCTAATCAGTCAGTTCCTATTAAGATGTATAGCATATAGTTTGTATAAAAAAAGATTAGCAAAGTAATAGGGTCATAATTTGATTGACTATTTTTATTTTCCTTTATATTTAGTGAAAGGTTGATGGATTTGCTCCATTCTGATGGAATATGAAAAGTGCAATCTCCTTAATGTAAACTAATTGGCCAAGATAGAGGCCTGTCATTTGACATTAATCTGCAGGGATTAAATCCTGGGGGTTTTGCCTTGCTCCAATTGCATAATCTCATCTGTTCGAGTTGGAAGCACCAAGGTGCTTCTGGATTGAAAGAATTAGTAGTGGCATCACTGTTGCCCGGGGGACTCCTGGTTAGAGCCTCCTTTCATGTCCCTGATAATAAGACCACCAAAATTGTACCTATTTATCTACTCACTTTTGCACAAGTTTGAACTGCAAGTAGGAGCTGGAATGAATGATGGGAGTTCACCCTTTCACCCAGCAGCATTCGGATCTTGAACACAGGCTTGCTGATTGTCAACCCAGTGTTCTAACCAGGTTAGCCATTGAGCTCCAATTGCATAGTAATTTTTAAGATCTTGGAAAGGGCTCTCATCTAGCTTTCTAGATGTCCAAGGTAAACTGAAGTATACATCTAATTGGTGTTGTTACTGGACTGAACCAATTGTGCTTTATACTGACATGGGCAGGCAGAAATCGAGGCAGAATAGTTAACAGTAACAATGTCCTTTAATTATTACTTTAACAACAGAGTAACGTGAACAGCTAACTGCATGAACGGTGTGAGCGAGCAAAACCCTCATAAGCTGACAGCTCTTATATATGCGAGCTGTCAGAGTCTAACCCAATCAGCGCCCTCAAACTTTCCCGCCAAGTTAGCGCCCTCTGCTGGCGGCTGCAATTACACATGCGCTGACTGTCAGGACATAACACCCCTTTCCCCCGGCATGGCGCATATGTAATCATCTAAGTACGCTGGGCAGCGCCGACTCCTCCCCGAGCGGCAGAGATTGGTTCCTGCTGAAGGTGTGGCTGACTGCTGTGGAGGTTCGGTGCTGGACCACGAAGGAGGGGTGAAGCCGTCGCCCTCAAACTCATCTGGTGCCACCGGCTCCTCCCCCTCAGGTAGGTGCATTGGTTGCGGCAGCAACAAGGTCTCGGGTGCAGCAATTCTTGTAGGTGGGCATGCAGGAACAGGCGCTTCTGGAACGCTCCACTCCTGTGGACCTGGCAGATGCCGAGCTCTCAGCTGATCCACATGCCGTCGCCAAGTACGGCCATCGGCCAACAGAATGGTATAAGAGCGCGGCACTGTCACCCCCGAAACTGTCCCCGGGACCCATTTGCGGTCTCCACAATAATTCCTGGCATAGACAGAATCCCCTTCGGTAAAGGTTTGGACCCTGCCCACGGAGTCTAAGGAAGGTTCAGGGGCATAGGATGGATGCAGATCCAAATCTATCCGTAACCGGCGGCCCATAAGTAGTTCTGCCAGAGATTTATTGGTGACTGGGCAAGGGGTTGAATGTTGTGTTAACAGGTAAGTGGCCACTCTAGCCTGCCAATCCCCTGGCCCCAATCTATGGAGGGCCTCCTTAGTCGATCTTATGGCCCTCTCAGCCCGGCCATTGCTGGCCAGATGGAACAGGGCCACTAGGGCATGCCGAATGCCATGTCCCGCTAAGAAAACCTGGAAGGTGGTAGATGTGAATTGAGGGCCATTATCGGAAACGATAATGTCTGGCAGCCCATGGGTTGAGAAAAGGAGAGCAAAGCCCGGATGACAGCATCCCCGGTGGTGGAAGACATAGGCACAACCTCGACCCAATTTGAGTACGAGTCTACCACGACCATAAAGGTCCGCCCTTGCATTGGACCCGCAAAATCGATATGCAGACGAGACCAGGGGTTGCGGGGGGTATTCCAATCCCGGGGAGGGGCAGCAGGCACAGAAGCTCTAGACTCCTGACACTGGGAACACCCCTCCACCCAAGTAGCTGCAGAACAGCAGCGACGGGCGTGGGGTCATCCACCTCAGAAGGAAGGGGGCAACGACTAAGGGCATCCGCGTGCCCCAGAGCCTTACCCGGGTGATGCAGAAGGCGATAATGGTAGGCAGCCAGGAACTCGACCCAATGAGCCATGCGAGGGGAGATGATCTGCGGGGTCTGTTTATCCCCGGCTAGAATGCCAAGGAGAGGCTTACGGTCCGTGACGAGGTCAAAAGGACGGCCATACACATAGTGATGAAAACATTTAATGCCGGCCACCAAAGTAAGGGCCTCCTTATTGATCTGGCTTTACCGACGTTCGGTTGGAGAGAGTGTGCGAGAAAAATACGCAATGGGGGCCTCAGTCCCATTAGGCAGGAGGTGACTGAGCACAGCCCTGACCTCGTACAGAGAAGCATCACAGGCAAGGGACACAGGCAAACAGCTGTCATACTGGACCAAGAGATTAGACGAAGTTAATAAATCCTTAACAGCAGCAAAAGAGGCAGCCTCCCGGTGGCCCCAGCACCATGGTGTCTGAGTCTTAAGTAAATGATGGAGCGGCTCTGTGAGGGTGGCTTTATGCGGAAGGAACATGTTGTAAAAATTTTAAAGGCCCAAGAAGGCTTGTAATTCGGGCTTGTTCCTAGGAGGGGGGGCCTCCATAATGGCTCGTACTTTCGCTGGGGTCGGGTGAATTCCAGCAGCATCGATTTGGTAGCCTAAAAATTCAACCTGCGATGCGCCCAGTTGACATTTATCGTGCTTCAGTTTAAGGCCAGCGCGCCGGAATCGCAGAAAGACCTTCCACAAATGGGCCATAAGCTCATTGTCATCTTTCGCTGAGACAAATACATCGTCAAAATAGGGTATCACCCCCGGCAGACCCTGTAACAGCCTCTCTACTAAACTTTGAAAAATGCCAGGGGCCACACACACCCCGAACTGCAGGTGGTTGCACTTAAAGGCGCCCCGGTGAGTAACAATTGTTTGGGCCTCTGCAGAGGCACTGTCCACCCGAAGTTGCTGATAGGCTTGCGCCATGTCCAACTTGGCGAATACTGCACCACGGCCCAAAGAATGCAGCAAGTGCTGCACCACAGGTACAGGGTAAGGATTTGACTGCAACGCCTTATTTAATGTCACCTTGTAGTCGACGCAAATTCAGATAGACCCATTTGGTTTAATGGCAATGATGATAGGCGTCTCCCACTTTGCGTAGTCCACAGGCTCTAGGACCCCTTGGCTAATTAACTTGTCCAGTTCTTGGTCAAGCTTAGGCCGTAGCGCTAAGGGGACCCTCCAAGGTTTGAGCCTTATAGGGGTGACACCAGGGTCCAGATTAAAAGAGACAGGTGTGCCTATGTAAGTGCCCAGCCCCTCGCTGAATATGTCAGCAAATTCGTCTAATAATGAAGTAAATTTATCCTTGCCATTTCTATGAACCCCAGTTACTGCTAGACCCAGGGCATCAAACCAATCCAACCCTAGGAGATTTGGTAGGGAGCCGCTTACAACGATTACTTTCAGGCGGCCGCTGAAGTTGTTATATCGCACTCTGACGCTTCCACAACCCAGGGTTGGAATGACGTTACCTTGATAGTCCCACAACCTAATGCCACATGGTGCTAAACTCTTTTTTGACATTTTGGGCATAAGGCACTTAATTGTGCTCCAAGACACTATGGACATTGAGGATCCAGTGTCTACTTCCATTGTACATGGAATACCCTCAATTAGTACAGTGAGGAAGATTTTCTTTTTTACTTCTCTGCTGCCCTGGCCAATGACTGCCTCAGATTGGTGTGTGTCAGATTGGTAGATGGTAAAACACTCTCTTCTCTTAGACCCTTGTCTACCTTGAGGTTGAAACTCCCGGGATGATGGCCTATTAGGATTGGCTGCCAAAGGGTGGCTAGCATGGCAGACTTTGGCTATGTGGCCCTTCCTGCCACAACGCCTACATTCCACACTTCGGAATCTGCAGGCAGACCGGTTATGGTTCCCCCTACAACTGGCACACAAACCCTGTGCCTTCAATTTCTCAGAGTCTCGCACCTTCTTTGGCGCTGCCTTTACCCGGCTAACTCCGTCATCCTCCGATGACAGCTCAGAGTCCACATCATCCTAGTGCACAGCTGCAGCCTGCCTTGCCGCTATGGGGTTAGGGGCCCTTTGCATTTCGGATGAGGACTTGTCTGACAGCTCGGAAGCGTCGATGGCCCACTGCAGGGTGGCATCCATTCTGGCCAACAGACGCCATTGTAAATGAAGGTCCCGCACCCCGCATATTAGTTGGTCAAGCAGGAGGTCATCCAAGTCCCGGAATTCGCAATACAGGGCAGCTGTCCTTAGCGCAGCTATGTATTGGGTAATTGTCTCTCCCTCAGCCTGATATATATGGCGGAAAGCATAGCGCCGGGCGACACGGGAAGGTAAGGGGGCATAGTGCCCTTTTAATTTGGCCATCAATGTGTCCCATGGCACCTCTTGGACCCTCAGTGGGGCTAAAAGCGCTCGTGCAGTCTCAAACATCTCATGCCCACAGATGCTGAGGAAAACAGCTTGCTTCCTTTCGCCCGGTATATCCTTATAATCTTAGCTGCTAGGAAACAGTCAAACCTGTCTAAGAAAGAGTCCCATGTTTCTTGCGTCTGGTTGAAGGGTGCGAACATCATTAGGGTAGCCATGGTATTCGGACAGCAGCCTGAGGCACCTCCTCAGCACTTCGAATAGACCCTCAGTTCACTGACAGTTGAAGCTTTAATGCTCGATTTACTGCCTCATGATCCCATCCTCGTCGCCAGTGCTTTATACTGACATGGGCAGGCAGAAATCGAGGCAGAATAGTTAACAGTAACAATGTCCTTTAATTATTACTTTAACAACAGAGTAACGTGAACAGCTAACTGCATGAATGGTGTGAGCGAGCAAAACCCTCATAAGCTGACAGCTCTTATATATGTGAGCTGTCAGAGTCTAACCCAATCAGTGCCCTCAAACTTTCCCGCCAAGTTAGCGCCCTCTGCTGGCGGCTGCAATTACGCATGCGCTGACTGTCAGGACATAACAGATTGGTCTATACTTTTGGAAGGATTCCTACAAGAGATGAATTATATATACATATATATTTTATGAGAACAGTTTCCACAAATGAAGAAGAATTCATTTGGTGGATGATTTGGACAGGTTTTGCTACCCAAATGTGGTACCTGGTCTTTTTTAGTTAAAAGAGGCTTACATGATTTTTTACCCCCTCTTGAAGGGTATTTTAGAGTTTCTTCAAGTTTAGATTTTGCTCTAAAACTGACATATTCCTGGTGTAAACATTGCTTGCAATTGTATTTTATCTTAGTAGTATTTTATTGGTGCCTTATTTTGGATGCTGGAGGACAATATTTGGAAGTCACTGATCATGGGTAGCTGCTTCCACCACAGATGGAAGATGAAACTAAGAGGCTTAGTCTAAGTTAGAAAAGAAAGTGAGGCATTTCTAGATCTTCTTAGACCACCTTCTTTTTCTCCTGATCTTGTCTGAATAATTGGCCAGGATATAAGCCATGGAGACCTCCATCTCCTTATCCAACTCAAAACAATTTTCCATACACTTTGATTAAAGCTTCTTTCATGATCTCAATCATATCCCACCAAGAAAGAAATCTGACTAGAAAGCTTTGTTCTTGTCTGATGTTAGCATCACCAGAATAGTTGGACAGCATTTCTTTTTACAATGCACAAGGGCATTTTCTTTGACAGTTAAGGTTTAAAAAAGGTTAGCTTTTTTTTGTTACTTAGATTTGGGAGTAAAATCTTTCCAGTCATATTGCTTAGCTTAAGTGTCCCAGAATATATTGAAACTAGGCTACATAACTAAAAGTTCTTCTCCCATTGACGTTAAATGATCATTCTTAATTGCTTGGAATTTTTAATGGAAGGCAAGATATTAAAATGATAATATATAAGTCAATTCACAGTCTGATGAAGATGGATTAACTTCAAAGGTTGTGACAGAACTAAAATAGGAAAATCTTCTTTTAAATATGTAGAAGCCAAGCTGCCCAAGGATATATAGACAACAGAAAATAAGTAGTTTTCTACAGGGGACCCAACATAGGCCATGTTGGATGTTGGCCTCCATTTTCTATAATGTGTTAGCTCTCTAGTGGTCATCAAGGGATGACCCATGTCATGTAGCCTTGGGGTTACAAAAGAATGAATTACGATTGCAAGGTATAACTAGAATATTGCCAAAAGGCATTATATTCCCCAAGCCAAAAAGACAGATAGAACTGTCTTTGTACTTGCCCTTGAGTATTGACCTCAAATTACATTACATGTCCATGTCTTGCATCAGTTCATCTATAATATGTCCTGTGACATGACATTCTGTCAAAAAATATCACTGAGTTTTTTAAAAAAGACTTCCATCTCTTTAGATACACATTTTATATGCTTATAATACAGAAAAACATACAATAGTTATTTAGTTAGACCAGGCCTGACAGGTTGGCTGCTTGGATTTTATAAATGTTTAATCTCAATTTCTTTAATGAAAAGGAAAATAAATATTTAATATCTATATTTTTTTTTTAATTTAATGGAAGTCTATGTAATTGTAAATTATGGGAAAGACTCTCATTATGTCTAAACACGTACGCTTCATTTTATTGTAAATCAATCTAATCTTTTAATCCTTTCTGCTAGATGACATTATAATTAATAATTGTATTCTTCCTCTGCACCAGCCCTGTAGAAATATTTTATAGCCACTACGGACACTATTTCCTATAAAGATGAACAGACTATCCCATGCAGAAAGAGTTTGTAGGTATATTACAGTTTTTTTTTTTTAAAAAAGATTGAAAATTATTAAAAATTACAGAAAAAAAATATAGCAATATGGATAAAAGGTATATTACAGTTTGAAGCATTATGTATATTTAAGTGAAATGTTTCTGTAAGTGGGAATCTGAATTGAGCAATGTTCAGTGGAGATTTTGTACTTCCAAAAGATACAATTATGGTCCTATTAAACCCTCTACTTTGGGTAAGAGGTTTAACATCCATGTCTCAATCATGGGTGTGGAACTCTGATGACGACCTGCTGGGTAAAGAACTATTGTAACAAAAGGCATCCAATCGATTTCAGCAGAAAAAAATTGTACACCATCTGTACTATCAAGTTGATGAATATATATCAATGAATTAAAATAGTATGCTGAACAAATAATCTTTCATTAGAAATAATTTAAAATTATGAGAGAAAATCATTCCTGAAATTCAGTAGTTCTGACTTTACTGTTTGAAAATGCTCCTTTGTTAATAATTTTGTCTGAGTACTATAACTATATTACTCTTAAATCACAGAGAAATTAGATCTGACATTCAGAGTACATTATATAGTTGACTATATAATCACAACTTTTATGATGCCAAAGGGCACTATCTAACTTAACTTTTAATGGCCAAAAGAACAAGAAATGAAAATTGTAACTTGAAGGATAAAATTGTACTCCTACAATAGAAGAAAATTACAGTTCTTAATTCAGAATCATGAAATATATCTATTGGTACAAATCTTGAATGTAATAATGATGGACAGCATTCACCCTCTTTCTAAAAGATTCCACAGATGTATAGAACTTGCATACAATATATGATGTGTATATATGTATGCATGTATATATGTACATAAATATCTGTATATATGCATATACAGATGTGTGCATATGTATATATGTGTGTATGTATGTATGTATATACATACATACACACACAGGTGTATGTGTATGTATGTGTATGTATATGTATACACACATACACACACACATATATATATACACATATGCATACACACATACACAAATGTGTGTTTGTGCATATATACATACATTGCACATAAAATGTATGTACACATACACATACAAATACATAAAGCACATTATAAATTCATCTTCCCAATTTTTCCCCCTGCAAGTGAAATGCATTCAGGGTTAGCAACCCCACTCTTACTACCTACCAGTGACCTTCAGTCTGTCTGCTCCAATGACAATCTCTTCTTCATCAGCAGAGAAAAGCACTCTACCATCTTCACTTGAGCTAACTTCAAATCTTTTACACTGGGCTTCTACACTTTCAGCACCTAAAAGAGAGAAAACAGATCTTTGCACATTCTCATAATTTTTCCCAATATTTCTTTTAGATTCAAATTTGAGGGGGGGGGCAACTTACATTAATTCTCTATATGAATATCTTTTACAGACTGTGCATGCCGAGAATTATCTTGTACTTGATCTTCCAGGGATAACCAAATTCATTGTTCGATATATGTGACTTAGCTATATGTCATACCAATTTATTTATTACAGTTTTTACATCTACTTCAAACACTAAAAATTATTTCTACATGACATTTCATTCCCAAATTGTAACACAGGATTATTGCACAACAAAAATATGTATATTAAACATCTTGCAACACATTAGTATAGTATAGAGGTTTGTCTGTTAAGCTTAAGAACTGTAATAATATTATTTTACTAATATTATTAAATTATCAACTGTACTGTTCTTATTAACTATTATTTTTTGTTAAATTGCTACACACACGCACACATACACACACACACCCTTCTCCTTTCAATCTACAGAAATACTGAACAAAATTAATATAATGGCCCAAATAAACATTTATGTTTCAATAATGCAAGTTAGTTTGTTGAAAGTTAAATACTAGTTCTAATCAAAGTAAAATTGTTTACTTTTAATAAATTGCTCATTGAATAATGAGGGTGCTCACTGGACCTTTTAGCGGGCAGGGCAATGATCTGGATAAGTTGCCAACAATATTTTTTATTTACTATACCAGTGGTGGGTTGCTCCCGGTTTAGTCCCGATCTATAGAACCGGTAGTAAAACCGGTGGGAGGCTCCACCCACCCACTACGACATCATCCTGGGTGATCTGCGGTCCCATTGTGAACCAGTAGTAAAGGTAAGTAGAACCCATCCACCCTGTACTATACATATTGAGTACTAACAAATCAGATTTCTCTCTATTTCATGCTGTTAAACCATTTCTTTAACAATTTATTTTATATGCCTCTTTTTAAAATTTACCCTTTAATTGATTTAATATTTTGCAAATAATTTCTATGAAAGGAGAATACACAAATGTTCCTGTTTTTTTCAAAATGAAGTATTCATTATTAAATGGAAATAAAGGAAAGGTGGGAATGTTGCCCTTCTATTTGCTAAGACGTTATTTTAAAGTTTTAAAATTATAAATACAAATAAATCGATATAAATAAATTAGAAATAATATTCAGGGCCATAGCAGAACAAAAATTTGTTAAGATAATTATTCCAAAAAGTTTGGATTTAAAAAAAAATCTTTATGGACTAAGGATTACAATCATTCAGCAATAATCCTACCAGGAATAAAATATGGTTAATGTTTGTTCTTTTTTTTGAAAACATCCATATCAAAAGGGCAGAGAGGCATAGTATTCCATCTGAAATAGCCAGTGGATTAAAAAATCACTCAACTAGTTTAGACTGGGTTTTGTTGTGGAAGGGGGAAGGGAAATATGGATATCAATTGGGCTTTTAAAAGTTGAGGAACGATAGAAGATATGTTTTCATCAACTTTTAATGAAGAAAAGTACACCACCTGGTTTGCTCCTATGAGCTTTTAAATTGGAAAAATTTCTAGTTTTGGAAATTAGGCTACCAAATCCCACATAGCTGATAAAATCCATGTAAGACCACACTTGCCAGGTGAGTTCATGTAGTTGAGGAAATCTAAGGATAAGGGTTCTAGTCATTTGATTTATCACAAACACTTGTGTTGCATTTCTTTGTACAATGGTTGTAGCCAAGGTTAAAGCTTTAATAAATTGGAACAAGTAAACGTTTTACTTGCACAATTTATTTGCACAAAAATAAACTGAAGCAAGTAAATGTTTTATTGGCACAAAGCTAGCTGGGTGACCTTGGCCGCTCACTTTCAGCCCTACAAATGAAGCAATGGCAATCTACTTGTGAAAAACCTTGCTAAAAAAGCTGCAGGGAATTGTCCAGGCATTCTCTGAGAATCAGTCACAATTGAATGAAAAAAAAAGTGTTAAGGTTTTTTTCCCCCCTAAGAGAATATCATCAAGGATAATGCAATGCATAGTAACACAAAGAAGAATGTTACTTCTCTCCATGTTGTCTGTTGGAGACTATGATTTCTGATGCACCCCCTTCTGCCCATCACTTAAAAATAACTAACTACACTGCTCAAAAAAAATAAAGGGAACACAAGCAGAAGACATCCGAGATCTGAATGAATGAAATAGCCTTATTAAATACTTTGTTTGTTACATACAGTAGTTTTGTGTTCCCTTTAGTTGTTTGAGCAGTATATAAACTACTACATGTAAAGAACAAAGTATTTAATAAGGCTATTTCATTCATTCAGATCTCGGATGTCTTCTGCTTGTGTTCCCTTTATTTTTTTGAGCAGTATATATTGATTGCTTTTAGGCAACAAGCAAAATTTTGTATCCCTGCATCCACTGAAGAAAAGCCAGACCTATAGAATCCATGTAGATGTCAGTGAGAGACTGGTGAGGGAGAGAGTCAAGTGGGGAATTAATTTAAATTCTTTTTGTCATACAAATGATGAAGTCCAACCCTCATGAATGCAATAGAACTTTACCTAGTTTTACTCAGATGCAAACAGTTAGTGAAGCTTCCTATGTATAGGCTTGAGTGATAAACCGCTAAATTGGAACCTTTACATGTGGGTTTCATTGTTCATGACTGACAGCAATTGCTATTAAAGACACAGGAGCTTAATTTCAAACAGAAAATACTTTGAATCACCTCCTCACAGAATTTCTTTCTAATCCAGAAAAATAATCCAATTTATTTGGGATAAGAATCCCATTCAGTGAAATTAAGAGTTACCAATTTCTGTTTATAAGTATGTGTGTGCAGGTGCTAAATGGGACTTCATCTAATGGTTCCAAAGAGGATCCTGCATTAATTTTATCTTGATAAGACAAAAACATTTTTGCCTCTTTAACGTAACCTAATTATATTTCATTAACTATAATCTGGGATAGTGCTTTGTCTATGGCATTCAGAAATAGGAATATAGAGTTTGTTTTTCCTTGTTGGAGAATTGACTACAAACGGTCCTCTCATTTCCATCTTGTATTAGATAACATTTCACTTCACAACTGCAGTTAGAACTGGAGTCATGGAAAAAGGAGTTTATTTGCAAACAAATAAGAGATAGTGTATGTCCTACAGCCAGTTTGATGTAGTGATTAAAGTGCTGGTCTAGGAGCCAGGAGATGGTGACTTCTAGCCCCACTTTAGGCATGAAAGCTGGCTGGGTGACTTTAGGCCAGTGACTTTTTCTGGGATTGTTCACTTTCTCTGGGATTGTTGTGGAGAAAAAGAGGAGGCGAAAGAGTAATAAATATGTTCATCCCCTTGAGTTACTTATAAAATAAGGATGGGATAAAATTCAAACAAACAAAGAAACCTGTGAATGTAAACATGTATATCCATGCATTCAATAATCAGGAGGAAAAAAAATGCCAAGGCATTTTTAATAAATATATACCTAAGAAAGAAAATGAAATGACAGATCAATCAAAAAAGAACTTTCAAACTCCATTGCTTCAAATGCATTACAAGCTAGCAAAACAAATCAACAGTAACATTGCACCAGATACTATCTCAAAAAAAAAAAAAAAAAAAAAAAGACAAGAAAAAGGATGGGATGGGATTTTTGCATGTTTAGATTATCTCCTTAGACATTGTTATCTGAAGTGAGAAATAGATTTAAATTTGACACAATTTAAAAGAATGAACATAAAAGAGAAGTAATAGGAACTTTAAATCAAAAACGAAGATGTAAAACTGAAAGTGTGTTACAAAAGGGGAAGTGAGAGCACACTAATCAAGAAACTGCCATTTCTATTTAAAGACCAACAAATTTCTCTGTAGGCTTAATGAACTGAGAACTGTCAAGTAATTCCAAGTTTGAGGCATGTTAAACATGACTTATCTCAGTGCCAGTTCACCATCACACAGGCCAGCCTTTCCTAAAATTGTAGCCTATTTTCTAAAACAGAGATTGGGAACCTTGATTCTATGGAACCAAGACAACCTGGGAGATTCTCCCCAATCCTGCCAAATGTTAGCTAGATTCCTTTCTTCACAATGCTTCTTTCTCACCCTCCAGTTGTACAGGAATGAAAAGGAAATCATTTTTTCAATGCAGATAGCCAGGAAATAATCTGTAGGACTGAGGAACGTTTTACCTCTCTATTCTAAAGTGTAATCATGTAAAGAAACTTGTGTGGTGTTCAGTAACACTAGAGGATGAAAAATTATTTATATTTTTGTGAATGCTTAGCAGATAATCTACTACAGAAAAGGATTTAGAAAATGTTCTTCTTATCTTGGTTCATTTCACGGAGTTTGGAATGATCTGGAACTCTGTATTTCTTTTGCAGCAAGAAAAGCACCAGGTCATGCAAGATCCAGCTAAGAGGCACTTTGTATAGACAGCAGGATCAATAATTATTACTTTTAATCTCTTCCTTCTCCTCCTTTTCCACTCCTACTTTTCATCATTGAGTTCAAAGTGAAGATTGATTTTATTCTTATACCTAAACAAACCTAATATGCCAAGTCACTCAATAAATCATGACCATGGATGGGTAGACTTGAATCTAGTCTCCTAGACATGAGACCCACAATTTATTTGCCTCTCTCTAAGATCTCTTTTCCCTTTTCTTTAAAAATTGAAAAGGAAAAGAGGAGTTGGTAAGGACTTCCCCCAATTTCACAAAAGTTATGAACTTTGAGGATACTTTGTGAAAATAATTCCACCCAAAAAAGATTTAGGAACTGACAATGCTAAAACGAGGGGAGAGAAGACAAAGTACACTTGTTACTAAAATTTTGCTGATCTGTTTGAGTTCTATGAAACAGGAGATTGATCTGAAAGAGTTTGGCAATTTTTATTGTTGGAATTAATATCTGACTCCTTTTATGTTGTGGAATTATAAAACTAGAACATTAGTGTCTGTGGGATTTGTATGTGAAAAAGTCAAGATAATGGACATGGCAACATGAACAAAACCCCTCCACTGCATACGTGTAATATTGACACACACACATATAAAGAGCCAGGCTTTGATCACAGAACCTCAATTGCCATTTGGAGTAGTTTGGGAAAATTAAACACAATTACAATTATTATTATTTTTGTTTGAAAGCTTCAACTGAACATTTATTTACATTATGAGATACTGACTGTTCATCATCTCTCAGTAAATCCATTAATTCTGATAGTAATTGTTTTGTAAGTGTTTTATGGTGTTACCAAGCTTTCTTTTGGATTGATTTCCTAGCTCTCTCTCCATTTAGATCTACTGATTACAAAGCAAGGCTAAAAACAAAGCAACAGATAAGGGCTTTTAGAATAATTTACTTTATAGCTCTTGATAATATTCTGCTGTATATATTAAATCCATAACCTTTCTCTATTTTAAAGTGGAAGTCTATGAATGATGATAGGATGTTGCCAGATGCAGCCCAAGAGTGACATAGAACAATTCAGTTAAAGTTCAGTTCTTTATTTGCTCACACCAATAGACAGAATCTTGCCAGATTCCACCTATGGTACTTTCACCCCAATGGTGCACCCTGGGAGATTCTAAGGAGTAGCTATCCTAAATGTCTTCCTTTTTCTATGACACAGTTCTAAGCTGTGTTGCCTCTTGTCTCGTCACCTTTCTTGCAATCGGCTCCCTCCTTCCTAGGAAACTGTAGTTTTACATAGTCCATCATATCACCTCCCCTTTTGTAGATGCAATCCATTGCAGCTATAATTTGCATATAAAATCAGTCAATATTCCCTGGGTCCCTCTGAAATAATTTCAATTATATTATTTATTTTTATTGATGTCGCCAAAGAGCTAATGAGAAGAAGGCAACATATTTTCACTTAATACCCTACGTAAATATTTTGAATTTCCTATTGCACCTTGACAGTGTTTCAATAAAAGGTAATTGAACTGTGAAAATGCATGTAATGTTATAGCTCTCCATTCTCACTTATATGCCATTTGTTACCTTTTGATGATGATGTGAAGTCAAGGAGAATAAATAGATATTCAGTAAGGTAGAAAAAGTCTCAAACTGGGTTTCTGTACTGGGGCTTAAGAGTTTTACTCTACAAAGACCATTATGTTGCCTTTCCAAACAGACAAGAATCAAGCTTTTCAGCTATATTTGAACACCTTTATTGATAATTGCCAGATAAGGTAATACAATTTTCAGATAATGTAAGGGACCAACATTATGGATTATCACTATACAAGGTGTGTGTAATGTGGCTCAAAATGGCACTTGAAACTTCAGAGGCAAAATGCTTCAATTTAACAAGATGCTTTACACAATAGTCTTTGTTTTGAAGTGGGGGAGATAGAGCAGATATTGCTTTGTGAATTTACCTCAGATGGGGCTTTAGTTAAATTTCATACGTGCACATTCATACTATAAGTGTATACCAATTTGCCTTCTCAGTGTAAACAACTGCTTCTTTAATGTCAAAGAGCTGGTACTGGAATTTAATCCATGGTTAAGTGTTTGTTTCTGAATATGACAGCATCCTGGCCTTGTTTTAGTAAAACAATTAACAAAGAAGGGAAACAATTTAAAAGACTCACTGGAGTGGAAAAATAATAGTTTGGAAGCATAAAACATTGAATGTAAAAATATCTGATACTATAGGGGTGGAAAGGGCTTCTGCCTGAAAGTGTTAAGAGATGCTACCTTAGATTCAAATAATGCAGTCTTAGATATTTAGCAGTGGATGATTTACATACTTCTTTACTGATATGGTTTCAGTGCAGTGGATTTAGTCTTCATCCAAGGATTGCCATTCCTATTTGGAGTTTTCTAACATGCGGTTTCTATTGTGAAAGTCAATACACTGCATGGGTGAAGCTATGATTCAGTCATTTCCGCTGCTCTAATCCATATGACTAGTGGCTAATGTGGAATAGAAGGTTAGAACACAGTTGCTACGCCAACAGTTAATAGATATTAATGACAGATTTGTAGCACCCAAATGCAAACTGTGTAGCAGATCGTAGAGGCCATCAGGCCATGGTGACATCTCACCAAAGGGAGAAGTGCAAATAGAAGAGAGTGATTAATCTTATTATTACGAGTCTTTACTCGGTTGAATATATACATGTTGAAAACACAGAAGTATATGAAGGAAATTTATTTCACTAGCTTAAATTCACATCATTAATGATTTATCCTGAAATTTATTTATATACAGTCTATTTGTATGTATGTATAAATGTATTATATATGTGTGTGCATATGTGTATGTATGAATCTATAAATGGCATACAATAGAGCACCACAGTGAATTAATTAGAGAAATTTACTTACAAAATTAAGTGATTAAGAAATATTAGGAAATTATATTAAAGAAATGTTATAAAGGGGTATTTTCATATTTTTAAGACCTGAGGTAGAAACGGAATAAGCCTCAGGCTGAAAAAAATGACAATGAGATAAAATAAAATGAAGAATTTCATCCAACTCTATATCACAAATATTGGCATCCATTCAGATTTTTTAAAATGTTCCTGAAGCTTCATAATGAACAGCAAAATGAATTTTCAGGCACAATCTTCTAATTATGATTTAATTAGTAGATCCTTCCCCTATGATAATCAAATATTCAAAGAAATGCTATCTTCAAAGTGAAGATAAGAAGTAAAATATAAAGAATTGCCACAGATATTTAGGAGAACTGTATGAAAAATTGAGTTGTACACTGAAATATTGGAAAATAAAAACATCCACTCAGATTAAAAAAATAAGAGCTTTCTATGAATTAAGCATGCTTTTTTTCTTTTTAAATAAGGTAGCTATATATTGGAATGATATCATTTAGTATTCAGTCTTTCTTTATCCAAATTTGTCTAATGGAGTTTGCAAGAAAACCAGACCAGAATTGTGTACCATACTTAAAAGTAGGTCATATGGTTCTATTAGATTAGGATAGCATTTGAGCAGCAAAGGGATTAAGCAATTTTATTTAATCTCAGATTTATCTTTTTCTACTTGGATTGTTGTAATTCTTAGTTTTTTTGGTTTATGGATAGGTTAGTAATTTTCTAAGCATATGTCTTGAATTTAATTTGATTCATATTTAAGTACATTGAAACACAGTGCATGGATGAACACTATTTTCCTTTCATTTTAGCACAGAAACAAAATTCTCTGAATTTTGCAATAGGTTCTGTAAAATACATCTCAAGTTTTAGAACAGAAGAAATTCAAAACTGAATACTCTTTAAACAGTAAAACATTTTTTGGATTGTGAATATAGCTGACGTTTTTATAGAGGTAGATGATTAATGCACCATTCATCAGTAAACTTTTCAGTCCTTTAAGATTTGCAATAATGTGTAGAAAAATTATTGCCCACTACTGTTTGTAGAATTACTAGAATATATATGTATACGTATATATTATATAATTATAATATATAATTAAAGCAAAGAAAGTAGATCAAGCAAGTAAATGCCATCTGCTCTAAAAGCAATAGATTTAAGGAAATGTCTGAGATCTTCCTGTAAGTATGAAACTTAATTTGTATTCCTGTATTTCTCAAATGAGTTTAAAAGAATAACTGTAGGCAACATGTGCTATTCCAGATGTTGTTGAACTACAAATCCCAGCATTCTTACCTATTGGCCATATTTCCTAGGGCTGCTGGATGTTATAGGTCAGCAATATCTGGAATTCAATAGGCTTCCAACCCCTGTAGTAGAACTTGTGTTTCTTTGCAGACAGAAACTATACATCTATTTTAATAAACCAATAACCCATCACAGTGTGTGTGTACACACACACAGACACATCTTTTTCAGATTAACACTGATGAAGTTTCAAATTTTACAGGCCATCAGAGAATTAGTGCAATTTTTTTTCCTCAATGGAAAGGTAATGTAATAGTGCAAGAGACACTGTATAAACTGAATATGTATGAGTAGAGTTGTAAGTTAGTGGATAGAAATGGACAAGTCTTTGCTTAAGTTATAGGTGAACTAGATGTTCTTTTGTAATAGAACACTCATATATAGTTTGGGTGGGTGGCTCCAAACTCGACTGCAGAAAATATGACTTCAGCAACAGAGTGGTCAACGCCTGGAATCCTCTACCTGACTCCATTGTTACATCCTCTAACCCCCACAGCTTCATCCTTAAACTGTCTACCATGGACCTCACCCCATTCCTAAGAGGTCTGTAAAGGGGGCATGCATAAGCGCACCAGTGTGCCTACTGTCCCTGTCCTACTGTCCCCATTTATTTGTATTCATTTCCTTCGTTCATGTCCATGTCCATGTCCATGTTCATATTTGTACCTGCTATCTTGTACATGTTTGACAAACTAATAAACAAACAAACAAACATATATCCACAGGCAACATTTAGTGTTAAATTTTTGTGACTTTTTCTCCTTAGTCTAACAACACTTTCCAGTTGTGTGTCAAAAGATAAGATAAAAGATGGATCAGTTTTTGTGATAGGCACAAAAATGAAATGCAAACCACGAAAACAAAAATGGCATCTTCACACTTTTCTAAACAAACAAAAACTGTACTTTAAACCCCTGTCTGTCTGCTGGCACAGCACAAAAGCAAACAACTCTAAAGTTGGAAAGAACCAAAAGGATCATGTAGTTCAATTGCCTTTAATATGTAGGAAAATCAATTAAACCATACATTTATTTATTTATTGAATAGGTAAAGCATCCTAAATCAATGAACTATTCAAGCTGGCATATTGGATAAATCACAACATAACAATAAAAGAAGTAAATAGCAAAGAAGTATCCAGGAAGTAGAACAAATTTGAAAAGAGCTTAGAACCCTGTGGCCAAGAAAGGTGGATGTAGATTCTCTTTTTAAAAAACCCCACAACTTTCTTAAGTAGGCTGCTCTGACGTTATACCTATGTTGCTGTCATAATGTCTTTCTATCATTGCTGCATCCAGTTTGGTTATAGATTTTTTAAAAAGAAAAATGTGTTTTTTTGGCCATGCAAACATTGTACGTCTCTGATAGTCAGGCACCAGAGGTCTCAGGTAATGTTAGAAGGGCATACTTCTAAATCACTCATGACTTTGTGACCTCCTGTCTAGACCTCCTGTCTGTACTGCAATGTGTTCCACATGGGGTTGCCTGTGAGGAGCATTCAGAAACAATAAATTGTGCTGGATATTCAACACATATAACACCACTATTTCTTGGGATACAGTGGGTTGCCAGTGCATTTTCAGGTGCAATTCAAGGTACTGGTCACCTTTAAAACCCTTCATGGCTTGGGACCAACTTCTCCTCCCAGTTGTTTCTACAAGTCCAATTCAGTCTGACAGGTTGGATGTGGCAAGGATCCCATCAGTGAAGTTATGCTGTCTGGTGGGACTAGGAGGCACATCTTCTCTTCTCTAGCCCTGGCCTCCAGAGCTTGTGACAATGACCCTATTGGTCTTTTATAAGGTCTTGAAGAATTGGTTATGGACCCAGGCTTGGGGGCCCAAATGTATTAAAGCCCAGTTTCCTGGTTATGTTAACGTCTATGGTTATTTTTTTTTCTTGGCAATATATACAGTATATTTTTTATATGTAGTTTTAATTGATTTTATGATTGTTCACCTCAGTTGTTTGAGATGGATACAAATTAAATGAATGAAATGAATGAATGAACAAATGAATGCTTACAATTCAACAATTTCATCATCCAGACGATTCATGCAACATATCTTGGTTAAACCAGAATTACTGTACTCATTAATATTTAACTGAAGTTAAAGCATATGTGATTCTTTGTTTAGGTCTTGATCTTGCATGTACTGAAACTCATGCTCCAGAATTCTATATGTAATAAGAAAGACATGTATACCACAGAGAGATCCTAAAATATAGTAAACAATTTTTTTAAAAATCAATATATGGCAATTTTCCATGGAGCCAATATAATGGAAATGTTAAGGAGTGCCCCAAAACAATAACATCAAGAACTAGTAAATGAAAGGCCACTCTGTATTTCTGCTGGCCAATTTTAACTTTTTTTAAAAAGTTATAATCAGTCTCAAGCTGAAATGCATTAGATAAGAATAACCAGTAGTAAGAATTTATTAAAAAATGTATCTCAAAGTCTCAGCACCATCTTCAAGTATTAAATAGCGCTGTTATTTCCACATCAAATCTGTCCTTGAATGACTGCATTCTTGTTACAGCATTTATGATTTAGTTATATACTCAACAAGATTTGGAATATGGCAACTGCAAATGCTTGAGTAAGGAACAGACAATCCCAGAAAGAATTCTGAACAATTAAGGAAGGGTATCACTTGTACATTTATAAGAAGTGCTGAATGCAGCAACATCCCTGCCAAGTACACACATCCTCTTGAGATTGCATTGTGAAATCACAGCAAATACCTTACTATATTCTATGAATCTGTAAAGTATAGGCTGCATTTTCTAAACGCATTCTTGAGCTTGTTTTGATTCCCATTCATTGCAATTAGATTTTGTCTTACAGTCTTTAATAGATGTTAGATTCATCCTCCTAGTGCCGGAGCATCTGGAAGACAGCCCTTCAGTGAAATTGGTTACAATTAAGAAATTTAAGTAGATACTAAAAAGATTCTAGTAGCATTGCTATTATAAGCACCAAAACGTAGATGGTATACATATAAAATCAAATAAATACAGTATGATCCATATGTGTGTCTGTGTGTATAAAATTAATTAATGGTCCATCTAATCATCAGATAATTCTAAAGTTCTAAAAAAACATTTCAACATAAAATCAATATATAAAATCCAAGAACAAATCTATTGAGGATCTTCAATTCCCAAAGCCTAGCAAAAGAGGGCATCCAAACAGCCTCCAAATCCAAACAGATTAAAAAGTATAAGACCATTTTAAAATTCTATTTCTCAGGAAGAAAAAGATATCAATGTAATTTAGACCAAGTTTTTTTTTTCCAGTTTTACTCTGGTTGCTGCTATAAATAGTCTACTGCATAATCCCCTTTGAAAATCAAGAAACCAGTACTCCATACCCAAGAAGGAAACAGATACTGACAACGACATCAATTTGACAGCCACTTGCCTTTGCAGATTAACTAGGGTTTCCATAGGATCATCAACTTTTCATCTTTCAAGAATAATCACTTTAACAGGTTCTCTCCACTAATGTAAGAAGTTAGATCTCCCAGTAGACTTAAATAATTTTAGATCATGATGGGATTCTTTCACACTTATCCTAACTAGAATAATATAGAATGAGTGATCTCTGGCCTTTGAGACAAAGTGACAAAGGTCCATCATTGCTAAACTCCTAAATTCCTAATAATGAGTGGGAAAAAGCATCTGAATATGTATTTAATCCAAATTAGAGCCTTGGTACTACAGTGGTTTAAAGCACCCTGTTATTAACACAGCTGCCTGCAATTTACTGCTGGTTCGAATCTCTCCAAGGCTCAAGGTTGACTCAGCCTTCCATCCTTTCTAAGGTAGGTGAAATGAGGACCCAGTTTGTGGGGGCAATAAGCTGACTTTGTATAAAATATACAAAAGTATGAAGGCTATTGCTTAACGCACTGTAAGCCGCCCTGAGTCTCCGGAGAAGGGCGGCATATAAATCAAATTTAAAAAAAAAAATAAAAAAAAATACAGCATTGCAAAATCAGGAGAAAATGCCGTATTTAAAAGATAATTATATTCTTATTTGTATATTAGTTTATGTAGTATTGATAAGGTCAGTGCTCAAGCATTATTATCTTTCAGAGAGGATTGCAGGTCCTTTAGCACAATTATCACACTACACAATGTCATGTGCTTCTTATTGAAATGATCAACAAGATTAACCTTTATCACCCATAACTAATAATAAAATAACCTATACAATACACAGAGTCAGTGCTATACATTGTGGACAGAAGCCTACAAACCAATTTGTCAAGATTTCCCCTTTGGGGAAATGGAGGGTAGGAACGTTTTTAAGAATGATCAAGGAAGACAACAAGACAAATATACATATAGAGTGTGTATGCATGTGTGTATACATATACACATGCATAAAAATTAGACGTAAGTGTACATACTGTATTTTTTGGAGTATAAGACACACCTTTTCCCCCCCAAAAAGAGGGTGAAAATCTGGTTGGTCTTATACTCTGAATGTAGCCCCACCTAGCTTCTCAAACAGAGGTTTCAGAGACTGAAAAAAGCATCAGAAACAAAGCTTCAGAAAAGAAGCCCCCAAACAGAGCTTCAGAAAAGAAGCCTCCAAACAGAGCTTCAGAGGCTTTTTTTCTGAAGCTCTGTTTCGGAGGCTTTCAGAGGCAGAAAAAAAGTTTTTTCTGAAACAGAGTTTCAGAAGTTTCAGAGGCAGAAAAAAAAACAAGGCATAGAACTCACAACCAAGGAACCTGTTGCTAAAGTTCACCTCTGGGAACAGCTGATTGGGGGTATTCTGGGAGGCCGATCCACCTGCCAATCAGCTTTTTTCTTATTTTCCTCCCCAAAAACTAAGGTGCGTCTTATACTCCGGTGCGTCTTATACTCCAAAAAATGTGGTATTTAAGGAACTGTACATGTAGCAAACACAGCTTGTTAACAAGTTTAAAAAGTAATATGCATTTAATAATTAGTTGTAAATAAATCACTGCACTAGAACACTTGTTTCTGTTATAGGCATACACAGACACACGTGAGATATCTCACAACCCTGCTATGGCTTCCCTAAAGTTTCATTTCCCATGCTAAACCTTGGCAGATCAGTTTATGTTAACATGGATGGAAGAAGAGATGAAGTCTTTCTAAGAGACTTATGTGGCTCCTCTTTGCCGTCTGAACACCTTTCTCCTACTCTATAATGTTAGCTGCCATCATCCCACATCAAGGGACAATGTAGCAAACTGGCAAAACTGTGCAATAAAACAGTGGTCACCAACCTTTCCACTTTGACAGCCGGGCGCAGGGAGAGGCAGAGGGGCAGGCATGCACATACCCACTTCGAGCGAGTGGAATGGAGCTTTGTGCAAGTGGAACTTTGTGTATGAACGCAAGTGCCCGCCCCTCTCACAAGTAGAGCTGCACACATGCACTCACCCGTTTCATGCATGACCCAGTTCTGAATGGGACACGGCCCAGTGATGGGTCATGGCCCAGGGGTTAGGGACCCCTGCAATAAAACAGCTCACGAAATGTTGATCTGCCCCACCTATTTTTAATAGACATTCCTGAAAAATAAAGACTATTTTAAAATCAAAATGGAGAAAGAAAAGCTGACTTTGTTACACTCCCTTGAACCTGTGCCCCTAGATTTCCTGAACTAGGCACATTATCCAATATCCTTCAGACAGTTTTTCAGGCTTCTGTCACAGCTATGCAATTCTAGCAGTACATGCTGGTATCCTTGCTATTTAAACTGAAGAAAAAACTAGGGAAAAAAAAACGTTCACATGATCAGCCATAATACCCATTCTTTAACAAAGCTCAGCCACATTGTCTTACTTTTCTTTATCCTATTTTCCTTTGGCTGTACTGTTTACTGATTGACTGCTCTATTAGTTACTCTAAAAACTTGCCAGGTGTTAAATTAAACTTACTTGAATGAAATCCCTGGATTCTTGATTCCCTTCCTTTCTTCTTAAAAATAGGCATTGAGTTTGACCTGCTGCAGTCCTCTGAGACCTTACCTGTCATCCAAGTTCTCAAAAATAATTGCTAATGGTGCCAATCCCTTTTCCTCCTATCTGCTTTAACACTGGAAGATGAATTTCACCATAGGGCCTGAGGATTTGAAATATGCTTATATGAAACAGTTTTAACTGTTGCTTTCCCAATTCCATCTTTTGATTTTCCAATTGTAAGCAAAATCCTGCAATGGGGCAAATATTTATGTATTTCAATAATTGTTTTTAAATGGGATAGATAGATAGATAGATAGATAGATAGATAGATAGATAGATAAAAGAAAGATACATTCAAGTATAAAAGGTATAATAACATAGTAGAATAAGTTGGTAAAATATAACAGATTGAACACTGATTTTCCATCTTGTTTGCTGTATCTTTTTATCTATATTTTATATCTGGAACTTTATATTATTGTTTAATTGTGTGTCTGTGTATCTTATCCTTCTTTCACTGAGAACTATTGTATACTGCAGTTATCAAAATGCCAATGCAGTCGTAGGCTGCTTCAATAGAGGGAATAGCAAGATCATAGAAGTATTAATACTGCTTTATACTGCTTTGGTAAGACGACACTTAGAATAGCGCATGCAGTTTTGGTCATCATAATAAAAAACCCTACGTTGAGGCTCTAGAAAGAGTGAAGAGCAATTAAGGAGTGAAGACTAAAACATATGACGAATGCTTGCAGGAATCTGGGTATCACTAGTCTAACAAAAAGAAGGACTATGGGTGACATGATAGCAGCCTTCCAGTATTTGAGAGGTTGTCACAGAGAAGAGGGGAGGGGTCAACCTATTCTCTAAATCACCTGAGTGCAGGACAAGATATAACAGATGGAAACTTATCATGGAGAGATCCATCCTAGAACTAAGGAGAAAATTCCTGAGAATAATTAATTAGTGGAATGGTTTGCCTCCAGAAGATATGGGTGCTCTATTACTGGACTTTTTAAAGGAAAGATTGAACAGCCATTTATCCAGAATGGTACATGGTTTCCTGCTTGAGCAAGTTGGATTAGAAGATCTCCAAAGTCACTTCTAACTCTGTTAAATGCAAACTAGGTCATCATTATTAATCAACAAAATCATCTTCTTCTTGTGTCATATCCATCATCAGACTTTGGTGATTATGTTGGTGATCCTATTTTTATTAACAGCCGCACGAAAAAGTACTGTTGAATTTTGTCCAAACCAGTCCCTTAGATTTTGAAGCCATGATTTTCTTCTTCTGCCTGGATCTTGTTTGCCTTCTCTTTCCTTGGAGGATTAAGTGAAGTATGCCATATTTTTCTGGGTGTCGCACAGTGGTGGGTGGCTATTGGTGTGCCCCGAATCAGGCGAACCAGTAGTAGTGCCAGAGGGAGGCTCCGCCCACCCATCTGGATGCTTCTGCGCAAGTGCACGCATGTACGAGAGAACTGGTAGCAAACTAAATTGAAAACCACTACTGCTATTGCATCACATGTCCAAAATGTTCTAACTTTCACTTTTTTATGGTTTTAATGATTTCCCTTGGCTTTCCCAGGTGGCTTATCACCTCCTTATTTCTGATTTTGTCAACCCAATTTATATGTAACAGCCGCCGGTAAATCCATATTTCAAATGCTTCTGGACTCTTCAAGTGGCTTTCTATCAGAGCCCAACTCTCCACTCCGCAGAGCAGGATAGAAAAAAATCAACAAAATAATACATTTAAATCATTTCTCCCAGTACAGCTAAAATGCAATAAATATAATAAAATTATTACAATGATTTGTGTTTCAAGTGGGAAGAGTTTATTCAAAACACACAGAAAAAAGATGTAGCTGCTTTAATGA
Organism: Pituophis catenifer annectens; assembly: GCF_029215685.1. Classification (NCBI taxonomy): domain Eukaryota; kingdom Metazoa; phylum Chordata; class Lepidosauria; order Squamata; family Colubridae; genus Pituophis; species Pituophis catenifer. The sequence continues at coordinate 43,456,934 of NW_027256888.1, read as the reverse complement.
GTTTCTTTCAATTGCTGTATTTGTGTAGCATTTTTCAAAGGACCATTTCCTAAAAAAAAATCCAAATTACTACACAGCCTTAAATAAACTTTGGTGAGACTGAATAATTCTATCTGGAAAGACTGAATCTTAATCAGGTAATGTAAATTAAGCAATCTTCACACACACACACTCCTACTTAGATATGATATAGAACAAATAAATAAATGCATGATTAAATGAATACAAAACTTTAAAGAAACAGTCACTACACAGCAATGGAAGAAGTAATGAATAAATGCATAAAATTTAATTCAAATTATAATCTTAAAGAAAACTGGTATAAAATGTTTTACAGATTGTATATAACTTCATTAATAAGTTTCAGCGTAGGCAAAACATATAGTAACAAATGGAAATGCCATGAAACAGAAATAACATTTTACCACATGGTTAACATATAAAAAAATCCCTGAAGTAACATTTAGCACATTTAGAAAATTTTAGAAATTAAATTTGAAATGAAATCACAACATTTTACTAAGTATAATCCCAGAATATATTGAGATCCATGCTTATAATAAAATTGAAACTAGAATGCTTTCCATACATATCAAGGGAAATACAAGAGGTTTAATGTTTATAAACACTGCAAAATGACCAGGTTTCAAAGAAGAGGGAAGTTACAGGTAAAAACTGGAAAAGTAGAGAACAAGAATGCTTCAAATATACCTTATCCACCCATGTATCTCACTCTTTCTCCATTGAGAAAGTTTCCATAAGACTTTCCCACCCAAAAGATTAAGGAGATGCCACAAAAGTGGGGACAATGAACCTTATATATCTACCTCTACAGCAACAAAAATAATTGGAGAAAGCAGCTAACTGTGATCAACAAAGCAACATCTGAAATGCAGAGAATTGGTTAAGCATTTTAATATTTTTATTAATCTGCTGCTCCTTATATTTGCATTACAGCAACAAATGACACATCTGCATATATTGTACATATCCACGTATCATCTAATTTTGCCCTAGTTGGCCTGGACATGGTTAGTTTTACCTAAAAGAGTACGGAATGCTTTTGTTTAAACCATTTTACATGTTTTCAGATGTTCAGGTATTCATTCACAATGATGAAAATCCTTGAAGCTGATAACAATACCACATCACTGGGTTTAATATTTGTGGGGAAAACAGAGATAGATAAATGTGCAGGAATTAATACCATGTCAAAATCTGTCTTCCAATTTTCTGAAAGGTTTTGTTGTCTTTGAGAGGTTTCTATTTAACTTTGTCTTCATACCGCAGCTATGGGATGAAAAAGAGGCTAATGAAGACAAGATCCGATCAAGTGTAAGTCTCTCTCTCTCGCTGTATGTTTATATGTGTGTGCATGTGCATGCATGGATCTGTCTTATTTCCCTATTATGCGAAATGTCCCAGAGAATTTGTCTCTTATTGATAAATACTACTCTTCCAAGTATTATATACAGTACATGGGGAGATGTCATCTACCTTAAGCAACATTCCTGGTGTCTGATTAAGCTTTTTGCTTAATCAGAGTTGCTTGTCTATTTGCAGACTATACACAATGCTTCAAATAGTTAGCCTCCTATTTCTTTATAAGTAGCAGGAAGGACTTCAATTCAAGAAGGTTTCTGAGTGACCTTATATGAGATTTTCTCATTCTGTGCCTCCTCCTCCTCCTCCTCCTCCTCCTCCTCCTCATCATCATCATCATCAAAAAATCTGTTCAAGTAGAGTTCAACTCCTGGTGACTTTGTGGGCAAACTGATGTATGGTAGAATTTTTTCTGGGCAACTGTATGAAAGTGGCACACTATTGTCCTGTTCCAAGATTTTTCAAAAATCTTTCCAGTCTAAGATTTCCTGATGTTTCCCATTCAAATGCTAATCTAACCATTCTTAGCTTTTCTTTTGACATGGCCAAACTTCACTAGATGCTGCCATCTAGCTCAGCATCCAACACAAAGACATTTTAAAGTAACTTCTACAAAGCATACTTCCATATAAATTAGCTGTATTGCAGACCATCAAACAGTATGCAAATATGCCATTTATGAAGGTGAAGTTTAGAATACTTATTACGATTTACTAATATTATTCTCCATCTCGAGTCAAAAAGGATAAGGAAAACAATATCAATCGAGAATGTCATTAACAGAGTAAAATCAAAAGGAACACAGGAAAGGGGAAAAGGGAAAGAAAGGAAAGCTGTTTAAAGAAGATTTAAGAAATCACAGAAAATGTTACAAGTAGCAATACTCAAGAGGAATAACAGAAGAGATATAATAGAGACAACAGAGATTAAAGGAAGATGAAAAGGCTTTACTGAAATGGGTTATATAATGTCAGATGCACCTGCGGAGGTAAAATGTATTCTGGAACCAACGTCACAGTAGGCAATGGACCAGCTAGGAAATAGAAAAGCACCAGAGCAGATGACATATCCGTTGACCTGTTTAAAACTGCATGAGAAAACGCAGTTGAAGTGCTAACAGCTCTGTGTCAGCAAATATGAATTAGGCTGAGTGTCCTAGAGACTGGAAAAGATTTGTGTTTGCAAATAAAGAAAAAAGAAGATGCAAGAAAATCACAAACAAGTGCAGCAGGGGTGGGTTCTAAATTTTTTTACTACCGGTTCTGTGGGCATGGCTTATTTTGTGGGTGTGGCTTGGAGGTCATGTGACTAGGTAGGCGTGGCTAGCTGGTCAGAGTCATTTCTGGAAGGTCCTCGCACTTACGACCAGTCCTCACACTTATGACCCAACTCATTTGTTTGCTTTTAACACTGATCAGCTGTAGGGTGGCCCTTTGAAGCCCCGCGGCAAGAGTTTAAACAGTTTTTTACCCTCTAGTCATCAGCTGGGACTCAGGAGGCAGCAATAGATTGGGGGTGGGGCCAAATAAAAGGTAAGAATAACATGGGGAGGTGGGGGGGGAGGACGGGGGGGGGAGAACCGGTTCGGTGACATCATATCGTCACCGCTACCGGCTCGGCCGAACCGGACCAAACCGGGAGGAACCCACCACTGAAGTGCAGTCATTCCTCACCCAATAAAAGTTTTGCTGAAGTACTTACTATGAAGAATATAGAGAAAAATGACAAAAGGAATGTTTTAAGAAAGACGTACGTTCAGTTAGCTAAGAAAAGATGAACAGCGGACCACCTAAGGGAATGAAAAAGTAGATTTCTCTTTCTTCCTTTGACTGCAGCAAGGCCTGAATGTTCCACATCCCAGAATGTGGAACACAGTAAGGTTAATGGTGTTACCAGAACCTCTGATTATTTTTCTGAAAAAAAAATCTTTCAAGGAATAAATAGCTATTCTAAGAATTGGAGTATTTCAGAATAAGAAGAAAGATATGGGTGCATGTTATCCCACATTTATTTAACTTTACACAATTACTCTACTATAAGATTGGAAGAAACAACAACTGGAATTAAAATTACAGACAGATAATGCCTATGATACCACCTTGATAGCTAAGGATATAGAAAATTGAGAAGAATTAAGATAAAAATGAAAAAAAAAGCAAAACATGGAGCAAGTGGATCCAATTTCAGTGGGTTACACATGGCATTAAGAATAATTTGCTTGATTCTAGTTCACCAAGTAAGCTGTAATAATAGATCATTGTAACCAAGGGTGGGTTCTAAAATTTTTTACTACTGGTTCTGTGGGTGTGGCTTATTTTGGGGGCGTGGTTTGATGGTCATATGACAATTCTTTAGGATTTAGCAGAGGTACTGGTCTACCAAGCTTTTAACTGCTTGCAGAGGTGTACCAGTCTACCCATTTGTTCTTGGAGCATTCTGGTCTACCCATTTGTTTTTAGAGGCATCGGTCTACTAATTTGTTTTTGGAGGTACCGGTCTACCCATTTGTTTTTGGAGGCACCGGTCTACCCATTTGTTTTTGGAGGCACTGGTCTACCACCACACTGCCTTTTAACACTGATCAGCTGTAGGGCGGCCCTTTGAAGCTCCGCAGCAAGAGTTTAAACAGTTTTTTTCCTTCTAGCCGATCAGCTGGGACTCGGGAGGCAGTGAATAGATTGGGGGCGGGGCCAAATAAAAGGTAAGAATAACAGGGGGGGCGGGAGGGCCCAGTTCCCAAACAAAGAGAACTGGTTCGGTGATGTCATATTGTCACCGCTACCGGCTCAGCCGAACCGGGCCTAACTGGGAGGAACCCACCACTGATTGTAACCTGTGGTATGTACAATTGTAAACAAAGCAAAAATGGTTGTATTCACAAAACATTTAGAACTAAAACTGAACAAGCTACATAATCAATTAGCGGTTGTGTGAGTCAATTCTTTTGTTTTGCATGAGTTAAATATGGGTGCTATTTTTAGTTTCTCGCAAAATTCAATTACGTTACACAGATTTATTTACTCATTATGCATAGAATTAGATATTTTTGTGTTATTTATTTGATTTTTTTAAAAAGCCCACCTTTATTACATTATAAGTAATTCAACATACATAATACTTCTTCCTCCTATTTTCCCCACAATAACAACCCTATGAAGTGAATGGGGCTAAGGGTGAGTTACTGGCCCCAAGTCACCCAACTGGCTTTCATGCCTAAGGCAGCAGTAGAAGTCAGAGACGACTGGTTTCTAGCCTATCAATGAATCAACGTTGGAAGTAATAAAATGAAAATATTGACTCTGCAAATATTTTTAAACTTAAGGTTGAATGAAACCTTTGAAGAAATTAGAGGAAATTAGTTTTTTAAAGTAAATATTCCAAATCGGAATTGAATTGATTTTTTTTTAAACAAAAGCTTCACGAGACTTCACAGTAACACCTCCTTTAGAGTCAGTTTCTCCCTTCAGTTTGTTATTGTTAGCACTAAGAAATTATGGAGAGATTGCTGGATTTGTCTGAACCACCCCATAAAAATCCAGACAGAAATCAGTATTTCAATTATAAATAAATCTCATCACTATGTAGCTTTCCACTATCATCAGCACGCTAATGAATTTACAGAGGTAAGTTGTTTACATCATCTGTAATGTCAGCTGAGTGCCAGGTTGGGCAAATAATTACAGCAAGAGAAGCTTCCACTTTCTGAAACAGCTTTGATTACCCATTAAAAATGGGAGCCAGTGAATGTCAGGAAATTAGCAAAAATTAGCAAATTGGCTTAATTCAGTTCCTTTTTTTTTTTTTTGCATTGCTAACAGACATCTTTAAGATTTGGTAATGTTTGGACAGGTTGGTACTGGTATAAATAATCCCATTGATAATCAAGCCCAGAATTAATTATCTTGAACCTTTATTGTTGCAAGCCGATTAAAAAAAAAATATTAGTGTCCCATTATTCCTGGCTGGTCACTATTCCTAATCTGAAATAAGTGCATGGAAGGACTACTTCTGTTATATCTTCCCGTGGGTTTTAACTAAAACATGAAAAGGCAGACATGTTGTAGATTGGTTACAATTACAAACTGAACATTCTCACCTATTATAAGAACTAGGAGAAGTGCAAGTTTTCTGCTTCACCTAAGAAATTTCTCAAACATATTTTCTCCTCTGAAGATCTCCTCCTCAATTATTTTTATTGAACTGAATAAAATTAAAGTTAATAGCGGTTTCCCCCAAGGCAGCATTCTAGGACCAACACTCTTCATACTATACATAAATGACCTTTGTGATCATATTATAAGTAACTGCGTTCTCTTCGCCGATGGTGTAAAACTATTTAAAACCACCAACAATACTGCTACCCTTCAAAAAGACGTTGACTTTGTGTCGGAATGGTCAAACAATTGGCAACTCCAAATCTCAACCAACAAATGCTCTGTCTTACACATTGGCAAAAAGAACCAGAACACAAAATACAAGCTGAGTGGACACGACCTTTTAGATGACCTTCACTCTGCAAAGGATCTTGGAGTACTCATATCTAATGATCTAAGTGCCAAAGCCCACTGTAACAACATCGCCAAAAAGGTATTAAGGGTTGTAAACCTAATCTTGCATAGCTTCTTCTCCAGTAATATTACACTACTAACCAGAGCATACAAAACATTTGCTAGACCAATTCTCGAAAACAGCTCATCTGTCTGGAACCCGCACTGCATATCAGACATTAATACAATCAAACATGTCCAGAAATATTTCACAAGAAGAGTCCTCCACTCCTTTGTTCACAACAGAATACCTTATGCCATCAGATTTGAAATTTTGGGCTTAGAAAATTTAGAACTACACCGCCTTGGGTATGACCTAAGCATACTGTAGCTCATAAAATCATCTGCTACAATGTCCTATCTGTCAATGATTACTTCAGCTTCAACCACAACAATACACAAGCACACAATAGATACAAATTTAAAGGGAACCGCTCCAAACTCGATTGCAGAAAATATGAGTTCAACAACAGAGTGGTCAATGCCTGGAATGCACTACCTGACTCTGTGGTTTCATCCCAAAACCCCCAAAATTTAACCTTAGACTGGCTACTGTTGACTTCACCCCATTCCTAAGAGGTCTGTAAGGGGTGTGCATAAGAGCACCAGCGTGCCTACCATCCCTGTCCTAATGTTCCCTTTAATTGTATTCATTTTATGTATTCAGTTCATGCTTATACTTATATATATTATCTAATACGTATTCAACAAATAAATAAAATAAATAAAAATAAATAAATAAAAGTTAAAAAATGCAAAAGACACAATCAACTTTACAATATTTGGCTGCTACTCCGTACATTTCCAGCGTAAATATAAGTAATGCATAAGAGATATGAAATTACAGTTGTGTTAGACCACACTTCTGTTCCTGACAACAGACCTTTCCTTTCTTATCTTCCTGCAATCTCTTCCTTTTAAATCTGTTCTTGGTTAAATTTGAAGCAAACTCAATGGGTGTAATAGTATATGGAAATTATCTTGGGAGACAGGAAGAAGAGCTACAGCTAAGGGCAACAATCAGATAAGAGGCAAACTGGCCCTCAGCAGGAATGTGTGTGTGGCAAATGACTCAGAAGAGACTCTTCCTAATTTGGGGGCATAAAAATGTGAGGGGGAGATGTACTTTCAGACTTATAAGATTGATGTCAGCCTTGCAAGGTAGTCCATACAAGAAGCACACCAAGATGAACTGATTCTACTTTATTGTAAATTGCACTAACCAAATCTTGCAGGTGTCCCAGAATGTGTGTGTGTGTGTGTGTGTGTGTGTGTGTGTGTGTGTATGTGTATAGATAGATGATAGATAGATAGACAGACAGACAGACAGACAGACAGACAGACAGACAGATGTATGTCTCTATGTGGCAACACTCAAATTTGCCAGACATTAAGGATGGCAAGATAAAAGGGGGGAGGGGGGAAGCCTATACCATCTTCTTTCTTATCATATACAGTAACCTCACCCAGACACACACATCAGATTTGTGGGTGATAAACTGAGACTGGGAAGAGAACCAAATAAACAGTTCCAAACTATGACATGGTGCCCTGAGTCATGCAGCAAGCTCATAAGAGTGCTACAAGGTGTGTGTGTGTGTGTGAGTGTGTGTGTGTAAGAGAGAGAGAGAGAGAGAGAGAGAGAGAGAGAGAAGAGAAGAGAAGAGAAGAGAAGACGAAGACGAAGAAGAAGAAGAAGAAGAAGAAGAAGAAGAAGAAGAAGAAGAAGACGAAGAAGATGAAGAAGACGAAGAAGACGAAGAAGAAGAGGAGCCTTGGTGGCGCAGCAGACTAAAGCACTGTTAAGATAACACCAGCTGCCTGCAATTATTGCAAGTTCAAATCTCACCAGGCTCAAAGTTGACTCAGCCTTCCATCCTTTCGAAGGTAGGTAAAATGAGGACCCAGTTTGTGGGGGCAATAATCTGACTTTGTATAAAAAACTACACCACTTTGGAAGGGGGGCGAAAGCCCTACTAAGCAGGTATATACAAAAATATGAAGGCTATTGCTTAACGCATTTTAAGCCACCCTAAGTCTCCAGAAAAGGGCGGCATATAAATCGAACCGATAGATAGATAGATAGATAGATAGATAGATAGATAGATAGATAGATAGATAATGAAGAAGAAGAAGAAGGAGGAGGAGGAGGAGGAGGAGGAGGAGGAGGAGGAGGAGGAGGAGGAGAAGAAGAAGCCACTTTCAGTAACTGCCTAGACAGGTTTCTACACCTTTCTTCGCATGATATCAGAAATGGTTTTCCATGGCCTTCTTCCATGGGCTGAAAGAGAGTGACTGGCCCAAAATTTGCCAGCTGGCTTTGAGCCAAAGGCAAAGACTAGAACTCATAGTTCCCTGGTTTCTAGCCCAGTGCCATAACTACTACACCAAATTGACGCTACTACTTAATAAATGCAACTGTTAGTGAGTTTTGTACAGTGCCCAGAAAACCAGGCACACAGTCTGCAAACCACTAGGGTGCTGTGAATTGGAAAGTTTGGGAACTTCTGAAATTAGACAGAGTCTCAAAGTGGCAGATGGGAAGTTGAATAAAGAGAGAAAGAAAAGAAAGGGATTAGGTAGTGCCGGCAAACTTCTAAGATAACTGAAGATCACCAAAGAGGAGTCAGCATGGAATTCCTGAGGAGGATAACACAATGTTGGATCTTGATTTAAAGGGAAAGAAGATCTAAAGGCACAAGAAGTTCAATCCAGGTTTTGCTAAACTATGAGAAATGACCCGATTCTTGTAGAGTCCTTGATTATCTCTTTGGGGAATTTAGAAACAGCTGCATTGTAGAAGAAGCACACTATCATTTTAGTAGAGGGATTGTTTAATCTCAAAATAATATTTAGGATATTAAGAAAACACGATTAAGTCCGCCTTTGAAGGCAGAGGGAAGAAAAGAAGATCTGTTTGTATGCCTTAGCAGCATTCTGTTGGATAAGTATAAAATCATTCTGAAACGGATGTCTTGCCACACTTGTTACATTAACAATAAAGGAAAAATTTAATACAGTTCAAAGAATGACCTTGCATTCTGAATTTGTCTGGCCTCTCTTAAGGACTCATGATAATGAGACCTGGTTTAGTTCTTCGATGGGAGATTATCAAGTAAACCAGGGCTTTAGGCTAGACTAGGAATTCAAAAAGTTGCAAACTACTTTTATATTATTGCCATGAAAACTTTCTTGATATATCCACAAGGCTCCAAAAACTGATGGAGGCTTTATTTTTATATTTCTTTTTTTCTAATTTTAATATCATGCAGAACAATTTGCCAATACAGATATGGCTAAAGCTCATGTCAAAGGAATGTGAGAATGTCAGCCTATTTTTCTATAACACAGGTTATAAAACACCACTAAATTTGTTTGCCCTTCTTAGTGACCTTCCCATCCAATCTGCATGCAAGATACAATTTGAGGGAAAAAAATAAATGAGATATCTGAATGTCTGAAAGAGCACGGAGAAAGCAAAGATAAAAATTTAATGTCCTATGAGAGATTTGTTATAAGGCCGGATGCTCCAAATAATATAAATGTGCTTTGCAGCCAACAGCAGCTTTGGGAATGTCGCGACAGTCACAGAGCATTTGTTATAGCAGTGAAATATTAGAAGAAAATACACAGTAAAAGAAATAATGTATTAGATCATTTTTGAAAAAAAAAAGATTGTGGTAACATTTGTTTTCTGAGGTTTAGTTATATTTCACTTCATTTCTCATTTGCCAACCTCATTTTTCTAATGTCAGCCTTTATTAGCTTTTTTTTTAAAAAAATGAAAAGTACAGATGAAAATCATACATGTGTGTCAGCATTCTAACACATGCCTCATAATAACGTAATTCCTTGTACATGATTCACATTTAAAAGTATTTAAGAATTCAATGTGCTTTCTGGCTTATGGTATTTCAAACCCTGCGATGGAATTCTTAGGAATTTTTCAGTTCTCAGTCTGGAGCATTGTGAAATAGACAGGAAGTCTCTAGTCCTCATTATTGACATTGTAAGTATTAATATGGTCTCTTACAACATGCAAAAATGATGGAACAAGAACAAATTGGATGTAATTAAACCACTGCCCACATGCTCAGCATGCATAATATATTTTTAGCTGCACCTTGTCACATGTAATGTACAATATGTACAGGTAAACAGAAAATGTATAGAAAAGGGCAGATTTTCCTCCCTCACACTTCTGTTAAAAAATTACCTGCAGAAATGTGTCTTTGGGGTCTTTTTGATATTTTTAACTACCTGTTATGGGATAATACAGCCTACCACAAGAGAAATACCGCCTACCACAATAGGCTATGGGATAATAGGCCTACCACAATAGGAAATCTTTAAATTCAGTGGTCCTATGTATAATAATAATAATAATAATAATAATAATAATAATAATAATAATAATATAAAAAAATGGCAGGAACCACATTATGATTCTTATTCCTTCTTCTTTTTATGTACTCAGCCACAGAGAGATCAATGGCTCACTCATAAGAGAATTGTTATTTTCCATTCACTCTCTCTGCCTATTCTGTTCAATTGCTGCAACTAATCTCTGCAGTATTGTGATTTTTATAATGCTTATAAACTAAAGTCAGGTTTTTATTATACAAATTGAAGGCTTCTTAAATACTTCTCAGAATTTTTATTACTAATGCATAACAATCAACACATATCTTATCTGTACAATGCTGTTTCTTTACCTACCTTGCTCAAAGGAATAATACAGATAGAAATTGGACTTACAGCTGCATGGCGATAACATCAGGACAATTTGTATTAGATGGTTCTTTCCTATGAGAACTCTCTCTCTCTCTCTTATCTATGATCTATTTATCTGTCTATCTATCTATCTATCTATCTATCTATCTATCTATCTATCTATTCATATCTATCCATCAAATAAAAAAGATTCAACAGAATCTAGTTTACCATTCTGTGTAGATGCGGCCAATGTTTTGTATTTTTAGGATTAGAATTTTTTCATGTATTTTAACAAGAATTGTAAATTAGGGGGATTGTAAACATAAAATGTAAGGTGATTGCTAATAAAAATGAGTCTCAATAAATCTATAAACCATGTTGGTTTTATTCTGCAAATTCCAGGTTACCTAACTCTAACCATGGGTAGGTTTCTATCCCAATACAATTATTCCATGTATTTTACCAGGACTCAAAATTAGGGGATTGTAAATGTCAGTGGTAGGATTCAACCAGTGTAACAACCGGTTCACTGAGTGTGCGCGCAGTCCATTAGAAAAGACCATTACAAGCAGTGTTAAAAGCACTAAAAACAGCCGAGGTGCAACAATCCGCTCTGCTGCACCAATCAGCTGGACTTCAAATGAACGAAATAAAGGTAGGTATAGCGCAGGGGCAGGTGGCCGGGCCCAGCTGATGGTTGGAGCAAACCGGTTCACTCTCAGCTGATTGTCAGAGCAACCGGTTAGCCCAAACCGGACCGAATAGGCTGAATCCCACCCCTGGTAAATGTATGAGGCTTCCTAAACATAACAAGCCTCTCTGAATTGCTCAGTGATATTTGTTTTCCATTATATATTCATGGGAGCCTGACAGTAATGCCAAATAGATTTCCAACTCAATGGGATTTTTCCAAGTATTTTACAAAGAATTGAAAATTAGTAGCATTGTAAATGTAAAATGGCTCTGAAACATATTGAGCTTCTATTAACCTCTTCTCCATATTTGTTTTTCTCTGAGAATTCAAGAAAGCCTAATGCTAAAACTAACTTTAACCCTGAATATATTTACATCCCAATAATATCTTTCCATGTACTTTACCAGGAATCAAAAATTTGTGGGAGTATAAAAGTAAGGGGCCTCCTAAGCAAAACAAGCTTCTCTGAATCTCTCTGTGATGTTTTTCTTCCCAAAATTCATGGGAGTTTAACCCCAATTCTAAGCAAATTTCCATCCCAACAGGATTTTTCCATGTGGTTTACCAGCAGTTGGAAATAAGGGGGATTGAAAATATAACAAACCTACTAAGAATAATGAGCCTCTACAAATCTCTTGGCCATGTTTGTTTTACTTGATAATTCAAGGAAGGCTAACCCTAATTGTAATCCTAATCTTAATTGCAATCCCAGTCCTAACACTAACCCTGAGTAGATTTCCATCCCATTAGGATTTTTCCATGTAGTTTTCTAGGAATTGAATAGTAGGGGGGGTTATAAATGTAAGAGGCCTCCATGCCTATCTAGCCTCTGCAAACCTCTCAGTGATGTTTGTTTTCCTCTCTGAATTTAAGGGAGTCTAACCCTAAACTTAAGTAAATTTTCATCCCTCCCTTCTAGCACTGAAGATGTTACCTAGTAAAGTAATGAAATCTGCAGGCAAACAACCAAGTTCATAGAGCACCAAGGACCCCACAGTTCAACCCTAAACTAAATATATTCTCTTCTCTACTACAGGAATTCAAGCTAGTTACTTTGTCCTGTAAACAGGACAATTCTTTATAAAATCAGTTAATGTTGTAGGTTCAAGCTGTATTTCATAGATAACAGATAGACAAGGTACAAGAGAAACATGGTTTTAACTACATTTTGCTTTAATTGTTTCAAATGCCAATTTGTTAGCGTTTCCTGTCACTGTTGCTGGATACCCATGTACATAAACAGAGAACAAACACCACTCACTTCTAGCACTGAAGATGTTACATAGCTGGGTAATGAAATACTGTATCTGCAAGTAAACAACCAATCTCAAAAAGCATCTGGAAGTCCATAGCTGAAATTCTTTATATTATCTCTTTATATATTTAAGTAACTGTGATTTAAATTTGAACAAAATAACTGTTCTAAAGAAAACCTTTCTTATTTCACACAGAGGACACAGGATCTGTCTGGAAAAAAATTACTCCCCCTGATATTTCGTGAACACTTGAATTCAAAACTATTAATATATTTCAAAAAATATACAGTACTTCCCAATTAGAAAGTCACCTTTTAAAATGACGGGTCTGTTTTAGTTGAATCAACTAACATATCAATCTGTTCAGGACAGGAAATCAAATATAATAAATCACAATATCTCTATGGAAGGTTTTATCATTTTAAAAAAGTGGCAGCTGAGCTAGGATAATCACAAATTTTAATTTGTAAAGAACAACACAAGCCTACCAATGAAGGAAGATTTATGACAGAAATTGCTAGGAATCACAGCAACTGACCCTGAACATAGTTATAGAACTGAACATGCTGTATGGCATATGCTGATTTGGGAAGCTGTTATCTAAGGATTATAGGCTCCTTGTCCTCTTTCCCCTTTCTTCAAGTTTGAAAGGTTTAATTTAAAAGACAGCTGTGTTTCTTTTGTAGAGGAAAACACTTTGCAAATATTAGTCTACTGAATTGTTGTAAAAAGTGTAATCTATGTAAACTGTAAGGGGAAGTTAAGAACATTCCAAGTGGAAACAGGAATATGAAACCGATTCATAAGAAATGCATAATTTCTTAACGTGTGCAAAGCAATGTATTGGGCTTTCCGTGATTTGTAGTCAAAGAAGCCTCAGATCGATAAACTACATTCTCAGCCACTAAAATATCTCAAATGTTCCTGAACCACTCTGAAGCTAAGGTTAGTTATCTTGAAAGTTGTTTAATTCTATATTAGCCACACTTGATGAAAAAAAATGGAAAGATGATATTGTAATGTAATCTATACAGTTAGTATTATTTTTTATATCAATCCAATGAACATGAAATTCAATGAAAATGTACAGTCTATAAACCTACATCAATGAAATATAAACTATCTATAATATATGGAAATTTATTCAGTTGCTTCGTGTCTAGTCTGGAATCAAGTAAAATAATCCTAAGGATAACTCTTATCTCTTTCATTTTTTTAAAAAACAAAAACCAACAAATATGAAACTAATTGCTCTACATTTTGTGCTATGCAAGTTTATTTTTTTGTAAATATTTGAATAGACAAAGAAAAGAGGGAGGCAGGGAGATGCTATTAAAGTACAGATAGAAATAAATCTCATTTTATCCGATCAGTAATTTGTTATAATACATTATCCCTTTTATTAAATTGGAACTAAATCTGCTAAACACACAAACTTTGTCATATTTATGACATAGAGAGCAGTCGTCATTTTCCTTCTCAGAGTTTCATTTCTTTGACTTTTTGTGTGGTTTAATGATGCTTTTTATCAATTGGCGTGCTTCAGATAATGTGTTAAGATTTTAAGATTGCTTTTACCAATTGTTTTTATTTGTCTTGCAATTATTGCTAACTACTTTAAGAACTGTCTTGATGTATTTATTTAATCAATTTATATTTCTGTTTAAAACTAACTTACAATATGGTTTAGTTGACTGGAAAATGTAGGTGATAGATCAACATCATCTTTAATAACACAGTTGCAACCTATTGTTTCCTTTAATGCCTATGTTGAGGGATTAAATTTAAAAGTATGGTATTAAATTCAGAGCACAAAACTTTCATTAAATAATAAGACTTACCTACAGTCAGCTGTCCTGTTATGTGTCCCATATGATTTCTTGCATTCATGGTAACATTCCTATCTGACTGTAGGACCAGTGGACTGTCCTGGAAAAAAATGTATATACACAATGAAATGAGAAGGAAAAACTGCAGCGAGAGAATCAGAGTATTCCTGTCAAAGACCAAGTATCTACATGAGATCTAGATGAAATTCTTGTTTTTCTTTTAATTTAAATTGGTTGTTTTTAATGGTATTTATAGGGAAGAAACTATATATTGTACAGATCAGAAGAAGGGATGAGAAGATATTTGCTGGCTTCTCACAGCCTGTTTCAGTTCCTTCCTTTGGGACAGTGCTATAGGGTATTGCATGCCAAGACATCTAGACACTGGGACAGTTTTTTCCCCTTATGCCATCACTCTGCTGAATACCTAATTTTCACAATTCTATCTTTCTGGGCCTTTTTTCTGCTGACAAACTGCAACTGCAATATATATAATCTTTGCTTCCCTTTTTTATTGCTGCTATTATTATTATTATTATTATTATTATTATTATTATTATTATTATTATTATTATTATTTTCTCTGTTGCCTTGCAAGTACACTGAGTACTTCTGTTCTGAAGACAAATTCCTTGTGTGTCTAATTACACTTGGCCAAATTAAGTATCCAATCCAATCCAATTATACATTCTTATTTTTCTGTATGCCACCCAGAGTCACTAAGTGAAATGGGAGGCTGTACAACCGCAATTACATAATAAAATAAAATAAAATAAAACAAGCAAGCAAATAAATAAATAGTACAGTTTTGCTAATGGCAGGTACATGGCAATATGTGAAATCTGAGTTTTGAATTACACTATGATTCCAAATGTATCAGTTACCATCTCACATAACTGTATCCCATGTTGGTACAATAGGCTTACCAAAGGGCAAGGCAATATGTCACCACTGCATACACGTGCATACTGAAAAACTGTAATTTGGGTTTAAAGCAGCTGTACTCTTTTTTCCAGCACATTTTCTGACACTAAAGGCAATGGGATTGCTGAAGATGATCATTAAGACATTCAGAGTGTGAAGGAGAGAATGATCAAAAATGCCCCTGAGTTACTCAGGATGAGGCTATTCCATTCTAAACAGCAGTAAGTGAACCAAATGGGAGTCATTTACAAAGGTGTAGTACTGATTCCCAGCACTAAAGATAAATCACCAAAAAAATGAATGATAGAGAATTCTCACTTTGTGGAATTTTTGGATGATTCCCGAGTCTTATTGACAGAGGTTTTAGGAAAACAATAAATAAAAAGTAATTGCTCAGTGAAACAAACTAATCCAGCCCTGCTCAAAATATTTGTTTTGTGTATAGTAGAAATTCAGCAATTTTGGCCATGTAATGCCACTGCCATCTTTATCCAAAATTAAACTCCCATGGCTTGGCTTAAACTGAGAGCTTTGGGTAAAATTAATGCCAGTGTATGCTTGTTTCCTGTTAATTGTTTGCATTCTATTCCTTAATTCTTTGCTGGTGAATGTATTGCTTAGAAATTTAAATGTACAGGCTATCTTTTATCCACATGAGGCTTCATCCCTTTTCCAATTTTGTCCTCACCTCACCTCTCCTTCCTGAAGGATTGCAAATGGCCTAAAACAACCAATTTGAGCGTTATAGCTGGCTGAGATTTAAACTTGGCTTTCTTCAGTTCATGGTCAACTTTCACTAACCTCACTTTCTTAAGGTGCATTATATTTAAATGCCCAGAAACCCCCACTCAACACAGAATTCATGCCTGCTAAATGTTATGGACATTCATACATCCAGTGCAAAACATTCAACATAAATGGAACAAGGTGTGTGGAAAGAACTATACTGGTGAGAACTTTTCTACCCATTATAACAAATATATATATATATTTGATTTGATTTGTATGCCGCCCTTCTCCCAAAGGACTCAGGGCGACTCACAACAATAAGAAACAGAAAATACAAAAGTTAAAAGACAAATTAAAGCAGAATATCCAATAAATAAGGTTAAATATGGGAATACAAATTCAAATTTAAGATTTAAGAATTTAAAAAGCTACAAAATCAGTTCAGAGTCAACCCAGGCCTGCCCATTGGTAGAGCCAGGTCTTCAAGGCCCGGCGGAAGGTTCGGAGGTCAGGGATTATCTGGAGCTCCAGGGGTAACGTATTCCAGAGGGTAGGAGCTCCCACAGAGAAGGCTCTCCCCCTAGGAGTCACCAGTCGACATTGTCTAGCCGAAGGTGCCCTGAGGAGGCCAACTCTGTGGGAATGAACCAGGCGATGGAAGGCTACCAGTGGCAGGAGGTGGTCTCGCAAGTACTCTGGTCCTAGGCCATGTAGGGCTTTAAATGTGATCACCAGCACCTTGAATTGTACTCAGAAGACAACTGGGAGCCAATGCAGACCGTGAAGGAGTGGTGTGACATGGGAGTACCGAAGTACCCCCATGACAACCCGCGCGGCCGCATTCTGCACCAGTTGAAGTCTCTGAGTGCTCCTCAAGGGCAGTACCATGTAAAGTGCATTGCAGTAGTCCAAACGAGAGGTGAAGAGGGCATGAGCAACTGTGAGTAAGGCATCTTGGTCCAGAAAGGGGCGCAATTTGGCGAACCAGGTGCACCTGGATAAAGGTTCCCCTGGCTATGGCAGTCAAATGATTTTCCAAGCTAAGCCGTGGATGTAGGAGGACTCCCAAATTGCATACCTTCTCTGAGGGGGGTCAACACCTCCCCCCTAGGGATAGTGATGGAACATAGTGGACAAAATGGGGTGCCGGTAACCACAGCCACTCTGTCTTGTTGGGGTTGAGTCTAAGTCTGTTCATCCCCATCCAGACCCGTACGGCCTCCAAGCACCGGGACATCACGTCAAGGGCATTGTTGGGGTGATGTGGAGTGGAGATGAAAAGTTGGGTATCATCAGCATATTGATGATACCACACCCCGAATCCCCGGATGATCTCACCCAGTGGCTTCACTTATATGTTGAATATTATGCCAAGGGCAGAATAAAAAATGTTGTATGTATATGAGAATAAATAAGTTACTGTTTATTATGTTATGCAATACATATTCCCCTAAACAAGTGCTTATTAAAGGGATTATTTAAAAATCAGGTGTCTTATTTGTTGTGATGGACCAATGCATACAAATTTAATATGATACTTCTCTTACCAAATCTTCTTTCTTCTCCTCAACAAATTCAAATGTCTTAAAATAATATAGCAGACTACCTATTTGTATGGGGACACGGTGGCTCAATGGCTAAGACGCTGAGCTTGTCAATCGAAAGATTGGCAGTTCAGCAGTTCAAATCCTTAGTGCCGCGTAATGGAGTGAGCTCCCGTTATTTGTCCCAGCTTCTGCCAACCTAGCAGTTCAAAACATGTAAAAAATGCAAGTAGAAAAAATAGGGACCACCTTTGGTGGGAAGGTAACAGTGTTCCATGCACCTTTGGCATTTAGTCATGCTGGCCACATGAGCACGGAGACGTCTTTGGACAGCACTGGCTCTTTTCGGCTTTGAAACGGAGATGAGTACTGTCCCCTAGAGTCGGGAACAACTAGCACATATGTGTGAGGAGAACCTTTACCTTAATACCTTACCTATTTGTGAATTTTATAACTTTTCTGTAAACACCAGAACTTTATTTATTGCATTTTAAAACTGCCCATCTCCCTTACAGAGGGACCCTAAGTGGTGTACAATAAAATATTTTAAAACATAAAAACTGTATAAAATTTAAAACTGGCAAGGATATTAAAAATGATATTTTCAAAATAAATTAAATCCTCATGAGATTTTTTTTTACTTGCTACTCAAATTAACATAAATTTCTTTTCCTTTGAAAAGAAATATATCTTGTCTATTTATAAAATCAAGAATAGTAATTAATATGAGGAGAAAATACTTCAAATAAATAAAATGTAGTAGTCCTAGCTTGTATCTGAAGTAAAAAAAGATTTATAAATTTCTTTAGTTTAAAGAACAAATTAGAAATTCTGGCTTCTAGTCCTGCCTTTCTTTTTTTAAAAAATGGAACCACCCTATACGTATATATTTAAACATTAAACTACTATGCTTAATTAGGCTTAATTCTTGATAAGAAATTAAGAGAATAAGGACTGTCAATATATTTTTGTGTTCCTTTTACGTCTACAAAATCTTGTATTCTATGTTACCTGTTTTATAGTTATTTGAAGCTTGGGAAGGGAAGTTAAGGACATGTAGAGCCTTGATAGTACAGTGGTTTAATGCACCCTGTTATTAACACAGCTGCCTGCAATTTCTGCTGGTTCGAATCTCTCCAAGGCTCAAGGTTGACTCAGCCTTCCATCCTTTCTAAGGTAGGTGAAATGAGGACCCAGTTTGTGGGGGCAATAAGCTGACTTTGTATAAAATATACAAAAGAATGAAGGCTATTGCTTAACGCATTGTAAGCCGCCCTGAGTCTCCGGAGAAGGGCGGCATATAAATCAAATTAAAAAAAAAATGTAATAGTCGATCAATGCAGGGAAAGTTGAATCCATCAAGTAAATATATCGAAAGCAAAAATCCTCCTGTGCAAATGGTAGTTAAAACTAAGTAAAAACTAAGAGTTTTTAACTCTTTGAACTTCTTGTCTACCAGAACAATAAGATGTTTCATAAACATCTTTGGAGGTAGTAAATGAGTGATTAAGGATCTCAGGTGGTTCTGTAGATTCAGATTTGTCTGAGACTAGGGGAGGGTGGAGGTTTATTATTTATTTATTTATTTGTCAAGAACATATTAGGTAATTTATATAATTATAAGCATGAATTGAATACATAAAATAGATACAAGTAGAGGAAACATTGGGACAGGGAGGGTAAGCACACTGGTGCTCTTATGCATGCCCCTTACAGACCTCTTAGGAATGGGCTGATGTCAATAGTAGACAGTCTTAGGTTAAAATTTTGGGGGTTTTGGGATGAAACCACAGTCAGGTAGTGTATTCCAGGCATTGACTACTCTGTTGCTGAAGTCATATTTTCTGCAATTGAGTTTTGAGCGGTTCACTTTAAGTTTGTATCTATTGTGTGCTCATGTATTGCTGTGGTTGAAACTGAAGTAGTCATTGACAGGTAGGACATCGTAACAGATAATTTTATGAGCTATGCTTAGGTCATACCTAAAATGGCATAATTCTAAGTTTTCTAGGCCCAGAATTTCAAGTCTGGTGGCATAAGGTACTTTGTTGCGAGCAGAGGAGTGAAGGACTCTTCTTGTGAAATATTTCTGGACACGTTCGATTGTATTAATGTCCGATATGCAATGTGGGTTCCAGATAGATGAGCTGTATTCGAGAATTGGTCTAGCAAATGTTTTGTATGCTCTGGTTAGTGGTGTGATTTTACTGGAAAAGCAGCTACACAAGATTAGGTTTACAACCCTTAATGCCTTTTTGGTGATGTTGGGCTTTGGCACTTAGATCATTTGATATGAGTATTCCAAGGTCCTTGACAGAGTGAGGGTCATCTACAAGGTTGTGTCCACACAGCTTGTATTTTATGTTCTGATTCTTTTTGCCAATGTGTAAGACAAAGCATTTGTTGGTTGAGATTTGGAGTTGCCAATTGTTTGACCATTCTGACATAAAGTCAAGGTATTTTTGAAGGGTAGCAGCATTGTCGTTGGTGTTAAATATTTTTACATCATCGGTGAATAGAACACAGTTGCTTATAATATGATTGCAAAGGTTGTTTATGTATAGTATGAAGAATGTTGGTCCTAGAACACTGCCCTGGGGGACACTGCTATTTACAGGTGCAGGATTTGATAGGGCCCTCCCTATTTTGACCACTTCTTGTCTGTTTGACAGGAATGTAGCTATCCAATTATGGAGGGGTCCGGAAATGCCATAGGATTTTAGTTTTAGAAGTAGTTTGTCATGTACCACTGAATCAAAGCCAGACTTCTGGCTTTACAGAAGTCTATGCAAATTGCGGCTATTGCTTTGCCCTGATCGAGATTTGTAGTCCATATGTTTTTGCAGTGTAGAAGTTGTAGATTACAAGATAATTTTTTTCTGAAACCAAATTGTTTATTAGAGAGTAGGTTGTTTGTATCTAGGTGGAGGGCAATGGATTGGTTAATGATTGATTCCATGATTTTTCAGGTGATGCAGCATAAAGAGATTGATCTGTAATTTTCAATTAGACTGGGGTCTCCTTTTTTGAAGATAGGGATGACCATGGCTAGTGACCATAGATTGGATAGGGAGCTGGTCCTGAAGGATTTTTCAAAGATTATGCTTAGGAGTTCTGCTATAGCAGTGGAAAACTTTTTAAAGAAGTATGCACATAATTCATCAGGTCCGATGGATAGAGATGGTTTTAGTCTGCATAGTGCCTTTTCAATGTTATCTTCTGTGAAATCTATTTGTGTTAGATCGTTGTAGTTATTAGTGGTATGACTAAGGAATGTTGGGCATGAGCCATTTCTGTTTACAAAGACTGAGCCGAAGAATGTGTTAAAGAGGTTTGCTTTAACTGCTTCATCATTGCATTCTTTACCATTAGGTCCTTTGAGATATGGGATGGATTTCAAGTCTTTAAGTTTGTTGTTTACAAAATTATAGAAGGCATGGTTGGATTTCGTGCGCAGTGTGTTTTCTTCTTGTTTTATGTGGTAATTGGTGCATTCAGTCTTTATTTGGTGGCATATATTTTTGTAGAAGCTTTTAAAATTAGCTACATAGCCAGTTTTATTTTTTCACCAGAGGCAAATTTTTTTGGATTGGAGCTTTCTTATTGATATGGGAATTTGTTTTTCCTGGTTTTGGTGGTGATTTGTGGTACATATATTTTAATACTCTTATTGATTTCGAGCAAGAAAATGTTATAATGGTCTTTGGCAGTGTTATAGCCACAGAATAGAATTTGCCAATCAAGAGATGAGAGGTTTGAGTCTATGAGATCATAGTTGGCTTTTTTGAAGTTGTAGCTGGGTGTCCCATTATTTTGGTGATTTTTGTAAGGGTGTATATTGAGACAAAAGTCAATCATGCTGTGGTCATTGTTGGAAAAAGGGTTCTTTTATTTGTAGTCCATAAATTGAGTTTAAGCTGTTGCAGAAGATGTGGTCAAGGCAGTTGTCAGGCTTTCATTCTCCAGTCAGAGAATGGATCTGTTGGCTTGGAAGATCCTAAGTATGGTATAATGAGTTCCTTTCTTTGAAAATGTAGTCTAACTTCATCCTCTGTAATGAAATGTGTGGAGGAACGTGGGGAATGAGGGGAAGAGATGCCACCTAGGAAACAATCAGATAAGAGGTGAAAGCCCCCAATGTCTTAATGATCAGAGAAAGGAACTTAGGAAGGACCCATCCTAATTGTTCAGATGGTTAAAAGTGGTAGCGGGAAGTTTGTACTTTGAGACTTGCAATTGAGATTGATGTCAGCTCTTCCAGGTAAACCAGACAGAAAACACCACTAGATGAGCTAAATCTACTTTACTGTAAGACTACATTAACAGAATCTGGCAAGTTTGGGAATACAACTTTTAACCATTTGATCCATTAGGGTATGCGCTTCCTAATTTTCTTTCTTTAACCATTAAGCCATTAGGGATTCCTGCCTCTCCTGTCTGATTGTTTCTGAGGCAGCACCTCTTCCCCTCATTCTCCAAGGTCATCCACACATTCCATTATATCCTCTGAAAAATCTAATAACTAACAATTATTAACCATTGCTCATTTTATACATGTGTGCATTGTATCCGATACATATTTCATAGCTTGATAGCTCAGAAGCATTAACCCAAAGATTTTGACTTTGGCTTCACCTAATACTGTAATTAAAAATTGACCTCCACGGTAGAGAATTGACCTCCATTGTAGAGAGCTAGCATTTGAGAAGATGTAATGTATTACTTGCTATTATTTTCCAAGAATGCATGCCCCACTTGAAAAACTGGGAGTTTATGAAACAAAACAACACTGAAAATTCTTATAACAATAACAACAATTTAATTTCAGGGTCTTGAAATCATAGATCAAGTATGGTGAACTTCTGTTGAAATAATAAGCTTTCCAAATAATATATTGGAAGCCAAATGCTAAGTGAGGCTTAAGCAAACAATGGACAAGGCCGAACCAATACAATGTCTATTTACTTCTCTCTTTTGTATTTCAGTTTCTAAAACTTTCTCTCTCCTTTCTTCATAAACAAAGGTAGAAAAACTGAATTTGGCTGAACTGGTTGCAAGCAGCACATTAGAATCTGCATGCAGTCCTAGGGCCACAGGTAGAGTCTTATACAGAAGACTCAGTGAAAGCATCATATCCCATTTGTCATTGCAGCATTTAACGCTGAGCATGAGTTAAACTAAATTTTGAGTAGTAGCTCCACATTATTTTGTAAATGTCTGAAGCTCTCCTGATAATACATTTCTAGGCTATTTCATATGTTGTTTCTTTTCATCAATTTGCATTCAGGCAGGTTTGAAGACCCTGAGATCTGATAAATAGTATAACAAATGTATTATCTATCTGGTTTTAGAAAACTATTTCCAATTCTCAGAGTTTGATTTATTCAATGGATTGCCAATCAGCTTGTTCTCCTGCAGCTTGGCAGATGAAAGGTGATTCTTGGCTTCTCTGTTTCTCCAGCTGCAGAAACATGATTGTTTGGGAACCATCATGTCCAAAGCAATCATTTCGGCTGAGGATATGCACATACCAAGGGACTTCTTGGCAACAAAAGCAGATGCTAGAGATATTTTTCCTAAGTAGTGATTAGTTTGTTGATATACCTTCTGGACTTCTGAAGATCATTAAATGCAGTATTACTGGCCTGGCAAAAGAGGCTGTGTGGTAATAACAGATTTAATGGCTGATCTAACAGAAACATCACCAAAAACTGTTTTGTTGCTCATAAGATTACTAGGAAAGCCTCTGTTTACAGCACCAATAGCATATGTGTATTTGAATTAGAATGATTCTCAGTAACATTGATGCAGTCTCAAAAGTTAAATTCATTTGTATTGTCTTTCCATTTTAGAAAACATTAATCTGATAATGTACTGCAATTCTAAGGCTCTGGAGTTCATTTTAAGACAATAGGTTTCTGGGCTGTCACTTAGATTCAAATCTTGCCTTTGGATCTTTTATCTAGGAATGGTTGAATTGCTTTTAAAAGTTTCCTACTCTCCTAGGTGTTCACATTTTTATTGTCATTCCTTTGCTTAGAATCATATGGCTGGAAGGGACCTTGGAGGTCTTCTACTCCAACTCCCTACCTAAGACAGGAGGCCTTATACAATCCCAGACAAATGGTTGCCCAATCTTTTCTTGAAAACCTCCAACAATGGGGCACCCAACTCTAGGAGGCAACCTGTTCTATTAGTTAATTGTTGAACTAGTGGAGTAAGGGTGGCATGATACCAGCGTTGCAATATCTCAGGGGCTGCCACAAAGAAGAGGGAGTCAACCTACTGTATTCTCCAAAGCACCTGAAGGCAGAACAAGAAGCAATGGATGGAAACTAATCAAGGAGAGAAGCAACCTAGAATTGAGGAGAAATTTCCTGACAGACAGAACAATTAATCAGTGGAACAACTTGCCTCCAGAAATTGTGAATACTCCAACACTGGAAGTTTTAAGAAGATATTGGACAACCATTTGTCTCAAGTGGTGTAGGGTTTCCTGCCCAAGCAGGGTGTTGAACTAGAAGACCCTGAATATCTCTTCCAACTCTGTTATTCTGTTCTGTTATTCTGCACATTCCACTTAATCAAAAGGGAAATATTGCATACCAAAACATTAGGGGGGGGGGGATAGAGGGAGAGAGAGTGGGAGGTAGACTACTTTAAGGGATTTTACAATAGTAATGATTTTCAGGCAACATTTTCTTTTGGAAAAAAACAAGTGGAAGGGGAAAAGAACGGGAGAAGCAAGCATTACCAAAACAGATAATAATATATTAATATTAACGTATATTAATAATATTGGTTGGATAAAAATGCCAAATCTCATTTAAATATCTGGCTGATTGTGCAAACAACCAGAATATATTAAAATTGTATGCCATCCAACTCCCAGCAACTCTGGGAGTTTCACTTAATCCCATATAACCAGTAAATACTGGTGTGATCCAGTGGTCGAAAGGGTTGACTAGGATTGGAAAACCAGGATTCCCTGATGTCTTAGAAATCTAGAATTCAGAGTCAACATCTGAATTCATACAGCACCCTTATTCTACTGCAGTGTTCACTGTGCATTTTTGCAGTACGTTCAGTTATAAGGAAGTTAATCTTCTAAGTGAGTCCCTAACCCACTCATGGTCCATCTCTCCCTATCTTCCTCCCCTCCCCTCCCCTCCCCTCCCCTCCCCTCCCACTCCATTCCTTCACTCTCCAACTTCTCTTCTCCCTTCCCACCTTTCCAATTTCCATTTCTGTCACTCTCCTCCTCCCCTCCCTGTCTCCTTCACTTCCCTCTCCCCTCCCTTCCCCTTTCTCTCTTTCCCCTCCTTTCTTCCTTCAGTCCCCCTCCCATCTCCCCCTTTCCTCCCCCCTTTCCTCCCCCTGACTCCCAAGGTTCCTCCCCTTCTTTATCCCCCTCTCTTACCTTCTCTCCAGTTCCCACTCCCTCACTCTCCCCATCCCCATCCCCCTACCCCTTCTCCCTTCCCATGTCCCCCTCCCCAACTCCTTTACTCTCTCCTTTCCCCTCCTCCTCCTCCCCTTTCCCTCCCTCCCTTTCTTCCATTTCTTCCCTATCTCCCTCCACCTCCTTTCCTCTCCCTTTCCCATTCTTCCTGTCCCTTTCCACCCTCTCCCTCTCTCTCTGATCTCTACTGCCCTTCCCCTCTCTACCTCTTCCCCTTTCTCCCTCTTTGTTCCCCCTTCCCCTCTCCCCTCCCTCTTCCCCTCCCCCCTCTTCTTCCCATCTCCATTCCCCTGCCCTTCCCCATCCCTCTGCCACTTGTTCTCTCTCCCCTTTCCCTCCCTGACCCCTTCCCCTTTCCCCTCCCTTCACCCTCCCTTCCTCTCCTTCTCCTCCCTCTAACCCCCTCATAATCTATCTCTTCCTCTTTCTTCCTTTCTCCCTCACTTTTCCCTTTCCCTTTCCCACCTCCCGCCCTCTCCACCTCCCTTTTCTTTCCTCTTTTCCTTCTATTCCTAATCTTTCCTCTGCCTTTTGTTCCCCTTTTTTCTTCCCCTTCCCTCCCTCCTCTGTTCCATCCCTTTGCCTCTCTCCATTTCCCTGACTCTCCTTCTTATCCTGATCTTTAACCTCACCCTCATCCTAACTTTCATCCTCACCCTAATTCTAATCCCAACCCAAACTTTCATTCTCACTTACCCCTCTGATAACTGGTTACAAAAAAACAAAAACAAAAGGGAAGGTTTCCCAGAGTCCAGGAGCCCTTCTGAAGACCAGCCTGCCTCTTGGGAGGCATCTTCACTCTGATAACTGATAACTGACAGTAACTGACACTTTAGCCTGCAGGCTAAACTGAAGTCATAAAGCCATCAGAGTTTCCAAGGAGATGACCCATCTTCCTTTATCCTCCTATCAAAGGCCACCTGCTCCACCTTTTCTACATACACCAATGCCAGGCAAATGTCTCTAAGAAGCTACCAAATTAATCACTAAGGATGCCTGTTCCTCATATTTTCATCTGAAAGCATAGCTCTTTGGGGTAGACTGTGTCATCATATAGAAGCTCTGCTGGGCTAGTTTCCTGAGCAGGACTCATTGGGGAAGCTGTTGGTCTACTTCTCAACTGATTCCCTTTCTGTTGCCATGTTGATTTTTTGTCTTGGGTCAGTTCCCATTTTAGATTTAAGATTTAGCTTGGGAAAACCCAGTTTGGTATTGGAAAACATAGTTTGGCTGGCAGAAGAAATGGAATGCAATCTTTGATTTTAAGAGATTGGGAAAGGAGATTCCTGCCTTATGATATACCCAAATATTGTGAACATGGGGAATATTGTTAGATATAAAGACATTTTGATAGATTGGGGAAGACTGAAACAAAAACAAGAACTAGAGAGTCAAGGGATTGAGATAGATTGGTATACAAGACTGCAAATACAGTCAAGATATGAAGCAGATCGTAGACAATATGGCTTTAACAGGGAAATCAGAACTGGATGAAATATTGACAGGAACAGATGAGAAAATGATTAAGAAATTATATAATTATTTATTGTGTATTAGACTAGAGGACGAAGAAGTAAAAGAAACAATGATAGCATGGGCAAAGAATTTTGGATACACCATAGAATTGGAGAAATGGCAACAACTTTGGGAAAGAAACTATAAATTAACAATGGCAACAGCCTATAAAGAAAACTTGTATAAGATGTTTTATAGATGGCATATACCACCAGAAAGATTAGCTAAGATGTTTAAAGATAAACCAGCTAAGTGTTGGAAATGTCACCAGGATCCTACTATCATATGTGGTGGTTGTGTAAAGAAGTAAAACAATATTGGGTGAAAATACAAACATGGTTAGAGGGAATGTTGCAGCAACATATAGAGTTAAAACCAGAGATATTCTTATTGGGAATTTTACCAGAGAATTATAGTAAGGAAGATACATATTTGATTATTCATATAATAACAGCGGCTAGAATTGTATTTGCACAAAACTGGAAAGCAGATAAAATCCCATTGGAAGGAGAAATTATAAAGAAAATTTTAGAATGTGCAGAAATGAATAGATTAACATTAAGAATAAAAAATAAAGAGGAGTCGACGTATTTCAAGACATGAGATAAATTTTATGATTGGTTAGAAAGGAAATATGAATAAGGATATAGAGATAAAATAGATAGAGAATAGATGGGAGAAAACAATTAGAAAAATAGATACCAAGATGATGTCAAGTAAAAAGAGAAAGGGGAAGGGGGGATAAAAAGGAAAAAAGTGAGATATTATAAAGATGTATGCAAATGATGAAACAAAAATAAATAATAATTGAAAAAGAAATTGAAATGAGAATAAAGATAATTAGAAAATCGGGGCTGCTCGAATATCACTTTAGATTGAACTGAAAAGGGAAACAACAGGAGAGAATGGAAGGAGTAGAGAGAGAGGAAGGGAGAAGAGAGGAGAGGAGAAAAAAGAAAGGGAAAAGGAGACGAAGAAAAGGGAGGAGAAAGAGGAGCAGAGGAGAAGGTTAGAAGGGGGGAGAAGAGAGGAGTGGGGGAAGAGAAGTAAAAATTAAAAATGAAAGTTAAAAGAAAAGATGAATGAAAAATGATGGAAATGACTGTACATGTAAATGTGTTTATGAGAAATAAAAATAAAACACTTTTTTGAAAAAAAAAAAAGACATTGGGAAAGGAGATTCCTGCCTTGTTTTTCTCTAATATTTAGACTTTGGTTTGCAGAACAAAAAAGAGGGTTCCCCTCCCATCAGATATAAAAAACTACAGACCAATTTCCCTTCTGAATTCAGATTATAAAATTTTTACTACAATTTTGGCAAATAGATTAAAAGGGTTTTTGAATGAACTCATACATATGGACCAAAATGGATTCCTACCATCACGACAATTACGGGATAATATGAGATTTATGTTAAATACACTGGAATACTATGAAGAACACCCAGGCAAACAGGTTGCATTAGTTTTTATAGATGCCATGAAGGCATTTGATAGAGTTAATTGGGATTTTATAATAGTGCAATTAGAATATATGGGCTTTGGGCAGAGGTTTATAATTGCGATTAAAGCCATCTATTCTAGACAAATGGCCAGATTATTGATAAATGGGGACTTGACAGAAGAATTTCCTATTGGTAAAGGCACAAGACAGGGATGTTCCCTATTTCCCTTACTTTTTATTTTATCATTAGAAACTCTATTACGTAAAATAAGTAATGAAGAAAAAATTAAAGGCCTTAGAATTGGACAACAGGTATATAAAACCCAGGCCTTTGCTGATGATATGGTTTTTATTTTGGAAAAGCCCATAGAATCCTGTTTATATTTATTAGAGACAATTGAAGAATTTGGGGCGGTAGCAGGGTTATTAATTAATAAAAAAAAGAGGGTTCCTTCTAATGAAAATAAGGACAGGAATAATATGCCAGCTTTGTTCCAATATTTGAGGGACTGCCACAAAGAAGAGGGGGACAACCTATTCTCCAAAGCACTAGAAGACAGGACAAGAAGCAATGGATGGAAACTAAGCAAGGAGAGAAGCAACCTAGAACTAAGGAGAACTTTCCTGGCAGAACAATTAATCAGTGGAACAACTTGCCTCCAGAAATTGTGAATACCCTAATACTGGAAATTTTTAAGAAGAGATTAGGGGTCCTTGGTACTCTCTGAGCTTGCATGTTTTTTTGCAGATGTTTCATTACCCAAACTAGGTAACATTATCAGTACTAATAAGGAGGGAAGTTTGCTGTCAATTTATATTCTAGTGGATTGCCTGTCTGTGTTGGTGGAGGTGGTCTTAGAGATCCTTTGGTTGGGCTGTTTGCTGTTGGCTTCTTTGGCAGTTTCTTAACTGGAGTATTGTTTATTTGATTATTGGTCTGATGTTAACCTTGGAGTTAATCTATACTGATCTGGGTAGTGATTGCTAGTGGAAAGGTGCTTGGGTCTTTTTGTTCATTTTTGGGCTGGGTGATAGTCTCTTTTGCATATAGATGTTGTTAATGTCTATGGGTCTTTAATGGTTGATTTGTCAGCATTCCAGGCATCTTGAAATTCCCTGGCATTTTTGGACTTGGCTTGGTCTGGAAGAGATTGGACAACCATTTGACTGAAATGGTACAGGATTTCCTGCCAGAGCAGGAAGTTAGACTAAGAAGACCTCCAAGATCCCTTCCAACTCTATTATTCTGTTCTCGCTATCAGGAAGTTTCTCCTTGGATGTCTCTTTCATGAGTTTCCACCTGTTCCTTCTTGTTCAACCCTCAGGAGCTTTGGAAAATAAGTCAACCCTCACCCTCAAAATTGTCACTGATCACAATTCAAATGATTGGCAACCACCAGGCATTTACAAACATTGCAGAGTCCCAGAGTTCACCATTAACATGATCATCATTAAATGATCATAATTAACAACATTTGTAGGGAACTTCCAACAAGAAAAGTCAACGGGGGAAATCAAATTTGCTTAACAACTATGGGGGAAAAAGATCTTAAAGATGGGCATGACTCATTTAATGACCACATCACTTAGCAGTGAAAATTCCAGTCCCAGTTATGGTTATAAGTCAAGAACTACCTGTAGACATAATAATAGCATTCATTAAAAGAGCCAATTTATTAATACTACCTGAAAACCAACAGTTAAAAAATTGTCTACAATTGCTGAAAAATCCAAGCCCAAAATGGCAATACATTTAAACAATATATCAATTGTTAAATATAGTAGCAGAGTTGCTATTTTCATATTGGTGTCATTTGTATAACCATGGAGGAAGGTAGAACATTCTATGTCCTCTACCTGAATGTTATACAATGAATAGAATGTACAAAAGAAGTGTCAACACAAATTTGTAAACTCTTAGTTATCTGTGCAACAATTTTTCAATCATGGAGATAGAAATGCACTATATTTATCTTTTTCATGCATCCTTCTACACACACAGAAGTTTTGGGATGGAGTTAACACAGTGATATCAAAAGTTGGTCAAGACAATATTATAAATATAAAACAGATAAAAACAAACAAAGAAATCCCTATCCTAATATTTTCCTAACTTTTGAAAGTACACTTCAGTGCCATTTAGAAGCTTTCTTGCATTCATGTAGTCATTAAAATGTTAAGATACTTACAGGAAATAACTGTAGATTTAAGTATTATTCTATAAAAGAACAGATGTTTATAATGTGATTCTTTTCCAAGCTCAGATAAAATTCAGTATAGATAATCCTCATTTAGCAACTGACTCAGATAGTGATGTTTGCAAATGCAACAGTAATAAATGATAATAAAATTAATTTTTTGACCAATGCAGACATTTTCAATAACACAAGTCTTTAATAACACAATTGTGTGATACTGACTAAGGCCTGATCAGTTTCAGGCAGCAGCTGTGGCTGACCCAGCATTCTAATAAATTAATTAAGGTCACAGATATGTGTTTCTTAAATTGAAGCTAGTACTTTTTAGGGAAGTTCTGTGCTGTGGAGAAAAGCAGCCCAGGAAGAGAGAGCTTGTTAAGCAATCTCTTGAGGAGGTGGGGAAAAAAATGGGTCAGGCATAGGACCCATTTTATCTGACTTTTATCTGAATGAAACAGCAGCAACCGTCTGTCTGTCTGTCTGTCTGTCTGTCTGTCTGTCTGTCTGTCTGTCTCTTTGTAACCAATTGCAGTTACAAAATGAGGACTCCCTGGACTTTACAATTTACAATTTTCTACTATGATGACTTTGTTTTTTTTAAAAAGGCCTTTACCAACAAATATCTCCATTTTGAGATGTATCTAGGTGAAAAGAATTGCCTGAATCCCTTAAAATGATCTATTGAGTCCTTTACTCTCAGTGATACTTGGGTTCTCTGATCCCGGATATGTAACTTATTGTGGAATATGGGATTTTGAATGTGGACAACTATCTGCACAAACCCTTATGTATATAAGATTCAATGGAAGCTGAAACTCTGTACATATAAAACTATTGCACAGAGATTTATCAACATATCTTGATCAGCTGTTTAGGATCAACTCATATGCATTGTATAGAAGAGAGAGGGAAGTTTGGGGAGTGATATTGTGTTGGACAGAATCAGGGCTATACAGACTTGATGGGTACTCTTTTGATATATTATCCTTTTTTTCTCTTTAATATAGGATGCGACTAGAGGGTTACAATAATTATTTAGGATATGGGAGGTGGGGATGGCATAGAGGTGATACAATGCATCTCCATGGGGCTCCACGGAATCACACCAAATTCGACCTGCCGGGTGGTTTCGAGGGACCCAAGTCACCCTGGGTGATGAAGACAGAGAGGACACTCCATTGATCACAAGGAGAATGCAAACTCCTTGTTTGATTTGAAGGAAGCTCTCAATCTGGCTGGAAGAAAAAGACAGTCATTGCATGCCTGGCCAAAGCTGTGACAGCCAACCAATGAAGCAAGCATAAAAAATGGACGAACAGTGTGATTGATCTGGGTGAGATTTTTCCAACTTCTGTTGAGGAACCTACCCCCTTAAAGCTAGCCTGGTGAAAGTGGGACTCAAAGAGGAGGAGGTGGAATTGTTTGTTTTCCACCCGCCCCGCCCCCCAGAAGAATAGCTGTGAGTAAGTCTGAGAACTATCTATAGAACTGGAAACAGGGAAAAGAGAACCTTTCAGAAAAGAGAAAGAAGTCTAGGAAAGTCAGATTGGGGGTTTTAAACAACAATAGTGACTAAGTTGAAAATTATTTTGGAATATGACTTTTGGGATGTTTAAAAAGTTTTGGACTGGAGAATACAATACAAATTAGTGAGAGAGGAAAAGGAGAAAAATAGAGCAACAGCGATATCTACAGGTGGAGGAAAAAACAGTGAGAAGTGAAAGTGAGTGGAAGTGTGACCTTGAATGTTGGCTGAAGATTACTGGTAGCTGGTTTTGCTACAAATAGCAACTGCACTGGCAAATTGTTTGTACAAGAAAGCAGAGACAGAGAGTAAAACCTTGTAACTAGTTAAACAGTGTAGCTCTTTGAACTTATATGGAAATTAAACAGACAAAGTAAACAGAAGCTCAGAAAAAGCAAGGAACTACTTCTTTTTTCTTTTTTGCTGAACTCTCCTTTTGGTAATCTATGAGCCTTTGTGGTTGAACTCTGGGGCTTGGTGGGCCTATGTGGATTACAAATTTACCAAGAGAAGAAGAACTTGGGAACTTGGGAACTAACAAACTATCTTTTTTTGGAGTACAACAACAGAAAGTGTGAAATTACTGGGAGGCTGAGAATAAGAGGAGGAGAAAAAGAAAAAAGATTTTGTGGTGGTTTGACTTGTGAAAATATTTCTTAAAAGTGGGAAGTTGGCTGGGGTCTATGGAAACATTGGCATAAAATTTGAGTTATTATTGATTATTGCTTTTAAATCCCTTAAACTCTCTAAGACTATTCAAAATGACAAGCAATTGAAATCTAAGTACATTGGGGGGAAATGCATCTGCATCATCATCATCAACAGCAGCAGCAGCAGCAGCAGCAGCATCATCATCTAGTCCAGCAAGTCAAAGATCATTGGATACCAGAGGTGGGCTTCAGCCAGTTTGGACCAGTTTGGGCAAACCAGTTGTTAAATTTTTGTGTAGTTCAGAGAACCGGCAAATCACACCACTGGCTGGCCCCTCCCCTCCCCACCCAGTCACTCCTTATCTCACCTCACCACCTTGGCTGATGCCTAGCGTCATGCCCACGGCACACCTGCTGCTGTTTCCCTCACTCGCTCGCTTGCCTCAATCATGTGGTCCCTGTGCAGAGCCTACCTTTCTGCCTCAGGTTATCTGCCTTTCCTGATCTCTGGAGGTTCCCCCCCAGGGCTTCCTACCTTTCTCCTCCATTTCTGCTGCCTGTGCCTTTCCCAATTTCCAGAGGTTTCTCCCCCAGAGGGCCCTATCTTTCTCCTCCATTTCTGCCGCCTGTGCCTTCCCTGATCGATCTCTGATCTCTGTCTCCCTCTAGGACCAGCCTTGAAAAAGCCTGCCCTCACAATTGTTACTGCATGCCATAACAAGCCTGCTGATGGCCTCAGTGTGCCTTTCCTCTCTGAGGATCTAATTCTTAAAAATTTTGGGAGGTTGCGTGCGTGGGATACTCGGGGAATTGGTGCTTGGAGTGAGAGGGGAGTGTGGGCTGACTGGGCGGGGAAGTACTGGACTTCCAGCACTTGTGTGGGGAACACAGGCTTGGAGCAGCAGCAATGGTTTGTTTGGAGCCTGTTAAGGAGGAATGCTCTGCCCCAGCCATTTGTTTTCCAGCCCTGGCTGCTTGGAGTGAAAAGCATGCAATATGCTGCCACTAAGCTCCAGGGTTCCTTGCACGAGCGCTGGAAGACAATTGGTCCAATGGTCAGCTGCCACCAGAGCTGGGCTTGGAGGAGCAGCAGATGGACTTTGGGGTGCACAATCTATCCCTCAAGCTCCCAATGCCAAACCAGCAAGCTGGAAGAGAGATTTGCCATCGTGCTGGTGAGTACGGACCGAGTGGGCTTTTTGCTTCCCCCCACTGCCCCATTGTGATCCAGCGCAGAACAGACAGCCAAAAGGAGGCAGAAAATGGGGCATTTTCATCAGCCCTTCTCTTTTTTCCCCCCTAGCCTCCTTTTGCCAGCATGTACTCGGCAGGCAGTTGCAATCTTCAGATAAACTTTTTTCAGCCAAAGGGGGGGGGGAGGGCTCAGAATGGTATGTAGGAAATCACCCTGTCTCTGCAGCATTGGCCAACCTGCACCACCCCACCTTGCCATGAATGATGTTGAGTTGGCCATGCCCACTCAGTCACATGCCCACCCACCCATGCCCACTCAGTCACATGCCCACCCACCCATGCCCACCCAGCCAGTCATTAGAGGAGAGAACCGGTTGTTAAAAAGTTTGAATCCCACCACTATTGGACACCATGTTGCAACAGGAAAGAATGAACACAATGCAGGCAGAACTGAAATTAATGCTCCAACTACTTCAAGAAGCCACAACAAAAAACTTTGGAGACATGAAGGAAAGAATGGAAAAGATGGATGACAAAATGGAGAATATTCAACAAATAATAACTAAAAATGAACAACAGATTTAGAAAATAGAAGAGAAATCAGAACAAACAGAGAAAAATGTGGAAGAGATGGATAGACTTACACAGGCAGATAAGAATCTTGAGAGAACAGTAATTATATTGGAGATGGATAAAGCTGAATACTTCTTGAGATTTCAGAAAATTGAGGAAGAAAAAGGCGAAAATCTTGCAGAGATAATGGCTGTTGGCGGAAGCCTTGAAGGTAGACAAGCAGGAGATGCTTACTGGGATAGCTGAAATATTTAGAGTATACACAAGATATGCATCAAGGAATAAACTTCCCAGAGAGGTACATGTGAGATTTACTAAGAAGGCAATAAGAGCAGAGATATTTCAAAGAGCAAGAGTTGACCCACTGAATACAAAGGGAGAGAAATAGTAGTCTTGAAAAAAGATCCCTAGAAGAGTAAGAGACACAAGAAAACAATACAATTTTTTTGACAACCAAACATAGAATAAATTTTAGATAGTTGATACCTGAGGGAATATTGGTGACATAGTTGGAACAAAGACATAGACTGGATGCAATAGAAAAAGCAGAACAATTTTATGATGAGCAGTTTGGGTCATATGTGGAAAAAAAAGAAGAGAGGAAATGACAAAAAACAAGAGGAAGCATCAGGAGGGGGAAATGCACAACAAAAAAAAAAGATGAAATAGAATGAGAGGAAAGAGCAGAACGAGAAGGTGCAAGGATAAAAGAATAGAGAGAAATAAGAACAACTAGATCGATAAGAGCTATCTACAAGTAAAACTATGGAAGAAAAAAATAAAATTGCTGTCAATTAATATAAACGGATTGAATTCTCCTATGAAAAGGAAAAGGACTTTTAATAAATTAGGAAAACTAAAGTTAGATTTAAGTTGTCTTCCAGAGGTCCACATCAAAAAACAACATAATAAATTATTGGAATATTCTAAAATTGGGAAATTATACTCTTCAATAGCACAGCAAAAGAAAAGAGGTATGGACTTATATATCAAAGAAACAATAAATGCTAGACAAATTTTTGCAGATGAGGAGGGGAGAATTTTGATGGTGGAGATAACAATGAACTGTAAGCAGATACTATTGGTAACAATATATGCACCAAACAATAAGCAAGAGGATTTTTATGAAAAACTACACAAGAAAATTATAGAATTGGAATATGAAAACATTTGTGTGGTAGGAGACTTTAATGCAATAGTAGATGCAGAACTTGATTACAAAAGCAGTAAAGTAAGCAAAAAAGCCAGAAAAACTCTTCCAAATACCTTTTTTAAAATGGTGGAAGAAATAGGTATTCAAGATGTATGGAGAGAGATATTCTCTCTCTCTCCTCTGTATCTCTCCCTCTCCCTATATTCCCCCCTCTCTCCCCCTCTCACTGTATGTCTCCTTCTCTGTGTCTCTCTCTCTATCTCTCTCCTCCTCTCTATCTCCCTCTCCCTCTCCCTCTCCGTCTCCGTCTCCGTCTCCGTCTCCGTCTCTCTCTCTCTCTCTCTCTCTCTCTCTCTCTCTCTCTCTCTGTGTGTGTGTGTGTGTGTGTGTATATCTCTGTATCTCTCTCTCTCTCTTTGTGTCTCTCTTCTCACTTTCTCAGAAAGCCCAGCGAGCTCTCCTTGGGACTCTTTGCTACTCCTTTTCTTCTTGGCAACTTTTTGAAAATTCAGGCTGGCTGAGGAACAACCATGAGCCATGGCAAAGGCTTCCTTCCTCCTCCTCCTCCTTCCCTTCCTTCTACTCTCGTGACTTCCTGGCCAGCTGTGGTGTGGCTGGGAGAATGCACAAGAGCAGGAAGATCCTCCTCAAGTGAGCAGCCATTCACCCCACCCATGCCTTTGCTGCACTTTGGCCAAGCCTGGCCACTCACTTGAGGAAGGTCTCCCCGCTCATGTACATGCTCCTGGCCCCGCCACAGCTGGCCTTTACCAACAAATATCTCCATTTTGAGATGCATCTAGGTGAAAAGAATTGCCTGAATTCCTTCTGTGTTCATTACTACCCTATGAAAACACATCCAATAAGAGACCCTTCTCTTATATGAACTTCCAAACTTATTCAGGAAGACTAAAATATAGTTTATTGTTACAGGAAGAAGGAAGACTTGAGTCACTCCAAAAGACAAAAACAAAACATATAGGATATGGATAGATTTTTCTAGCCCTGTTCTTTATTTTGATTTTAAACAGCTGAAAATGGTCCATCTCCTTCACGTTTTTGGCCCTAATATAGCTTTTCATTGTTTTCCTTTGGTTATGTTCAGCTTCATCTGGTGCTTAGCTAAATGTGGCCGGCAGGTTTCCTAAACAATGTAATTAGCAATTAAGTTCCAAAACAGCCAAACTGCTATTTAGAGCAGGTTACATTGCAGGTTAGCTTATACAATTAGGAAAACTGCAGTTAAATAAGATAGGTTTTTGCTAACTTACTAACAGAACTAAACAAGTGATTATAATTGGTAGTTGGGATGCTTGCGCATAATGCTATGAAGCATCTCAGCTTCTTCAAGCAGGCACGGAATGTCGCTAATGTAGTAGCTAGGAAAAGTTAGGTATAGGCATTGTTGTCCTTATTTTGCATTTTACAAAATTGTGGATCCTACTTCTTTTGTTTGATTGTGAACTGCTCAGCAGAGAATTGTTTATTCAGGATAGCAGGATGGAGGCAAGCATTTACCAGGTGCTTGAACAGGTAAACTGATAGGCAGACAGACCAATAAATCTGTGAGCCAGCTTTATGTAAGGAAGGAAGGAAGGGCAATGAAAACAACACCGTCTATTTGAAGGTGCAATACTTGCACCTCTCTGTCTCTTAATTCAATGTCACCCACATGAAGCAATAGCAACAGATATGTGATAGAGATTAGATAAGCAATATTCTCAGATCAGGTGGCTCAATGGCTAAGACGCTGAGCTTGTTGATCAAAAGGTCGGCAGTTCAGCGGTTCAAATCCCTAGTGCCACGTAACGGGGAGAGCTCCCATTACTTGTCCCAGCTTCTGCCAATCTAGCAGTTCAAAAGCACGTAAAAAATGCAAGTAGAAAAATAGGGACGATGTTTGGTGGGAAAGTAACAGCGTTCCGTGCACCTTTGGCGTTTAGTCCTGCCTGCCACATGACCACGGAGATGTCTTCAGACAGCGCTGGCTCTTCGTCTTTGAAACGGAGATGAGCACTGTCCCCTAGAGTCAGGAACAACTAGCAAATATGTGCAAGGAGAACTTTTACCTTTACTTTATTCTCAGATCAATGAAATGAGTGCTGTACCAAATACTTTTTCTGCAGTTGTTTCTGACCACCTGCATCCAATTTGCTAGAAAACTAATAGTTTCATTTTTTTCAAGAAAAGGAAGAACATAACTGTGAAATTCTCCTAGGTGGAACAAGATTGAACTTACCTTAATAATGAAGCTACCAAGGGAGATGTATGTGAATGTACTCCTTTGCTATACAACTATCTTTCCAGTATCAGCAGCATCTCTGGCTTCTCGTGCTTCAATTAGATCCCAAAGGAAAACTTCATGGAGGACTCATCCCATAAGGCATTTTCAGATCTCTAAGCAGGAGAAGCCAGCAAATCTGCAGAGCAATGGAGAGATGTGTAACTGGAAAAAAGAAACATATGTAATCTTTGTTACTTAGCGCTATTTTTTTTTTAAAAAAAGCCACTCAAGCCAATTTGAAAGCATCCCTAGAAGGTGATTTAAGAAAACAAGATTTTTTTTTCACAAGAAAGGAAAGCCTTTTTAAAAAATTGAAGACAAATTGAATAAGCACAAGTATTAAGTGAAATAGTGGTACAAAGAGGAAGATATGGAAATATATTCATGAAAAAAAGAAAAGAAACTAAAATGACCTATCCATATTGAAGCAAATAATAATTTTTGTTTCAATCAATACTTTAATGTTTTATCTTATTATCAGATATTTTGAAAGGGTTTATATTAATTCTAACAAATGAACCAAATAAACATCAATCATTTACTTATTCATTAAATTTATATGCCACTCATCTTGTCCTGAATTAATAGATTATACTATATATCAAAAACGGGAAAAGAGAAAAGAAAACTGAACACGCAAAGAATGGAATGTTACATATGTTGACTGGGATTCATATTTTAGAATTTGACTCCAAAGTAGCACAAAAATCCAACAAGCCCCTTCCAGATATTGTATGTCTGTTAGAATTATGTCTAAGATGATTGACTTGACAATGAATGAAATAATTTGATTTAGATTGGTACTGATATCTCACATGTTTTACCTTACTAGAATCAGGGCTGTGAAACTCCCGGCCCATAGGCTGGATGCGTCACACGCTGGCCATGCCCACCCCCACTTTAGCGAAGGGGGGAAAAGTCTCAATAAGTCATGTGACAATGACGTGACAATGTGAGTTCGACACCCCTGCACTAGATGGTCAACAGTCTTGGACATGTTTCAGTGTGTTTGAGTAACAAATAAGGCTGTGTTGAAAACGCAGCTTTTTCTGTGCTCTCTCTTTAAGATTATAATGATTTCTGAATAAAAGGCTGTAGTTAATGGGGCTGGGGAAAATAAGTTGTATCAATTTACTTGTATTTGAGAAGCAGGGGAGTGTTTTGTACTCAGCACAAAGCTTGTGAAGCTCCTTTAAATGGAGCAAGTCATGACAACCATATGAAGATTTCATTTGTATTCCCTCTTTGCATGCCCAGGGCAGCCAATCACTTCAATGTGATATGTTCTTCTCTCAGGTGAATCACCTCTTAATAGCTTTAAAGAGATTTAAGGAGTGGATTTCAGCAGGTGAAATTATCTGGGCTTTTATTTCCTCTTGAAATTGCTCTAGGATCTAAATAATTTAACAGGTATAAAAGCAGCGTGGCTATGAAAATAAAATGCACAATCTACTGATCCTAGGCTCTGAAAAAATGGCTCTTCTTAACTCAAATGTATAAACTGTTCAAATTTGCAAAGCCAAGTCAGTTCAGGATTTTGTCTGTACAGTACAACTAGCAATTCCTTGAAGTTTTGCTAGGTAAAGAAAAATTGAGGTATTCTGCTTGGTATATAGTTAGAATTTTGGCCATTATTGTACCAACCTCAGAGATTCTTGTATACGCTATACAAATCTGGTTACCACCAGCAGAGATCATTATTTAGAAATGTGTAAATAATGACCTAACTAATAACAATGAATTATGTTATTCTTTGTATTTCCGGAGTTCATCTCATATTGATGCAGAATGTAACCTTGAAGTTTTTCAAGAAAGCTGTGATATCAGTTTTTAACAGAAATCAGATGTTCAAGTTACAGCAATTCTACCTCACAGTAATTTTGCAGCTTCTAAAAGCTATGCTTCATTATCTTTCTGTCTCAAACATGTATATTTGTCAATCAGATGCATAAAGACCATCATTCATCTTACATATCAACATAAAAAGAAGATACATTAAATTCATTGATCCCTGTTAAATAGATTCTGAATATTAGGAATTTTTCAAATGTACTTTGATATTTAATAAACATTCAAATATATAGAAACAAATATTACACTACCCCTCAACTAAAATAATTCCATCAAAGTACTTGTATTATTAAATACTGAGCAAACTCTTAAGATTAAACAGTATCATTTTTTTTTCAATCCTTCCAGTAACATTGCCATGTCATTGCCTCACCATCATAAAGAAATGTCCATTGACTATATAGAAATGAATGTAAGGTCCTAATAGTGGTGGGTTTCAAATTTTTTTACTACTGGTTCTGTGGGTGTGGCTTGATGGGCATGGCATGGCTTGATGGGCGTGGCTTGATGGGTGTGGCAGGGGAAGGATACTGTAAAATCTCCATTCCCTCCCCAATCCAGGGGAAGTTTACTGCAAAATCCCAATTACCTCCTGATCAGCTAGGACTTGGGAGGCAGAGAATAGATGGGGGCAGGGCCAGTCAGAATTTTTACTACCGGTTCTCTGAACTACTCAAAATTTCCACTACCAGTACTCCAGAACTGGTCAGAACCTGCTGAAACCCACCTCTGGTCCTCAAACACAAAACAATTTCTTCCCCTGCTATAGAAACAAGAATCTTAGTTTAACAGCATCATTTTCTCTTTCTACACAAGAAGTAGCACATTCCTAAAAGATACAGGCAAAGGCAGAGTTGCTTCTACATGTTAGTAGTAGATAGCCTTATTTTAATTATATAAATAATATATATTAACAATATAAACAATAAAAGCCACTGGCAGAATGATTCAGGGTCACTAGGAAAATAGAAAGCCCCTCTTTATAATGAATATGAATACAAGTTCAATAGTCATCTATCTGTGATACTTTAATTTGTACCACTGAACTGAAGAGAAGTAGGTTTGATAGGAAAAATGGCCCCTCACAATTTAATGATTCTGTGATAGAATCACTTAATGTAAGACACTTGCACATCAGCATTCTGTGTTAGTTTGAGCAGATGATAGACAATCTCTTATTGAAGTTAGGGTTATAGGGGGTGGGGGTAGCAGTTTTCCAACATTGCTCTGTTTCATTTATGTTGCCTTAAGACAAACCACCAGTATAAAGACTGTGGAAATTAAAAGGAAATTTTGGATGAAAGAATGTATGTTGCTGAGAAACAAAAGACGTTTACAGTTATAAGATCATGACCTAAAGTTGGATGGCATGTATAATTTTGTCAAAATAATGTTTGATATGGACTCAAAAATAATTTTATTAAACATACCATATTAATATATGGAAGGTATAGCTCCAGATTGTGCCTTCATGGATCTCACTTCTAGAAGTTTATTATTAAAGAGAAATTACAAATTAAGATAAATGGTTGTTGTATTGGGATGTAGTGGAAAACTATCAAGGGGAATTTAATATAAAATCAAGAGAAGAATTAACAGCTGAAGAATATACCTTCAGTGGTTTTCCACTTATAGTTATCTGAAATATTTAAAATAAATAAAAAGACATGGTATTGAACAACTAGTTAGAATTTATTTTTCATTTATATATCAATATTTTTAACTGCCCATCTGCCTCACAGAGGAAGAATTTGAATTTGAAATGCAATTTAGCAACTACTAAAATGTACAAACATTTG
Source organism: Pituophis catenifer annectens (assembly GCF_029215685.1). Taxonomy (NCBI): domain Eukaryota; kingdom Metazoa; phylum Chordata; class Lepidosauria; order Squamata; family Colubridae; genus Pituophis; species Pituophis catenifer. The sequence continues at coordinate 43,415,665 of NW_027256888.1, read as the reverse complement.
TTGAAATTCAAAACAGGAAGAATAAATTTAAAAATGTACAATAAAGTGGGCTAAGAATTTTGGTTGTAATATACAGATGGATCAATGGAAAAATATTTGGTTAAAATGGTTGAAATTAACATTGCATTATGATCTTAAAGAGGATTTTTATAAAATGATGCATCATTGGTACATAATATATCAGAGAAATTATCTAGAATGTATAAAGGAATTTTAAATGTATGTTGGAAATGTGAACAACATTAAGGGATGTTTTATCACATTTGGTGAACATGTAAAAGAGCTTTTAAAAAAGGGTTCAAATCAGTGGCGGAATTCAAATTTTTTAACAATGGGTTCTGTGGGCATGGCTTGGTGGGCATAGCTTGGTGTGCGTGGCTTGGTGGTCATGTGACTGAGTGGGTGTGGGTGGGTGGTCATGTGGGTTGGCGTGGCCAACTCAACATCACTCATGTCAAGGAGCGCCTCACCAGGCCCTTCCCCTCCCAGCCACTCCTTGTCACGTCTGGCCTTAACATATCTATAGTTCTGTAAAATTATTGTTCACCTTTTTTTGACTGTATTATATGCATCTACAAACTATAGATGTGCTTTCATGGGCCACTGAAAGAAGGAAATGGCTCACATGCTTTATCCAAGAGTGTGATAGGCAGGTCACAAAACAGGCTTTTGAGGGGATGCCACAAAGAAGGGGGGGCAACCACTGTCCCTCCCAGGCTACACAAAGGACCCCCCGGACAGCAGTACAGGGTGGACTTCAACTTTTAAAACTTTTCAATAAAAAAATAATAATAATCTATATTCTATATAATTTATATTCGGGAGATTTCTCTCCTATGCGCAAAGGAGAAAGGCTCTACATTTGATCGCCGACAAAAATCTTAAGACGATACACGATAATAGAAATGTGTGCATTTCCCTAATCAGAGTTATTATATCTAAAGAGCCCTTGGTACTTTTTAAGGTTCATTGTTTACTTGCAGCCATTTCATTGCTCAATCGGGTAACATCATCAGTGCTAGTGAGTGTGCAGTTTGCTTTCTGTTTATATTTCTTTTATTCTTCTACTATTTCTTCTTTCTGCTTTATATCTTTTATATTGGTTATCTACCTCAATGTTTTTCAGCCTCAGCAACTTCAAGATGGGAGGGCTTCAATTCCCAGAATTTCCTAACCAGCATGTTGGCTGGGGCAATTCTAGTTGAAATGTATACATCTTAAAGTTACTGGGGCTGAGAAACATCAATCTAAGTGAATAGACAAAGTACCCATTTTACAGAATGAATAGTCTGAATGAAGCAATAGTCTGAAACATATATAACGAATGACATTTTACATGATGCAAACATCTGAAATTTCAAGTTATAAAACTTTATAAACATACTAGTCCTATAACAATTGGGCATCTTTAGTTCCTATTGGTTCCAAAGGATTTATACACATGATAAGTGGTGCAGCTGAAACTGATGGTTTCTTATATGCACCCTCCTCAGATGGAAGGCATCTCTGCTGCATTTGGCAACCCATCCACTAATTTCTTGAATGCAGTTTAGGGTTTTTCTTCCCAAATCTTCTCTTGTATTACAGCAATAACGAATGTCCAAATTAAAATTATGGAACAGAGTATTTATCTTTAACTGAATCATTCATCTTTTGAAAATTGCATTTCAGTTGCAGCCCTCATAATGTAAATAAGGCCTTTACCTCATTTCTGAAAGCCATTGTATTCTACTTCCATTCCTCACCTATCACCATCAACTTTATCAAGCAGTTATACCTGTGAGGGAATGCACTTTTTGACAGCTGCATGAAAATATGTAAGTTTCTTCTTCACCGATGACTTTCTTAGAATAATTTTAGCATCTGCAGTACAAATTATGGAGTCCTTGCTGCTCTCTGAACACGGTTGTTTGCTTATGGACATTTCATTACCCAATTAGGTAATGTTATCAGTGTTATAATACAGTGGGGAGTTTGCTCTCTGTTTGTTCTGCCAATTTTGGTGGGGCTGTGGGTTTTTTTCCCCCCTTGGTAGTAATTCCTTGATTAGGGTATTGTTTTCTCCTTGTTTTTCTTTGGTAATTCCTGTTTAACCAGGTGCTGGCTTCTAGGAGAGGATGTTTTGTTTCTTTCTTATATTTTTTATCATCTCTTTTCATTTGTATATAAATGTGATTTATCTCTGTGTGTCTGCAACTGGCTGATTTGCCTGATTGCCAAACCTCCAGGAATACCCTAGCATTTTTGGATTTAGCTTCATCTAGGATGCTCACAGTTTCCCAATTGGAGCTATGGTTGAATCTGTCTATGAATTGTGAGATTCAGTTTTCATCATGTCTCCTGACTGCTAGTACTTCATGGAACTGCTCTACCAGTTTGCAGTCTGTCTGATCTACATGGTGGTTGTTAGTTATAGTGCTTACATTGCCTGTTGTAATGATTCCTGTTTTTTAAATATCTAGATAAGCAGGGATTAATAGGAAATATATGCCACACTTAGTCATACTGATGATGTTACTCAGTTGGGACTCCACAGTTCAACCTTGGGTTCAGTGGTGGGATTCTGCCAGTTCTAGGGGGTTAGGCCGAACCCTTTGTTAAATTGCTGGCTCGCCCCACCCCTTGCCCCGCCCCTCCGCACCACTATTTATTGCCAGTAAATAGTGGTGGGTGAGGGGCGGGCGAGCCAGCAATTTAACAAATGGTTCTGTGTTTTTTTGTAATTTTATTGGCCCGCGGAGCTTCAGCATAGGCTAATTAGCCCTTGCTTAGATCGGCTTCCGACTTTCAGCTGATTTGCTCTCAGCTGTTTTGCTCAGGGCTCTGCTGCTTGCTTGCAAAGAGTGCAGATTTTTTTCCCCCTAGCTATGCTGAAAAACAAAACAGAAAGTAAAGCAGGCTGTTGGCTTTGCTGTTGTTGCAATGTTGGAAAATTAGGCAAGCAGATTTCTTTTCTTTTTCCTCACCAAAAAAGGTAGGTGCAAACAATGGGAAATTTAGGGGAAAAGAGGAGAGTTCAAGATTTTAAAACACAAAAGAAAAAAAGCTCTATTTAACTAGGGAATTGTAATAATTGAGATACTATTAATTGTGTGTTGAAAGCAGAAATGGTTAAGTTGTGGTTTGGAGGAATACATGGGGGAAATTATTTGGTTTATTATTATTGGTAAATATAATTAATTGATTTGTAAGAAATTGGATTGCATGGAAATAATTGGAATATTCATGTTCATATTGATTAATATACAAAAAAGGTAGTTATATAACTAATTGATTTATATTAAAATGTTGAATTTATATTAAAAAACTGTAATATTACATAATTAACCAATGTGAGGATGGACATAAAAATAGATGACAATGGGAAGGGTTATAATATAGAATAGAAGGGAAAAATTGAATTTGATTAAGATTAGAGAGGAAGATGAAGGGTAATATTGGTTTTTTACAAAAATAGATGAGGAATAAATATGGCAAAAAGGAAATATAGAAATTGTAAATTTAATTGAAATGACTAAACACTGTTTAAATTTGTGAACCGGACAAATACTCTGTTCAAAGAAAATACATTGTATGTTTGTATGTGTGTTTCTAATTATTGTTATTTATTCATATTTGTTCTCTTTTATTCTTTAAAGTTTAACAATTCATTCTTTATCTTAATATCTTTATATTTGTTTGGTGTTGGCTTTCTTCCCTTTCATCTTTTTTATTGTACAGCAATCTTTCTCCTCAAACCTACCACCTCTCTCTTTTCTTTCCTTCTTACTTTCTCTTCCTCCCCTTCTTCTTCTCCTCCTTACTTGCTCTTCCTTTTTCCTTCTCCTCCTCTCTTCCTCCCTCTCTTACCCTCACTCCTACTCTAATTTCCCTTCCCTTCCTTCATCCCTCTCTATCCTTTTATGCATACGGACTACTCAGAGGGCTGAAAAAGTTATTTTTGATTGGTCCTCGCACTTTTGACCAGTCCTCGAACTTACGACTGTCCTCACATTTTACGTTTTTGCCCTATCTTGTCACCATGGTGAAGAGAAGCAGTTGTGAAATGAGTAACACGGTTGTTAAGAATGCTACAATGGGCATAAATGATGACCAGTCATAAGTGCGAAGACCGGTCAAAAGTGCAAGGACCAGTCAGAAATCACTTTTTTCAGCCCTCTGGGTAGTCCTTTTGTGCATATGGACTACTCAAAGGGCTGAAAAAGTTATTTTTGACTGGTCCTCACACTTTTGACCAGTCCTCGAACTTATGACTGTCCTCACATTTTACATTTTTGCCCTATCTTGTCATCATGGTGAAGAGAAGCAGTTGTGAAATGAGTGATACGGTTGTTAAGAATGCTGCAACGGGCATAAATGTGAGAATGGTCATAAGTGCGAGGACCGGTCAAAAGTGCGAGGACCAGTCAGAAATGACTTTTTTCAGCCCTCTGTAGTCCCTATGCAGATAGCCACGCCCATCGGTCACATGACCAGCTAGCCACGCCCACCCGGTCACATGACCAGCTAGCCATGCCCACCCGGTCACATGACCACCAAACCACACCCCCAACTAAGCCACGCCCACAGAACCGGTTGTTAAAAAAATTGAATCTCACCACTGCTTGGGTTACATGTATTCTCTCTATATATGGAGTAATACAAATTCTCAGATTATTCAATACCTACAACTTAGTAACTGAACAGTCAAAAAGAGGCATCTCACTAGCATGAATGAGAACGTTCCTTGGTGATTAACTTGTATCGATCAATGGTGTCCTGGTGTAGGAAGTTAAAACCCACCCCTCTCCTAGAAAAATGAAATATTTTAGGAAATATTAAAAGGACAGAATATTTCCCCTAAAAGGGAGGCAGAAACTCAGCCCCCTCCACCTTTGTTAATGGGCCATTAAGGCCTGAGCCAGTCCATTCTACACAACAAAGATCTACCTCGTTCAGGCAGAGCTATTTAATTGCCCTTCATTGCATTACCCAACAAGATTCAACCAAACCTAGCACACAGATAACCTACAAAGCTAGCCATGACCTCTGACAGCAACCAGTCAGGGTACTCTTTCTGTGCCCCAGGTTCAAAGCCAGAGAGGGTATAAAACCCAGGGACTCCACATCTCTTCCTTTTTTTCGCCCAAGATCTCCAAGGCATGTGATCCTGTTCACCAATAAACTTTTCCAAGCAACTTCCATGTGTCTTTTCACCACTTGGAACTGAACCCAGAAGGATATTTCTTCCAACACTGGTAAATAAGAAATGTAGAAAAATCTAAGGCTTCTCAAGAAAATATTCACATATGCATTGGTTCCAGCATATATTAGGATGACTAAAACCCAGAGCTCAGAACATTCTCAGTGATTTTCTTATGTGTGATGGAATATAACATATCCTGCAATATGAAGTAAAGGGAAGAGAAAAGAAACTAAGCAACAGTAATTTATGCTCTCATCCTAAGATTATTAGGTGCAAATTTAATCATCGTGGAATCTTCATGACCCTTTACTCATGTCAACATTTACAAGTTAGAAGATAATATCATATATTACAATATATTCAGTGAAGGCACTAAGGTCAAATGATTCATCTCTGAGTGTTTTAACTTAGGCTTTCACACTTCTAGTGATTACAATAATTAAAATTAAATGCTGGTTTATCTACCATGGATTTATTTCAGTGACATTTTCAGTAATTTTTCTTTTTTGTATCTATTGTAAAAACTATATCAGAGTCACTCAGATTATTCTGATTCCCTTAAACTTTGAAAGAGATTTATGACTCATGAATGCTTTAGATCATCATTAGCAACTGCAGCACTTAATCCTCTGCTGTTGGGGGAATGAGAAGGTTGGTCCTATTCAAAACTAGATGGTTATGTATGTTTTGTCTCAGCTGTGCTTTGCTTCTTTTTGGCCTTTAAGGGTTGAGCCAGGGGTGAAATACTCCCGGTTCAGACCAGATTGCCCTCCAGTAGCGATGGAGGCGGGTGGTTCGGCGAACTGGTAGCAAAAATCCCTCCCCCCCATTGCCCAGCTGAGCCGCGTAATCATCAGAGGCTTTTTTTTTGTTGTTCTTAAAAGCATTTTTTCTACAACCTCTTCGGCCGAAAAAATGCTTTTACATTTTTTTAAAAAAAGCCTCTGTTGATCCTCAAATGCTTTTAAGAGCCTCTGATGATCCAAGCTGAATTGCTTGATCAGCAGAGGGTTTTTTTCTTTTAAATGCCTCTGACGATCCAAGCTGAGTTGCCTGATCAGCAGAGGCTTTTAAAAGAAAAAAAGCCTCTGATGATCAGGCAACTCAGCTGGGATTGTCAGAGCCTTTTGAAAGCATTTTTTTACAACCTCTTCGAGAGGTTGTAGAAAAAATGGTTTTAAAAGTAAAAAAAAAAAATGGCCACGCCCACCCAGTCACATTACCCCCCCCCCCCCACTAAGCCCTGCCCACAGAACTGGTAGTAACAAATTTTAGATTTCACCACTGAGTTGAGCCCTTAACTGAAGAAAAAAGAGTCAGGATGGTATGTTGATAAAGTTCTGTTCCTTAATTACTTTCTGCTGCCAAAGTAGCTTTAACATCTGAGGTCAAAGGAGAAACGAGGGACAAGTAGAAAGTGGCATAGGAGACTAAAAGGAGCCAAATTCAAAGTTACCTGGATTTATATGACATAAATTGCAGCAGCAGGGCACATATGACCCTCCCCAAAGTAACTCTCCAAAGTCCAGGGGTGAAATATAGCAGGTTCTGACAGGTTCTGGAGAACCGGTAGCAGAAATGTTGAGTAGTTCGGAGAACTGGCAAATACCACCTCTGGCTGGCTCCAGAGTGAGGAGGGAATGGAGATTTTGCAGTATCCTTCCCCTGCCATGCCCACCAAGCCGCGCCCACCAAGCCACACCATGCCCGTCAAGCTACGCCCAGAGAACCGGTAGTAAAAAAATTTGGATTTCACCTCTACCAAAGTCCTTCCTAATGTTGGCACCAAATTAATTGGTTAAAAATGGGAACTAATTAAATGCAATTAATCAGTACTAAATGAAGTTATCTTCTGTTTGGGAGCCTACCCCTTGAAAACCAAGGACAATCCTACTAGGCCATGCACTCCAATCTTTATTTATCAGCTATTCTGATAATTGAGCAAGCTTGGCCTAACTAATACCTAACAAAGGCTTCCTTAGTAGCAGGGTCTGGAAAAGCAGGCTGCTTAGAAAAACTGCAGGCACCCGTGTGCTGCCTTTTTCCCCTCCCATTTGATCCATTTCTCTAGTGCCAGCTGCAACCTTGATACAGGTGCGGGAGGAGACGTGTTTTGTTATCTCTGCAGCACCAGCAAACTGACAAAACAGCACCCAAATATAAGAAGCCATTTTTCCTTTAAAGGGAATGGGTGGCCCAGAAGAAAAGGAAATATAGAGGCACAGCTAAGGAAAGCACAATGTGGTCAGGTGCCAGTCCTCCAGCTGCTGGTCATTAACAGAAACAAACAAACAAACAAAAACAAAATTGCACAGAAAAGAATTAAGGCAGAAGGCAGAACAGGATTTATAAGAAGAAAACTTTGCTAGTGCTACTATAGAGCATATTATAATAGTACTAAATATGGTGATGATAATTGAATAGTTGTACTACACAATGTAGTAAGGAAAAACATTGCAATAGTATTGAATAGTGGTATAACACAGTATAATAATTGTTACCAAAATGGTAATTAGCATAGTAATTTAGAAATAATAGCAATAGAACAGAATATGGTATATGATAGAGATAATAGAAAACAGTGACCTATATATTTGCAAGTTTCATATTTTATTTTCATGTCTTAATTTTTCAAAATAAAACATCTTTCTGATCCTTATAGGAGAAATAAAAATACACTTGTCCAAGGTGCAGTGATTTTGTGGTTCCTTTGTGTCTGCATCAATCTAATTGGTCCAGTTTAAAAAAGACCCAAGACACCAAGAAACCCTAAATCTTATTATAATTATGCCAGACCAGCTTTAGTCTATAGATTAAATCATTTGCTTGACAACTCTCATCTCACTAGTTTAAAATGTATTGTAGTAACAAGTACAAAAATGCTCTGAAATTTAATTGATGATAAATTTCCTGCTAGCCATAACTCTTACATTCCCCCCCCCTTTTTTGATATGTGACCCACCTTTATGGATTATTCTCAAGGCAGCACTAGAAAAATACCCTTCTAAACAACTGAGACTAGCTCAAAGAATTAATGAATGTTCAGATGTCTTGTTTGAAGAAATACTATAGGAATGATAAATTATATTGTACACCTACACTTTTCAGCTGTCTTTGGGCCAATGGTTTTGTACAGTTATGTGCATTTATATTTTGAAAAGTTCAACACAAAATTGGTTGGCACACTGACAGTTCATATTTATTCTGATTGCCATAATTTAGTAGAAAATTACTTTAGCTATTCAGTTATTTGCTCCATAAAGCAAAGCTTGTTTTTATCTGACAAACAGCAGTAAAAGATTGTTGGTTTTCTTTGAAAGCACATAGTTAGCCATAAATCTAGGAACCTAAAGCTGTCCTAAGTAAAGTTTGTTTATTTGTACATTATAATATGTACTTATAAACTGCAAGCTCAAGTCCTCTAGGCAATTAAGAAAAAAAAATCAAAGAATACTAAAAGCATCAACATGGATTGATTTTCCTCACAGTATAGATAATAGCCAAAATAATTTCATAATAGATGTTAAGATCACCAATCTTAAAAAGTAATAAATCTAATCCAAAATAACCTTTAAAATCTGTTTTAATTATTTTTAAAAAGTCTTCTATTCAAAGGTCAACAGTTGGCATCAAGTGAGTCTTCCTAGAAAATTAGTGTGGCCACTGAAGAAACTTCTTTCTCTAATAGCAGCCTGCTGAAATTGAACAGGGGTTTTCCAGTTTGGTATAGTGGTTAAGACACCAGGCTAGAAGCCAGGAGACTAAGGTGGTTCCACCGTAGCTATGAAAACCATCTGGTGACTTTGGACCAGTCACTCTCCCTCCCTGCCCAACCCACTTCACGGAATGGGGACAATAGGATGAAGAAGGAGTATGTTCACCACCTTGAGTTATTTATTAAATAATAAAAGGCAAGATATATGATGACTGCAGTGACTAGATAAAATGTACAAAAAGGCAGTCCTCCAATTAGCTTATAGTCAAGTTATAATTATAAATACAATTTATTGGTGTGAATCTGAAATCTTTTTAAAGAAATATAAACACATATTTTATCTCTACTAATATGCATGTTTTAATAATACTCTTATATCCTTTTTTCAAACTCAGTACCACTTTTAAAACATTTTTATTTTTAACATGAAAATTGACAACAATTTTTATAAAACTGTAAATAAACAGTTGGGGGCCATGAAATTCCAGGAATCAAGCTTAATGTCAACTTGCAAAGCATCCCTGGCCTGCTCTCAAGTTGTCATAGGCAAGGGGGATGGGAATATGAAATTTGCAGCTGCATTAAGGAGCTGGTAACTCAGTCAAAACAAAGCACATTCCAACTGATAAGATGAGGTCATCTCCACGGAAACTCACAGTGGCCGGAGGGGAATGATCTCTACAACCCTCAATATTGCTTCATTGGAGAATATGACTCCACCTTGGGGGGAGGCCAGGACGTAAATTAAACAGGGTCAGAGCCAGGACGTAAATTAAGTGAGGTCAGAGTTGGTTTCATTTGGTCCATGCCAACATGAAGCTCCTAATAAATAACTGGGCTTCTTTTGAAGCCTGGAGTGAGGCTCATTATTTAATTAGGGAATCGGTTGGAACCCTGACAGCAAGCCAACTCTCTCAAAACTTATCAAAATCACCTGGACTCTTGAGCCCCGGGCTCTCCAGCCGCTCCCTGACACATGGGGTGCGTGGAGAGAAACTCAGGCCACCATGGCAGAGGGTAGACGATCCAAAGAGAGCCTGCTCCAGGCGACCCAGAAAGAGGCAGAACTTGCCTCCACCCAGGGAGTTCTAGGACCCAGCAGTCCAATTGGAGCCGGAGTGCAGCCCTTCCTGACCATCAAAGCTGAGACAGCCAAGACGTCCATCCCAGCGACTGAAACAAAAAGGGATGAGTATTGGTAGAAAAAAGTCCCTAAAGCAGCTGAGGTTGAGTTCCCCCACCCTAGCGCCCAGGGCTGAGGAAAGCCCCTGAGTGAACTAGGAAGAGTGGAATGGATATGGGAATGGGAACAGGCCAAGCTCCCCAAAAGTCTGATGGAACTCTTGGGGAGGTCCATAGAGCAGCTGAGGGAGGAATTTGACCAGGCTGGAGGGGCCATCCTGCCTCATTCATGATGAGGGGCCATCGTGCAGCCCAAAAGAGAGGGGGGTCACAACTGAGCCCTTTGAAGGGTGGAGGAATTTCCTAGCTGATGCCATCTCCCACATGCCCCAGTACAAATGAGAACAGGAGGAAGTAGTAGACGCCATCATCCCCCCAAACAGCTGCCAAGTGACCACCAGATGACAATGCTGCAACCAGCAAGACTGACCCACAAGCGAACTAACCATGAAATTCAAAACTGAACCGCAAGCAGACCCCTGGTGCTGTGACAACCAACAGATCTTGACAAAAAGGGATGACCTAGCATGGAAGGGGATGAAACTCTATGTCCCAGAGTCACTATGGACCTTAATCCTCCAGAGAAGCCATAATGTCTTTAGGAGCCTCCTAAAGACTATACTTAGCACAGAGGCAATTCTGGTAGCCCGGCATAAAGAAAGATGTGGACAGTTATGTGAAAAGTGGCACCATCTGTGCCACGATGAAAAAGTGACCAGGAAAATCCTCTGGACTGCTGCATCCGATGGCAGAGCCAACGAGGCCATAGGAGGAAATAGCAATGGACTTCATAGTAGAGTTGCCCAAAAGTGGGGGGAACACAGTGATCTGGACTGTGATAGACTTATTCTCCAAGCAGGCACACTTCATACCCTGCAGCGGACTATCCTCAGCCCACCAGCTAGCTAAACTGTTTCTGAAGCACATCTACCACCTGCATGGAGTACCACAAAGAATTATCTCAGACAGAGAGGTCCAGTTCATGGCTAAGTTCTGAAGGGAGTTCCTGCAGTCCATTGGGTCATCCCAGGGCCATAGCTCGACCTTTCATCCAAGCACCAATGGGGGAGGGGGAGAGAGTTTGGCTGTCAATGCTGAAAGCAGCATGGGAAAATGTCAAGAAAGTGCTAGCTAAAGCAGCGTAGACCTATAAGAAACAGGCAGACAAACACTGAGCCCCACAATGATCATTCAGTTGCGGGAAAAAGTCTACCTTTCCACAAAATACTTGAGGTTAAAACTCCCCAGTAAGATGCTAGGACCAAGTTCATGGGGCCATTCCCCATAGTGAAGATCATCAACCCGGTCATGGTGCTATTAAAACTGTCCTGACTGCTAGGGAAGATACATCCGGTATTCCATAGCACCTCTTAAAACCCATGGTCAGATTGACCCTGAAGCCACTACCCCATGAGCCCCCAGATCCCATGGTCATAGGGGGCCAAACCCATTATGACGTGCAATAAATCCTCGACTCAAGGTGGCACAGGAGACAGCTCCAATACCTAATCAAGTGGAAGGGCTACCCCTTATCAGAGGCATCTTGGGTAAAGAGTAGAAACATCCAGGCTGACTGCCTCATAGCTAAATTCCATGCAGACAACCCAAACAAGTCGAGGGGGGGGATTGCAACCCTAAAATCTATACTTTTACTCAAACTGCCTTTGCTTTGCACAGGTTGCCTTCAGGAAGTGAGCGGAGCCAAATGTCAACTCTCAAAACATCCCTGTCCTGCTCTCGAGTTGCCATAGGCAAGGAGGATGGGAAAACGAACTTTGCAGCTGCATCAAGGAGCTGGTATTTCAGTCAAAACAAAGCACATTCCAACTGATAAGCCAAGGTCATCTCCACGGAAAGCCACAGTGGCCGGAGGGGAGTGATCCTTACAACCCACGAAATTGCTTCATTGGAGAATGTGACTGATGACACACCTTGGGGGGAAGGGGGGAAACAGGGTCAGAACCAGGACATAAATTAAGTGAGATCAGAGTTGGCTTCATTTGGTCTGTGCCGACATGAAGCTCCTAATAAATAACTGGATTTCTTTTGAAGCCTGGCATGAGGCCCATGATTTAACTAGGGCATCGATCGGAACCCTGACACGTAATTATTTTCTTATACTTTGAATATGCACCAAAGATAGTTCCTTTGAGAAAGGGTTAAGAAATAAGTTTGCTTTAACTGTTTATTCATTAGATTTTGAATATGTCTGTCTCCAAAGAACACTTTGGGCAGCTCACACATTTTTAAATAATACATTTTTTTAAAAAAGAAAAAACTAGGAATACAATATTTATTATCAAATTTATTATCAATAAATATATATATCTGGAACTAATCCAATGAATAACATCTAAAAAAATTGTCAGGGGGCCACAAATACCCTACCCCAGATCTTGCAGAGTTACAGAAATTTGAAGGGTGGGAGCCTTATATATCTCTGTAGGGACATTGCATAGGAGAAGAGGAATAGCCTTGGGGCAGAGTTAAGGAAGGAATCAGTGTAAAGTCATTATGTTCCCACAAGTGATTCAACTCCAGGCGCTCTTGAATTATTATCTAGCACCAATTTAGTGCTGACTGCTACTTGACTATATTCTTGTGTATTTGAACTGGAACTTAACAACTGAAGTGTGGTCCTGATTCTTCATGCCTTACACATAGTTCTAGTAGACAACTTCCAGAACCAAGAATGTTCACTTCCTCAGTTCATAAAAAGACATTTAAGTAGGGCACTAAAATCAACAATTATGGAAGATAGTTGTTATGGAAAAAAAGTCTTCTAAAAGATGGGAACTGTTGGAATATTTTACAAAAGTTGATTACTTTGGGAAGGATTTACCCTTTTTGCAAAATTTGTCAAGATCTTTTTATTTACCCCAATATTTACAAAACTATTGTTGGAGTTTTGATTTGTTCTTATATCTTTGTTAATAAGTTTGTTAATTCTGCTGCAATATTTTAAAACTTTAACTGATGTATTTTATTCTCTGTTATTGTTTTTACTGTGAGGGGACAGAGAGCACCAGCCTGATCATACTGGATAAGCAGATACATCTGAAGGGTGACAGGCATTACTCAAATAATCAGGACCTATGCCATGAAGAGTGTTATGCAGGGGTGAAATCCAGCAGGTTCTGACAGGTTCTGGAGAACCGGTAGCGGAAAATTTGAGTAGTTTGGAGAACCGGCAAATACCACCTCTGGCTGGCCCCAGAGTGGGGTGGGAATGGGGATTTTGCAGTATCCTTCCCCTGGAGTGGGGTGGGAATGGAGACTTTGCATTATCCTTCCCCTGCCACGCCCACCAAGCTATACCATGCCCACCGGATCCTCCGTATCTCTGGGGGGAGCTCATTCCAGATAGTAGGTGCCCCCACAGAGAAGGCTCTCCCCTTAGGGGCCACCAGTTGACATTGTTTGGCCGACGGCACCTGGAGGAGCCCCTCTCTATGAGAGCGTACCGGCCAGTGGGAGGCTATTGGTGGTAGTAGGCGGTCCCGTAGATAACCAGGTCCTAAGCCATGGAGCACTCTAAAGGTGGTAACCAAAACCTTGAAGTGCACCCAGAAGACCACCGGGAGCCAGTGCAACTCGTGCAACTTTGATAAAATATTAACCCAAAAGTCATAATAAATTATGATAGTTCAAGGAAAAGTGATAAAACCTAACCATCTGTGTTCAAAGTTTGGTAAACATTTCTGGCAATACTACATCTCCTTAACCTCCTGGGGATTATAATTAGGAATTTGCAGATGAATAAACACAGCTAGCTCATATGATTATAGCTTTCCACCTAATTATAAATAGGTCATTTCTCATAAATGGCCAAAATGTTTACTGTGACAAAGGTTTGGTCAATGTCCAGTGAATCAAAACTATTCTGTGGAGTTGGTATATGATGTTAAAACAAAAATAAAAATACCTTTGCACCACATGGTGTGTGTGTTACATGACAACACACTTGTTGAATTAATTCATAGGAAGTTAACTGCTGCAAAGATATCAAATAGTTTAATAATTTTTTTAGGATGTCAAATTTTAGTAATGTCAATGGATAGTTTTATTCAATCAGTCAAATTGTTATGAATTCTGGAATTTGTTTTATTTGGGCTTTTTTATTTTAAACATACTTTAAAAAATAACTTATCTGCAGCTGCAGAAGGGCAACTACAGATTTGATTTCTGAGAAACATTCAGCAATCATCTATGTTCATCAGTCATTCATAAAAACAGATAGTTAACATGCAGGATTTGAACTTTTAAACAGAAATAGTTCCAGGCATTTGTTGCCTGATGGAAAAGAAATTAGACAGCTCTTTGTATTTTTTTTTGAAAGAATTATTCTACAATGCTTACTGTTGCATTGTAACTTGTGGTGGTATTGATGATCTTGCTTCTAACCAGTGGTGGGTTTCAAATTTTTTTACTACTGGTTCTGTGGGTGTGGCTTGGTGGGCATGGCATAGCTTGGTGGGCGTGGCTTGGTAGGTGTGGCAGAGGAAGGATACTGTAAAATTTTAATTCCCTCCCCAATCCAGGGATAGGTTACTGCAAAATCCCCATTTCCTCCCAATCAGCTGGGACTTGGGAGGCAGAGAATAGATGGGGAAGGGGCCAGTCAGAATTTTTAATACCGGTTCTCTGAACTACTCAAAATTTCTGCTACCGGTTCTCCAGAAGTGGTCAGAACCTGATGAAACCCACCTCTGCTTCTAACACATAGATGAACAATTAAGTTTTGTAACTGTCTTTGCAAACTAGTACTAAAGATAAAGGTTCTTTTCCCCCCAAGTCATTGATTCTTATGGACCATTATTCCCAATTCTGTTGGAAATGCATTGAGTATTTAGTATTGAGACTAAAATTTGTAGAATTCCGAGTCTGTATGATGAATAGAGTGCCATCATAGTTGACTGTGTAAGGATAGAGCATGGGTGTCAAACTCACCGTGTCACGTTGCCGTCACCCCCATCAAAATTTTAAAACAAAACTACACTCACAAGATAACTTGTCTTTAACTCAATTGATTTTGGCCCTCCTTGTTTCTTGTCTTCTTTAAACTTTGTTTCATAAAGCTTGCCACTTGGTTGGCATTGAATATCATATATCATATCATACATATTGGAGCCAGTTTGGTTAGTGATTAAAGCATCCAGACTAGAAGACAGAGGCTGTGAGTTCTAGTCCTGCCTTAAGAATGTAGCCAGTTGGGTGACTTTGGGCCAGTAACTCTCTCTCAGCCCAGCTCACCTCACAGACTTGTCATTATGAGGGAAAATAGGAGGAGGAAGGACTAAATTCACTGCCTTGAATTATTTATAAAGGTAATAAAGGCAGGAAATAAACAAAATCATATATTGACATTAACAAAAAGAGATTCATGTATATCTCTCTACGACAGGAGTCTCCAACCTTGGCAACTTTAAGACTTGTGGACTTCAACTCCCAGAATTCCTCAACCAGTTTTGCTGGCTGAAGAATTCTGGGAGTTGAAGCCCACAAGTCTTAAAGTTGGAAACCACTGGTCTATGATACCACAAGCTGTGGATTATTATGTTTCCTCATTTTGATAGCCCATTACATCAAATCCTCTAATTTTGGAGAAATTTTTTTGGGCATGTGTAGAAAATGAGGTTCTCCACAAGCCCTTTCAATTCTGATTATTGTATGTTGGTTAACATAAGAAGCTCTAGCAATAGCTGCAATGTGGTCTAATGGTCTCTTTCTTAGTTGAAAAAATCTGACTCTAAAATGGAAAATGAATACTCACTGTTGAATTTGTTTCCTGCTCTTTCCAGGTGCAGACAGTCCAACAGTGAGCGGATAATGCCCTCCCCCTTGAACTGAAGGCAGGATCCTGACTGGACAATGGTCTTTGGCCCTAGGGAGGAGTACACATATGCCTTACCCACCCAGACCAAGGGTCTGAACAATTCACCAAGAACCCCCTATAAAAATGATGGTGTATTATGAAAATATTATTACTTGCATGGGTAAGAATCAGGGGTGGGTTCTACTTACCTTTACTACCGGTTCGCAACGGGTTAACACACGTGTGCATGCGCTCTTCTGCACATGTGCAGAAGCGTTCTGATGATGTCGAGGTCATGGGAGGAGCCTCCTGCCAGTTTTACTACCGGTTCTATAGAACCAATGTGAATTGGGAGCAACCCACTACTAGTAAGAATATGTTAAAACAGAAAATAGCATTGTCTCTAATTTGTAAGGAGCTTTTGCTTCCAGCACATTGGACATAAACAAACCAGTTTATTTTTATTGGATCTTGCAATAAACAAAAAAAATCCACAACATAATCCAAAACTAAGGAATGATTTTCAATGGATGACAGTCTGGGTAAGTACTATAGATGGGTAGTATCTTGAAAAAACTGGTTTTCCTGCCTGTTTGAATGTGTAAAGATCCCTGGTAGAATAAATTTGATAAACTGCAACTTTGGCAAGCTTTTGTAATTTGGACAGATGAATACAGTTCATTGCAAGCAAGATGACTACTCTATTGGCCTACATTTCTTTATTTATAACCCTGCATGTCATACAGTTTATAAGATATTTGCTCTGGCAAAACACAAAATTCAAAATGAATTGCTCAGCATACTATCTGAGTCAATGAATTCCAGATGGTCATCTGCACAATACCTATTTATTAAACAAATTTATCTAGCTATCCAACTCACACATATTCCTTCCATCCTTTCTAAGGTAGGTTAAATGAGGACCCAGTTTGTGGGGGCAATAAGCTGACTTTGTATAAATATACAAAAGTATGAAGGCTATTGCTTAACGCACTGTAAGCCGCCCTGAGTCTTCGGAGAAGGGCGGCATATAAATCAAATTAAAAAAAAAATATTCATAAAATTTTGCAAAATTCTTTTCAAATGTTAGCTATGAGCAATGATGCAAAATTTCTTTGAAGTAGTTATCCCACATTTTTTTTTTTTTTACAAAGCACAAAATATTGACTGTTTATAAGAGAGCTATTTTGTTATAGGGATTAAGGCTCCATGCTAGAAACCAGGAGACTGAGTTGTAGTCATACTTAAGGCACAAAACCAGTTGGGTGACCTTGAGCCAGTCACGCTCTTTCAGCCCTAGGAAGCAGACAATGGCAAACCATTTCTTAAACCTTGGCAAGAAAACAGCAGAAACTTGTCCAGGGAGTTGCCAAACTCAATACAGACTCAAAGATTAAAAAAAAAAAAAAAGTATAGGGTTTGGTATTAACTGTCAGACCAAAATAGATATATTTAATATATCCTGATATAAAGTTTTAAATTTTAAAAATACAAGTAGCATTTACTGGCAGATGGGAGCGATAATTATCAAGATTGCTGCAGGCAATGAAAGAAAATTTAGCTCTTTCTTCTGTAATTCTAAATAAAAGACCTGCTTTGAAGATGCTACAGAGAACTATTCAATGATTCATTTAATGTCACATCTAGTTTGATACTCAGAGGAGCTAACAAAAACCAGCTACTTTAGCATTGAACACTGTTGCATTTCTTTAGTGTGCTGTAGTGTTGAAACAAAAGAAAAAGCTCAGGTAAAAATTGAGCTGCAGCTACCTAGCAATATGAACAAAATGATAGTTACATTTTAATGTACCACTGAAGAAATAAATGACTAAAGCTCATTGTGTTCAATTTCTAAACCCTATCAATTTACCTTTATTTTTCATATGGAAGCTCTCAGGCATATTAACTACATATAAAATAAATGCTATATAAATTAATACATACTGTAGAATTTCCCCTCCTCTCTTCATAGTACTTATTTTTTGAAAAATATCTCAAAGAGGTGGTAAATATCAAATACAGAAGACTGAATTAAAATGTTGATATTAAATTTCTTTATTTTCTTATACATTTATATGTAATTATGCATCCACCAGTATTAATGAAGTTCAGTAATGCAGGCTGAAGAATTCTGGGAGTTGAAGTCTGCACTTCTTAAATCTGCAGAGCTTGAAGAATACTGCTGTATGCTATTATTGCATTAAGTAATCAGTTTAAGACCAAAATCTTTATTGTATAAAAATAATCCTTTCTCTTTTCTTTATTTCCAATACTCTAAGTCAGGGTTGTCAAACACGTGGCCCACGGGCCTGATGTGTCACCCACTGGCCACACCCACCCCCGGTTAAATGAAGGGGGAAAAAGTCACAATACGCCATGCGATGAAAATGTTATGCCGTGAGTTTGACACCCCTGCTCTAAGTTATCTAAATACTATAATGTCATTATAATTTAATATTGTATAAATATATTGTATAGAAACAATAAAATAATAATGATACATTCTATATATTGGATAGATATTTTTCATTCTCTCTATATCATGTTGCAAAATAGGAAATAAAATATTATTTCTCTGTCTCTTGTTTTTTCATTGAAAATAGATGGCTGTTCCCATTAGACATGGGGAAGAGAACCATAATTTTCTTCCCAAGAATGCCACTAGAATTATATTACCTTTTGATACTCCTTTTGAGAAATTATAATTCAAATAGCATAATGTTGTGCTGCTACATCTTGAAATGGCAGAAGTAATTTATACTGTTTCATCAGAATTAATCATGATCTCCTCACCTCAGTAAGATTTCTCAAAATTGAAAAAGATGCAAAGTTATTTCCTTCAAATGCAGTTCTTATTGTAGTTCTGACTAGTTACTAGGTAAGAAGACGTGGTGGCACAGTGGTTAGAATGAAGTACTGCAGGCTAACTCACTGCTCACTCCAGGAGTTCAATTCTGAATGGCTCAAGGTTGACTCAGCCTTTCATCCTTCTGAGGTTGGTAAAATGAGTATCCAGACCAAGGGTGGGTTCTACTTACCTTTACTACCGGTTCACAACAGGATTGTGCATGCGCCTTGCTTTTGTGCATGTGCAGAAGCTTCTGCGCATGCGCAGATCACCGATGATGACATCTGGGGTGGTGGGTGGGGCCTCCTGCCGGTTTTACTACTAGTTCTTGCAAACTGGTCCAAACTGGGGGCAACCTACCACTGATCCAGACTGTTGAGGACAATATGCTGACTCAGTAAACCACTTAGAGAGGGCTGTAAAGCATTATGAAGTGGTATATAAGTCCAAGTGCTATTGCTATTGCTACTGAAATGAGATAACATTTCCATGCCATGGAACAAACAATTTAGAAATATTTATTTAGCAAATGTATAGAGCTCACAAATGCCCATCTCACAAGATGTGACACTGGGTGGCGTACAATACTTAATAATAGAAACAATAAAACACTCAATAAACAGAATAACAGAAAACAGAAAACCCAAGACAGTGAGAGAGCAACTGTCACTTGACATCACACAACTACCTGGCCAGCTCCTCATGGGATTGCCAGGGTTGAGAGAAAAACAACATTTTGAAAGTTCTTTGGAAGGCAGGTTGGGATGGGGCCAATCTCATCTCAGTGGAAACTAAGTTCCAGAGAATGGGCCACAGCAGACAAGATCCACAATGGGACCTAATGGGATGGCCAGATGTAACTGTAGATTACTTTCCACAACATGCTCATCAACTTTGATTCTAAAATTAAGATCCCACTTAGAATATTGGACCCAGTTTTGGTCGCCACAGTGTAAAAAAGATGCTGAGACTCTAGAAAGAGTGCAGAGAAGAGCAACATTGATGATTAAGGGACTGGAGGATAAAACATACAAAGAACAGACAGAGGAATTGGGTATGACTAGTTTAATGAAAAGAAGGACTAGGGGTGATAGCAGTGTTTCAATATCGAAGGGACTGCCACAAAGAGGAGTAGGGTTAACTTATTCTCTAAAGCCTCTGAAGGTAGTACAAGAAGCAACGGATGGAAAATGTCTATGAAGATTCTCAATCATCCAGGTCGTGGTTGTCCCAAGGCTGCTTTTTCAAGAGGCAACTGGACTTTGTTTTTCTTTGAAGACATTTTGCTTCTCATCCAAAAAGTTTCTTCAGCTCTCAGCTGAAGAAGCTTCTTGGATAAGAAACAAAACATCTTCAAAGAAAAAGAAGAAAGTCCAGTTTTCTTTTGAAAAAGCACCTTGGAGACAATGGATGGAAACTAATCAAGGAGAGAACCTAGAACTAAGGAGAAATTTCCTGACAGAACAATTAATCAGTAGAATGACTGCCCTCAAGAAGTTGTGAGTGCTCCAACACTGAATGTTTTTAAGAAAAGATTGGACAACCATTTGTCTGAAATGGTACAGGATTTCCTGCTTGAGCAGAGGGTTAGACTATAAGACCTCCAAAGTCCCTTTCAACTCTGTTATTCTATTAAAATTCTCTTGATCTAAAAATTTGCTGGTTGAGTTGGATGTGATAGAGCAAAATCAAACAGTAAATGAGTGATTAATGCCTACTGCTGAAATTCATGGTGAGGACAAAAAATCCAGGGAATGCCATGTATTCTGCAGGAATATATGCCAAAGTTCTGCATATATAAATATTCTTGGCCACAAAGCTTAGAAATGATATGCATGACCAAGTAGTTGCTATAGAGGAATTAGAAGCCAGTTTTGACTTTGTTTAGAGAAAGACTGTAGAAAAAATTAGTAACTACTAATAAACCTCTCATTTATCAACTAGTAGATGACTTAAATATAGCTAATAAAAATTTCAAGTCAAATTGTGAGTTCATAGACTTGTTCAAGTAAATAAATTAAAGGGGTTTGCTCTTTTAGTATTTTTTTAAATCAATGTAGCCTATGGCTTTGGTATTCAAGTATGTTCAAGTACTATGGACCATTATATCCAGATAGTATGACACTTTTCTCAGTTATAAGATATAAATGCTGAGAAGTACTGCAAAGGAGAAGAACATAATATCAACTATGTTAAAGAAAAAATATAGTATTTGGAAAATTCCCTGTATCTCTGAAAATAAAACATTCCCTGATAATAAGCCCAACTGGGCTTTTGAGCGCATGCGCTCAAATAAGCCTCCCCCTGAAAATAAGCCCTCCCCGAAAATATTTAAACGCAGAGCTGGAAATCAGGTAAGATGGCAAGAGGAGCCCCATCTTGCTCCATGCACCCCAAAATAATAAGACCTCCCTGAAAATAAGGCCTAGGGCTTATTTTGGGGTTAAAAAAATATAAGACACGGTCTTATTTTCAGGGAAACACAGTAGTAAAAAAGATGTCCAAATAGTGAAGTAGGTTGACTTACTGTCAGTAAAAAAATGTACCTTCACAAAATTTTAAGAGTTTCTGTGATGATGGGTTGTTTTTTGTGAGTATCACAGTACATAGAAGCAACAGGAGGGTCTCTCTGCAACCAGACCCTCCTCTGATCCTAAGGATCCTTAACTATACTAACTAAGCACTGAAAGTGACAGGACAAAATAAGCAGAAATGAAGATCTCGAAGAAAAGAGCTCACAACAAGTCACAGCTTGACATCAAGCCAAAGGAAAGAAAGTAACAGTGGGAAGCTTGCATCTGACAACCACAATTATTCTTACCCAAAGTGCCCATAGTTCAATGTTAATTAAGATTCATTAGGAGTCTCCACACATACACAAAATCTAGCCTTTCTTTGTGTCAAGTAGCTTCTATACCTTTCTCTCTCAACCTTGTCTTTCCAAACTTTGAAAAGCATAATTTTGCCCTCTCAGCAGAACTTTGGTTGACCGCTCATGATCTATTGATATTGTATTAAAAGATATGGCATGCTTAGGCAAGTCTGGCTTCATCTGGAACATGCTAGCGGTAGGTTCATTTTAAGGCATTTCCTGTCTTTTTTCTTTTCTTTTTCTTTTTGTAATGCTGCCCTTGAAAAAGCCTGACTATCAATCTTTCTATCCATGATTCTACTTAACTACCGTTTGCTTGATATACATATGTCTACACTACAGCCAGAAAAATGATTAGTGCATTTATGTATTTTTTTCAGAGACTGTGATTTGGCTCAGGGCTTTGGATTACCAGTGAGGTTTGCTTATGTGCCTTTTGCTTATTGTGCTTTGATTGACTAGGAACACAAATTGCTGGTGCCATAGTACATCATGGCTCAGCCAGATGAGCCTTTAGCTTTTTAGCTTGCATTGCTCATATACAGATACAAGCAGAAATGTACTCTTCATAAAATGCAAACACTGTTCCTTAATATAATTGGGGAGGGGGGAGAAAGGAATTATATCAAGATTCAATTTAGTTTTAGAGAGCTGTAGCGAGGATAATATTTAACAGTTTGTCCCATAATACTCCAAAAAAGGAAAAAAAGAAAAGGTTGTAGAAGGATTAATTAAAGCCTCTTTTTGCACAGTCATAAAAAGGCTAATATGTAAAAAAGACACCTAAAGTTTAGAACCCATTTCATTTTCTTTATAAGGTTTTCAGAAAAACACTTGTTAGCAAAATTACCATCAGAGTGTTTTATCAGTTGCTATGGAGAAAATGGCACAATTTTGCTGCCCAAGATAATTCAGATCCTTGCATCCAAAATTGTAATCCTATTATTTTCCACGTTTCTTTGGTTCTAGCCAAGTAAAGTATATGTGTTTTCCCTCTGATCATCATCAGCTGATTTTTCAATTATATTGTTATACGGTTTATATTTTGAAGTGGCCTACTGATCTGTGTATGGGATGTATGATTTGATTTGGAATTTGTTGCGATAGTTCCCAGGTTATAAAGTTGTTCTATAATGTAATAACTTTTTAAAAACCTTTCAGTGTATAGATTTTAAGATTTTTTTAAAAATGTAACGATATCTGTCTACTGTTAGGTGTTCTGTCCACTATCTACAATTGCAATCCAAGATAAACTGACTTTGTATCTGGGATGAAAATACACTCTGATGGCTTCTTGTCGGCCCAATATCCTTTTTCTGAAATTGCATGATATTATCATGATTTTAAAGTATCTTAGTCAAGAAAATTCTCATTTCAATCCCCAAGGCATGCCAGGGAAGTGAGCAGTAATATAATCATTTCTTTATGTTAGAAACAAATGAAGGCTTAATTCATTTTTAAGTAATACTAAACATTTTGTTTAGTATTGTGTGCCTTAATTGCACATTGTTCATTGTGGATGACCAACAGTGATAGATAAATCAGTGAAATTATTAGTTCTTGATGTAGTATGAACAATCTAAACATAAACTAACAATCTATAGTTTATGATGGATTTCAAAATATGGTGGGATAAACTGTTGAATGTGCATGCCTGTTATTCTGTGTGACCTCCTTCTCACAAACTCCTTTCTACCACACATTTGGAATTATTAACAAAAGATGTAACTTATCTTTAATTTCTGTCTTGTTATTCATAAATCTCCTTAGTATTTATGTAGCTTTAACATAAGATTGAATCCTAATTAACAGGCAATCAAGCCAGCCATCTGGAAAATCAGTTCATACTCACCCAAGGGCCAACACAGATGTGATATAAGATACACAGAGAAATAATTATTTGATTGCATTAGGGAGAGAGGGAAGTTTTGCTATCAAAATTCTAGCACCACTAAAAATGTTCTTTTCCACACAGAGGTAGTGTTCATTGGTACAAACAATTCTTCATTCTGTGTATTTACTAAACATCTTAAATGGTATAGAATTAAGACCATATGAGATGAATGAATTGGAACTTTAAAAGAAATAAGAGCAATACAAGACAGATTTCAATTTCAACCAGCCAGTGAATAGAGAAGAGTTTTTTTTAAAATTGTATCACTGAAGAAGTGGACCAGCTCATCTCCCCAGGGGTAAAATAAGATACAGCTGCTGAAGATCCTACAGATGGGACTTGTCAATTATATAGTTAGTAGAGATAGGCTGAGACCATGGCCTTTTGAAGCTAATCAAAAGCTTGGACAGATTTATATCTGAAAAGACCATTTTAATTGAGACAACAGCCCTGTGGGAATCATCTCTTTTCTCTATGTTTCTTTTGTATTCAGAATCAGAATTTCCCTTGGAACTATTAAAGCAGCAAACAAAGAACTATCAGAAGTTATTCTACACCTTTCCTGCATCATTATGTCTATTCTGTCAGTAGTGTAGCTGCGCCGTTGAGCTCTGGAGTATATGAGTGTCTCCATTCCCTCGTAGGAGTCACCAATATTTATCAATGGGTCAGTTCATCTATTCTAATGTCTTAACCCTAAAATTCACATTCTTTAAAATTATACATTCTATATGCATCTTTCGCTCATAAACTTTTTCCCAATGTTTTCCCAGTATGTTAATTTTTGCAATATAAATTTTTTGTTCTGTGAATGGCACTGCATATATCCAGCAAAGTCTGCAGTCCAAAGAATAACCACATTTTGATTCTCTGTGTCTAGGAAGCATAAAATAAGGATCAAGAAAAACCCTGTAACATTTTAAAACAATAACAAAAAATTGTTTTCTTCCAAATGATCTTTAGTCCATTCCCCAAGGAACTAGTTTCTTTCTTAAACTTTGCCTTAAGAGGCAAAATTCAATTAGATGGACAGATAATATAATATAGGCAATTTTTTGCTCTTTAGAATCCATCACCCAACTCACAAACTTTATGAATTCAAGGACTCTATCTTTCACTTTTATATGACCAGGAAAATTCCAAGATGAGAAGATACATTTAATT
Source organism: Pituophis catenifer annectens (assembly GCF_029215685.1). Taxonomy (NCBI): domain Eukaryota; kingdom Metazoa; phylum Chordata; class Lepidosauria; order Squamata; family Colubridae; genus Pituophis; species Pituophis catenifer. The sequence continues at coordinate 43,390,990 of NW_027256888.1, read as the reverse complement.
GGGAAGTTTATAAAACTTAGGTACAGAAAAGTTTCCATGGATATGCAAATATAAAAGAATAGTATGCAAGATTACAGTATGACTATGTTGTGATGAACTACGTGGTGAAAAATAAACCCGTTTCTTTTTCTATCTATCTCTTCTTAAATGCATTTGCAAGAAAGAATTTGGTTCCCTTTATTTCCTCTATTACAAGCAGCAAATACCACATGAGGATCAATAAGCTTGATGTTAACTTTTCATTGAACAGTCTAAGGCACCATATGCATAAACCTTGCTGTTACCTGAATAAAATGGGCATTTTTAGGTGGTGACCCTAATATTGTCATACATAGTTCTGTAAACAAATAATTAGGTTTGGTACAGCTAAAACAATTTGGTTGTGCCTCTGCACACAAACATGCACTCTTGCAAATCTTTGGCAAGCAGAATTTGCAATGTGGTTTTCTTCCAAATAAGAAACATTTTAACCTGTCCTTAGAATAGCTCTTGTTCTCTGACTTTTACTCAGTGGGATTAGTGAAGTGAGCTTGTTTCCAAATTGGGAAAAAATTAATCCAGATTCATGTTTTATGCAAAGATGCACATTGAAAACAAACTATTCACTTTATGTTGCATAAAATGGCAAAAATATGCAGAAAACTGCAAGTATCAACATCATTTTCATCCTCCTCCCCCCTCCTTCTATATATGCCATCTTCTGTAGTGCAACTGAAAAACTGCTGATGGAAAGGAATTTAAAAAATTGTCCCTACAAAGCTTCAGCCTTGAATGTAATCTTTATCCCTCTCCACACCAGATATTGTATTTTTTTAAAAAATGTCAGGAAACCTATCAAGTATCTGCTGATGTCATATTTGGCTTGGCCTTAATAGGTCTTTCTCAGCATGGAAGTCTAAGCAGGTACAGGGGTCACCAAACTCTTCAACTCATCAATCCCTTCATGTTTCAGATTGTTCATTGGCCCCCAAATATTTATATGAAAATAATTTAATAAATACTGCTTTAACTATAGCACTGTGAATAATAATAATAATAATAATAATAATAATAATAATAATAATAATAATAATAATAATAATAATAACTTATGGCTAATGAAGAAGAACTGGGTGAAGTTGAAATTAAACGAGGCATTTTCCAGGGCGATTCCCTTTCACCCCTACTTTTTATACTCTCAATGCTACCACTGACAATCATTTTGAAGAAGATGAACTGTGGATACGAACTTGCAAAGAAAGGACTGAAAATCTCGCACTTGATGTACATGGATGATTTGAAGCTGTTTGGTAAAACAAAAGCTGAACTGAATTTATTAATTGAAAACACAAAAGAATTCAGCCAAGACATTGGTATGCAGTTTGGAATTGACAAATGTGCAACAATAGCAACCAAAGCAGGCAAGATCATAAAAGAGGATGGAATAGAACTAGAGAATGAAGAAATGATAAAGGCAGTAAAATCAGAAGAAGGCTACAAGTACTTGGGGATTTTAGAAGCCTCTGACTTAATGCATAATAAAGTCAAGGAATTAACTTCAGCCAAGTACATTCGGTGAATTCGTAAGATATTAATGTCCAAATTGAGTGGAGGAAACATCATAAAAGCCATAAATACCTGGGCTATACCTGTGATTAGATACTCTGCAGGAATAATTGACTGGACCCAGATGGAGTTAGACAATTTGGACAGAAAAACAAGGAAGCTTATGACAATGAATCATGCCTTGCACCCTAAAAGTGATGTTGACCGATTATATTTACCAAGAGCAGAGGGTGGTTGAGGACTCCTATAAGTAAAGCAGACTGTGGAAGAAGAAAAATGCAGCTTGAATGATTACATCCAGAAAAGTGAAGAACCAATGATTAAGGAAGTAAATAAAGGAGGCTTTTTAAAGACAACTAAAACAAAAGCAGAATATAAGAAAGAAGTAATTGAGCAGCGAGCTGAAAATTGGAAACACAAAGCTCTGCATGGCCAATACTTGAAAAGTATTGAAGGCAAAGCTGACCAGAAACTAACTTGGAACTGGTTAAGATCAGGAGTACTGAAAAAAGAAACAGAAAGCTTTATTTTGGCAGCTCAAGAACAAGCCCTAGCCACAAACTGCATGAAGGCAAAAATTCAACATGTTACCACCAACAGCAAATGCTGCCTCTGCAATGAGAAAGATGAGACAATCGACCACCTGATCAGTGGGTGCAGCAAAATTTCACAAACTGACTACCTACAACGCCATGACCGTGTTGCTAAGATCATTCACTGGAAATTGTGCCAGAAGTTCAAAAAACCACTGGGAACATCAGGTTGAGAAAGTTTTAGAGAATGAGAAACTCAAGATCTTGTGGGACTTTAGGATTCAGACTGACAGGCACTTGGTCCACAACACACCTGACATAACAATAGTTGAAAAGAAAAAAGTATGGTTTATTGACATTGCAATACCTGGTGATGCACGGATTTAAGATAAGCAGCAAGAAAAAATCACAAAGTATCGGGACTTGCAAATTGAAGTTGAGCGACTGTGGAAAAAGAAATCGTGTGTTGTCCCGATTGTAATTGGAGCCCTTGGAGCAATACCCAAAGGGCTACCCCGCTATTTAGAAATTCTAAATTTGCTGGACTTGAACATTTTGACTCTACAAAAAACCACCTTACTCGGAACAGCTTACATCCTCCGATGATACCTTAACAGTTCCTAGGTCCTTGGTTAGGACTCGAGCTGCTGAGCTATTAACCAGCCTCAAAGGCTGTGAATCTCACTAAAGATTAAATAATAATAATAATAATAATAATAATAATAATAATAATAATAATAATATACATCAATAAATTGCAGCAATAACACCAGCGGAACTGCAAAAAACTGCGCTACTTGGAACATCGTACATCTTAAGTAGATACTTGGCCAATACCTAGGATGCTGGCAGCCACCCGTATCAACCATCAGCGCCAGTAAATAATATTTGTGATACATTTTTAAATATTTAGTTGACTGAGTTTCATGTTTAATGAATAAAAGAGATAAATCAAAATAAGTCAATGTTATTTGTGATACATTTTTAAATGTTCAGTTGAGAGAGTTTCATGTTTAATGAATAAAACAACAAAAATAGATAGACCTATTAACCATTGGGGATCAGTGTTGACCATTTTGGGGACTCTGGATTAGGAGATAAATTATTAGCAAATAACAAAAGAGTGTCCGAGCATTAACATTTGAAAAAACCACAATTCAGGAACCCACTGAAACAATAAGAATGCATACAAATTCTAGAAGTCAAATTCTGCCTTTCAGACAGAAAACACATATTCTGTGATTTGTCAGCAGTTCACAACTTTTCCTGTTACTCAGAGGTACATAAAACAAAGAAAAAAGATTAAACTTTTAAAATAGGAGGATGTTCTCATTTGTTCATTCAAGAGACTTGCTTTTAAGGATATAAAAGACTTCCCTAATAGGTTCACAATCATAAAACAGTATTAAATGTCACAATAAACTACTTAGTAATTTTAGGCACCAACTTAGCAAAAGAAAAATATAATCAAATTGAGCAATCAGAGTTACAGGAATGTAGAAGCTTGCTACTTCCCTCAAAGGCAGTTTTAAATAAAAAAAAAATAAAAAAAATAAAGCTTGCTCAAAGGAAAATAGAAGCAAATATATCTGCATTTTAAAGGAAGAAGGCTTTTTATTTTATATATTTAAAAATATTCTTTTCTGATGTGCAATTGAAAGGGGTTAAGGGGTAAAACACACAGTAAGTATTACTTCTAAACATTGTCATATTAAAGGAAGAATAAACAGCACTTGAATCATGGAGCAGATTTTAAACAATTCCCTTTAAAAGCTGGGTAAATAAAAGGCGTTTAGATTATAAAAACAGTATAACAGTTCAGAATTAGATAAGATTGCCTGGGAGAGAGGATCTTGAGACACAGCTCATATTCTGACATTTGACTGGTTTGGTCTTTTGGTTAAGCCACCAGGCTAGAAACCAGTATTCAGTGATTTCTAGTTCCACTTTAGGCATGAATGAAGACTGGCTATCTTGGCTGACTTACTCTCTTTCACCTCACAGGGTTGTTGTTGTTGTGGAGAAAATAGGAGGAGGAAGGACTATTAGGTATGTTCACCACATTGGGTTAATTATAAAAATTGTTAAGAGGATTTGTAAGAATAGACAGCCATTTGTCCGGAATGGTATAAAGTCTCCTGCTTGAGGAGGGGTTGAACTAGAAGTTCCAAGTTCCCTTCCAACTTTGTTATTCTGTATTTTTAAAAAACCTAATAGCTGCCCAGAGTCACTTTATAGACAGCATAATGGCTGCATAATAAGTAAGTAAGTAAGTAAGTAAGTAAGTAAGTAAGTAAGTAAGTAAGTAAGTAAGTAAGTAAGTAAGTAATAGCACAATGTTAAGCACATGCATCTCAGAACAAAATCTGGTCACCATATCTTTCCTCTATTTACAGTTGCTCATATACTGAGCCGATATCATGTTTATTGATTCAAGAATCTTATCACAGTGGCTAACTGTTATGAGGTATAAGAAGCTGATTTCTGCTTTAGTCCTCAAAGTAGCCTCTACAGAAATGTTTATACCTCCAGGGGTATATAAAATCAACAATTCCTGATTGTTTACTATTTTAACTAGACTGTTCTCAAAATGGATAAAACTTCTGTTGTGCTTCAAAAAGGGCAGTAAACATATTTTGGAATCCTTGGTAATTTCTGAGCCGTTGCTTCCTTGCTTCATTACCCAACTAAGTAATATAATCAGTGTGGGGTTTGCTCTGTGTTTATATGCAATAGTTTGCCCTACCACTATTGGTGGAATGTGGTTTTCTCCTTAATTAGGGTATTGTTTTCTGTTTGATTGTTTGTCTGGGGATAATCCCTGTTTATATGAGTGTTGGTTGCTGGAAACGGTATATTCTGGTCGTTTGCTTTCCTTCTTAGCTTTTTTATTGTCGCTTTTGAATGGCTGGCAAATGTAATTTATCTCTGTGTCTATTGATGACTGATTTTTTTGAATACCAAGTTTCCAGGAATTTCCTAGCATGTTTGATTTTAGCTTGGTCCAGGATGCTCACAATTTCCAAGTTGAAACAATGGTTGATTTTGTTCATATATTGTGAGATGTGCTTTGAGATCGAAAACCAGGGACTCTGCAGTTTAACCCTGAGCTACATATATTCTTTTATATGAGAAACAATATTCTAATTCTATGTGCCACACCATAGCCTGCATTTTCTTCCAAATACCCATTCATAGATTTAACATATTAATTTTTTAAATGCAGATAGACTGTCATGAAGTTTTTATCTATTTAATATTTTTGAAAAAAAAAGTTTATCCTTCGTGGCTTCTCCAAATACCATAATAATATAAAACTGGAGTTTTTGTTTTGATCTTAGTAAAAGGAGCCTAATTAGCAATCTAGGATGCCTGCAGTAAGAGTTGTTATTTTTTTAAAAAGGTGACACAAGTATTAGAAATTCTTCTTTCCCATTTCTGAGCTTGATAGTTAATTGGGTTATCCAGCAATCTTTACAACTAAACAGTATAGTAGTATCCAGGAGTTTTAAGAAGAGATTTAAATTACTTGGCACCAATAGCACCTTCAGAAACAATCAGGATAATAGATGCCACCAATTTCCCTGTTATTGATTAAGTGTTTGGTTCCTATCCTTTGTTCAGACTATGCAACTAAAGCAGGATAGCAGTTTCCCCCCAATTTAGCAGTATAGATAGTTACAAATTTTTATCCTGTAACTTTTGCTGTGGTCTAAGAGGCTTCCAAATCTTGGATCTCTTCTGAACAATATTAGTGAATGTAAAAATATTTTTTTTAGTTTGCATTTTTTTAAAAAAAACCTTATCAGTCTAGTTTGTACTTTCTGGACTATTACCGGTATATGGTATTATTTCTTATATAACCTTTTTTCATTTTTTTTAGTCGTTTTCAAGACCAACCATACATATAAACACAGCTGAGAGTATATACTTGAAAATACTTATGAACATACATATTTCAGGAGAAAATGTGTGTGTGTTTGTGTTACATCAAAATATACATGTATTATTTAGGCTGGCATAAAATACAACCAATGACATAGGCTTGCCAACCTTGAGCCAGGCTCAAGGTTGACTCAGCCTTCCATCCTTTCTAAGGTAGGTGAAATGAGGACCCAGTTTGTGGGGGCAATAAGCTGACTTTGTATAAAATATACAAAAGTATGAAGGCTATTGCTTAACGCACTGTAAGCCGCCCTGAGTCTCCGGAGAAGGGCGGCATATAAATCAAATTTTTTTAAAAAAATTAATGTATTGCTTTTTATGCTTTCTGATTAATGTTTTCCTCCTAGAATATGTTTCCATTCTTTTCTTTAGCCCTATAATATAATCAATTTGATTATTGGCCATGAGATAAATACTTTCTGTAGGGAATGTATCATTAGCAATAGTATTCAATTCTATTCTGAGCAAGCAAAGAGGCCATTATTACATATGCAGATTCAGAAAAGCAAGACATAGAAAAGTTTCACATTTTATTTAATATTTTATAAAGTTAAAGGAAATGGGAGAAGGAAAAATCCAAGTCTAAACTGAAAATGATGTGGTCAGAATGATATAGTTTTGGAAATGGATGTCTTCAAAAAAATTGCAGTGAGGGATAGAAAAACAAGCATCATGAATTACCCAGCCCTATGGAGCTCAGCCAACATAATTTTGTGGCAGATACTATTAAGCCCTCCATAAAAATATGAATGAGTGGTCCCTTGACTGCATCTGTGATTAAGACAATATTAAACAGAATTCACTGACAAGCAGCTAGCTCTAAACAGCCATACCTGACCCAGCTGAGTATTCTACTAATATGTAGGACCTTGTTTTACAAGATTAATAAAATCCAGAGAGCTAAATGGATTTCATCTGTCTTCACTAGATAAAAATGCAATTTAATGATAGAATTATTAAAAATTCCAAGTCCTCATTAGGCCTATGATGAAATATGTTCAGAAGGAATCATACTCAGAGAAAATTTAGAATGAACAATGTATACTCTTCCCATGTTTGCAAAGCTACAAATAGCATAGGAAAATATAAAGGATACCAAGAACAATATTTTAAGATTATGTTTTCTTTACTCCTTTTGAGACATAACTAGGAAACTCACCAATTATCTCCAAAATAAATTGCATACCACGATCAAACACAGAACACAAATTCTGGTCAATAAGCCAACTAAATAAGCCATAGTCATAAATCAACTTTTTTAGAACTCATGATTGTTTTAAATCAGAAAAGAATTAAAAAAACCTAGTTTGTAATAGAACATGTTTAAATATTATCTTCTGGGCATAAAAGTATCCTTTCCCCCCCAAATATGAACATTTTGCAAACAGAAAAATATTTGCTATTAATGAATGAATATCTATTATAGCCAAAGGTCAGATATCTGGCTTTGGCTATAATAGAGATTTCCTTCCTTCCTTCCTTCCTTCCTTCCTTCCTTCCTTCCTTCCTTCCTTCCTCCCTCCCTCCCTCCCTCCCTCCCTCCCGCCCTCCTTCTATAAATAGCAGGTATCAGTATCCTGCTAATATTGGCAGATTTTGAAAAAAACTAATATTTCCATGTAGTTACTCCCTGGTTGTGAGACTACCATAAAATCCCATGGCACCAGATTAGATTGGGTATTTGGAAAAACAACTCAGTCATGAAGGGCAACTATTTCCATATGGTTGCCAAGAAATCTTGGACATGTCACCAGGAATTAAGCTCAGTTTGAGAGAGATCTCACCTTACCTCATGTTCTTTAAGCACATTTGGGTTAAAACATTGCATCACAAGATTTCAAGAAGCTCTAACTAAGATTTCTGTACAAATCCACTCTGACCTTTGAGAAAGAGTGAATGAGCATGAGGTAATACTGTACATGTACAAGATCAGATTTCTGATGTTGGAAGAGTTCCATAAAGCTGAAGAATGTTATGGATAGGTTCATAATTGGCACACAATGCAAGTACTGTCATTATAATATTTCATAACAAATAATGTTATGCTGCTGATAACTAAGCTAGAAAATCTGCATTTCCCCGTGATACATAATTTAAATGATATGTTTCTCCCAAATGGATGATATGTCTTTTGGGAGGGCTATTAATTTAGAACATCATTCTATTTATAATCAATCAGCAAAATGGCTTAACATATTTTTAACACATTTTTAATTTTTTAATTGGTTTGTTATCTTAAATTGGGGCCAAATTAATATATATCCTTTTAATTGTTTTTTAATGTTTGTATTGTATGTTTTTATCTGGCTGTACACATCCCTGAGTCCCTCGAGAGAAGGTGTGGTATATAAATTCGAAATAAAATAAAAATAAAAATGAAATAAAAAAATAAAATGAATTACACACATACAGTATATATTGCCACATCAGTTTTGTGAGTTTTGAATGTGGACTTACTAAATAATGATTTTCTTTTTTTTTTCTTTTTCTTTTTTAATGCAGTGTAATATTATTCCAGCTCTCATATTTGGCTAGCTTTATTCTAGCTAGAAAAAAGGCATTTTTGAAAGGTATTCAACAGAAACTTTGAAAACTTCATATTCTTATGATCTAATTACACACTAACATATTCTGTCCACTGTTGAAATATATATGTCATAACATCTAATTTATGGCAAATGTTGAATTTCATCTGTCATACACAGTCTGTGACTATCAAGAGACAGGCAGATACACACAAACAGAGTGCAATTACATACACTGTAACTAAATAAGCATATATATATTTATCAATCTAGCTATGCATTCAGAACAGAAATAAAGGTTTCTGAGATTTATATGTTAATACTGAAATGTTGCTTATGTTGCTGGCTAAATTCACCAGTGTTGACTCATAAATGTATCTCTGATTGACAATAGTTTAAATAGAAGATGACGCCTGATTGCATTCCATATTTTTCATGACATAAGGAACCAAAGAGATAAGACAACATTATACAAAGACATCTGATTAAAAAAACCACCCAGGAATTGGAAATATTTGTTTGTAATGCTAATTGTGGCAGTTATTGTTGGGATATTAAAGGCAAGTACAAAATAACCACTGTTTGGTTTCTTTAGCTGCATGGATTTGATTTCTGTTCTCAATAAATTATATTTTTCAGTATTATCAGAAGAAAATTGGGATACCTAAAGAAGATGCCTAAAGAAAAAATCTGGATTTCTCTCTCTCTCTCTCTCTCCCTGTGTGTCTGGAGCCAATGAATTAAATGCCTGTCTATATTATAATAGTTCAGGTATTGTTGAGTTGTGCCATTGTGCTTGAATAGAAATCTTTGACTGGTTCTTTTGCATTCCTAATGGAGTTAAAGTCAGAGGGGTGAGCATAAGATAAAAAGAAAAGCTGCAAAAATGGCAGTACTTTTCTATACCTTTTGGAGAAAAAAGGCTTTTAAACAAAGAAGCTGTCACTTATTATCACCAATTTAGCTTTGTGTGCTATGCATTAATTTTATTGCCTAAAAATAATGCAAAAAAAAAAAATTCAGCTATGATGGGGAAATATTTTTAGTTTAATTTTCCTTTTCCAGAATTTTCTTGTTATAGCTTTTTCATTGTCCAATGCATCACTTTCCATTCTGATCTAGAACATACTTTTTTATCTTTCATTCTTGGAATTTGCCTGAACATATTATATAAGAACATACGGGCAAAAATGATCAAGCTTTATTTCACTTACCGTATTCTTCTTTCCCTTTAATAAAGCAGTAATTTAATCCCCACTTGGATATACAGTAGACTCAAGGGGACACATTCCACATTCAAATATATTCTACATTTTCCAAAGAAGTCTAATTATATGGAGACTCATTTAAATACCCATAAAATCAAATAAATTCTGTTGAGGTCATTTATGTAACTATAAACATTTGATTGTGTCAAGCAGCACATCAAAGCTCTCGTATTTGCATTTTCTAAATACACTCAAGTGACCTCATTACTGAAGATTTACTTAAAGATTATGCTTCATTAGTGCCCCTTAAGGAAAAAAAAAGTCTGAACATTTTATTTGCACATGGGCAGAATTAAGAGGAAACATCAAACTATCTGTGAACACAAAATATTGCCCATCATTATTTATTAAAGACCTAATCCAGTGATGTCAGCATACAGTAGCCCATTTCATATGCCCCATTATCTTTGAAGACACTTAACAATGATTATTTCAGCATCTGCCACTGGATTCTAAATAAGATTACAATCAAATAATGGTACACCTTTCTCTTTCTTTCTCTCTGTTACATACAAATATATAATTTGTGCAACTGAGGTATAGGCATATAGGTATGCAGAGAAACCAAACAATCTAAAAGTCTTACATGCTTGCATAATTGTTTATCAATAAATACATTGCTAAGGAAGCAATGTTAAAAATTGTCCAATGATTTTCTTGCTATATCTCTTGTCATTTTATATAGAAATTATATTCAACAGAGAAATTTCATTAAGCAAACTTTTCAGTGCATTAAGAAGGATGAACATTCTTGTCAAGAAACTAACTTTTCCTGAATAATAAATATCCTGTAAAAACTGTACCCAATTAATTCCAAGGAGCTAGAGAATCAGTGCTTATTGTAGATTTTCTGGCAGAGAAAATTTTAAAATAGCACTTGACAACTTCAGTACAACTATGCATATTAAAATTCTCTATACTTCATTGATTCTAAACATTTTCACATCACTCCTTGATTAATGGTTAGCAATGATATGCTACAAAGAACTCAAGAAGTGACAGGATATAGAGAAAGAATTCACACATCAAGTTTTCTAAAAATGTACCTTTGATTACTTTACCCTTGTCTTGTTTATTTCAGTTATTAGGTGTCATAGCCTAATTTAAATGATTAAACAATTATATATTAAACAATAATATGATAGGTTGAGTTTGCTTTTTTTCTGATTGAACTTTTCAATCTCTTTCTGATTTGGTTTAATACAATTCTGAATAAAGCCAGGTATTGGCAATTTCAGTGTAAGAACTGCCCTTGGCTAAATTTAAGCTTCTTGGCACAGATGTTTTAGTTACAGATATCTTTTCCTTCACTTAGCCAGTTGCCTGTGGTAGAAAGACAAAATGTGTGTATGTGTGAGTGAAAAGATCAGAAAGAGAAAGTAGCTAACAGAAAGAGAGGAAAAGGATGTTTCAGAAAGTGAATATATTTCGCTTATGGTCACAGTGTCTTCTTGCTTCAAACCATCTAAAACAAGGGTGCCCAAATTTCTTCAATTCACAGATCCCTTCATGAAATTTCCAATTGTTTCATTTATTATATGAAAAGAATTTAATACATATTTTATTTATTAAATTATTAAATTACATAAAATATTTCTTGAACAAGAAATACTATGGATGATAATAACACTGCAATGGAGTTTGGACTAGACAAAGGTGCCACCCTAACCATCAACACGGGACAAATAGTGAAAACTGAAGGAATTCCAAAATGCCCTATGGAAATAAAATCAAGAGTCTGGATGAAGAAGACTACTACAAATACCTGGGCATTCTTCAAACTGACAACATTAAGCACACTGAAGTCAAGAAGAAGGTTAGAAGTAAAAGTGAAGAAGATTGTAAAATCCAAATTCAGTGAAGGCAATACTGTCAAGGCAATTAACACTTGGGCAATTTCAGTCATTAGATACACAGCTGGAATAATGGACTATTAAGAAGAATTAAAGGGTCTGATAGGAACTAAGGAAAAACTATTAGATCTGATAGAAAAGCCAGAAAAGAAGAACTAAAAGATCAGATACGAAAACTAGAAAAATAATGACAGTGAATCATGCCCTTGAGCCATGCAGCAATGTTGACAGACTCTATGTAAAAAGGAAAAAAAATAAGTGGTTGTGGACTATTGCAAGTGTACCAGGCAACTGAAGAAGAAAAAATGGGTATTGGATGAATATTGAAGAACAGTGAAGAAGACACACTGAAGCTCCTATACCACAAATGCTTATTGAGTCCTGGAGAGACCAAACTGTCCTATAAGAAACGTCAAATGAAGAAAATATGAGAGACATGGCAAAGTAAAGTATCAAATGGTCTATAGATTAAAAAAAAGCAGGTAAAGCGGATGACCATAAAAACTGGCAATGAACATCAAAATGGAAGAATGATACAAAGGGGCTAATTTTAGGTGCATAAGACTAAATCTTAAGAACAAAAGCATCCAGAACTGAGAACAAAGCAACACATCCTGCCATTGCAAAAAAGTTGAAGAAACAATGAACTATCTAGTTAGCTGCTGCAAGAAGATTGTGCAATGACTACAAACAATGGCATGACAAAGTAGCAAAAATGGTGCATTGGAAGATCTGAAAGAAATACTATTTGCCTGCAAGCAAGAACTGGTGGGGCCACAAAATAGCAAAAGTCATAGAAAATGAAGAAGCTAAAGTGCTCTGGAAAGTACCAATAGTAATAGGTACCATGGGTACAAGGCCCAAACATATGGAGCACCACTTGAATACTATCAGCATTAACAAAAATCACCACCAGTCAATTGCGAAAGGCAGCTTACTTGGAACAGGTAACACTTTGCGACATACCTTTAACACCAGCAAACAATATCTGCCTATCCCAGGTGCTTAGGAAGGACTCAAGAGGTTGATAAAAATGCCAAATCCAGTCTAAACATCTAGCTGACTGTGTGAACAACCATAGCTATGTGTGTACGCTGGGATGGCATAGATTAGGGGTATCAAACTCAATTCCATTAAGATCCGCCTCAGGATTGTGTTTGACCTTGAGGGACCAGGGGGGCCATGGCCGGGGTGGGTGTGGCCAGCTCAATGTTACTTGTATTGGGGATGCCTCAAGCACTCTGCCAGAGAAAACAGGATCCTGAACTCTGTTTTCAGCTGCAACGGCTTCCTGCCACTGTTTTTGCTGGCAGAGGCCCCACAGGCCAGTCATTCACTGTTTCCAGGTTGGCCCCATGGGCCAGAACTAAGTACCCCATAGGCCAGATCCATATGGAGTTTGCATAGATTGTATGTGAATGGGGTTGGAGATGAGGGAGAGCTCCTGGCACTGATAATTAATGCTGAAATGCCACTGGAACTTGTTTCCCCACTTTCTTCTGATTAGGTAATTCGGCTGAGACCCACAAGCCAGTATATACATGGCCATGAACAGGGAATAGGGAAAGGCTTGGAAGTGATGGGAGTAGGCTATAAAATTCCAATAGTGATGGGTAGAGAAAAATACAGTGACAGTTGATAAATGGGCCGCACACAGGGAACGAGCCACAGATATGCTTCTATGACATATTCTAGTTACCCAGACTCAACTGCAGGCCCTGATTGGCACAACTGTGTGTTAATTTTCTTTTTTAATCACACAGTAAAACATACTGTGAATGTTCTAAACACTTTCCAACTGTAAAGGATGTACACGACCAGATTGTGTCAGGATATAATTGCAACAAACAAACCAACAAGTAACTCTGCATAATCTGTAGAAAGTGTGAGTGATAAAAAAAGTTGTGAATTGAAATCCAAGTCATCTAGCAGATATTAAGGCACAGAGCCTGTGACTACAAAGATATATACCCTGGGAAGAAATGAACTGCAATCCATAGAGATGGTTTACTCTTGATCGGTTTGTCCATATTATATATTCATCTTTTAAAACTGATGATTGATAAAATGATTTTCCTGCTAAACTTTTGTATATTCAGATTGTTCAAATTTTCACCACTAAAATTAGCACCTATTTTGTTCATAAAGGAAGAATACTAATAAACTTGCTATTGTATAAATAATGATCCTTACTAGGATCCTAGTATTACGCTGGTATTAACATTTATACCTACTTTTGTTTATATAAGCACTCTCATTATCCTACAACAATATAATTAAATATAAAACAAGCTTCACAACAAAACTATCCTATGTTCAAAATATATCAACTTTCTGTGACTGCAAAATGTTGCTTTGGAATCAGTCTCTTCCTAATGTTGAGTTATGTATGCATCTCATCTGCTGTTGGGTTACAAGCTTAAAAAAAAGAGAAAACACTTTTTGGGGGGAATACTGATTACAGAAGTCAACTATGTGTTTCTGTACTTCAGCATCTGTGTTATAAGAACTGTAAAATTAAAGAAATGAATACCTTTAGAAGACTACAAGCTAACTGATCTTGTTCTCTGTGCTTTTCAGAACTGATACTCAATGATATTTGTGAACTAGATGTATATGAAATTGTGAACTAGGAAAAAAAGGCTGTATTTCACCATTGGAAAGAAGAAAGAAGCCACATTTTGAAATGAAAGTTTATAAATTGGATTGGATCCATATTGTTCATTTTTTTTTCTTTATCACTCTAACAAACATGTTTGAAACATGGGAACAAATGCATCAACACTCATATGAGAAATGTAAAGCAACTTTCCCCGAATCATGATTTCCAGTGTGCTGACTATAAGTCTAATTTTGTCTGAACGATTGACTGAAGATGATGGTATAGTCAAAAGAATTGGCAGTCACATGAACATTAAGCTTCATGGTTGATTAGTTTGTAAACTTGTTTTAAAAAACATCTTGTTGGAGATACTAGCCTGTATAACAGTTTACTCTTTTGAACTAAAATCTTTCATTTTTTAAATGGTAATTGTAGCAAAACAGATGTTGGAACCTACCTTTCGGGAATGGATTTCTTTCACGTACAATGGAAGTAGAAATTCAGATATCCCTTCAAGTCGAATTCCTTTTTTGGTGACTCTGAGATTTCCCATTCCATCCTGGAAATGATAATACACAAATGTGTCTATTCATGGCTTATTTGGGAAGCTAGTCACTATAAACAATGCACTATTTTCTCCCATTAAATTTTAAGTCTAGAAGGCTACTTTTAAAAATAGTGTATATATTTAGGAGAAATAAAAACTGCTGTTTGATAACACAAGATGCATATTGCACAGTATTTATTGTTTGGTCCATTGAGCATAATTAAAAATCATTCAGCAGATACATTTGGGGGTATAATTTAAAGAACTCATGTTGCTATGCTTTATCTCTATACAGAAGTAACTTGTATGGATCTGTATGTATTAGCCATCTTCAGCTTCAAAGTTGAAAACTATATAAAAGGAAGGAGAAGATGGGCCATATGTAAAACTCACCAGGCCTTCATACAACCTCTCAGATGGATTCCCCATTGATGCTGGGCCATCTTTCACCCTAGTAATGATTTGGAGGAAGGTAAAAAATCAGGGGATGAGACCCTGCCTTCTAGTTTACTATGAAGTATATATTTCTCTGTACTCAGGGGACTTGTCCTCCTTCCATTTCAGATATGGATGGAACACTTTTATTACTTCCTATCCGAAGAACAGCATTTTTTCTCTGGCCAAACTCCTCCTTATCCTGTTTTTCAAATATCTAACTGAGAAAAGGAAGAAGAGGAAGTTGCTACTACTTGCACTGTTGTTGCTAAAGGGCAGATTGAGCAGGAACACAGAAAGAGATAGCATAACATAGGGACAATGGCTCTTCCATCTTTTGCTTCCTCTTCCCTTGTATGCTCCTCTTCTACTATAACTCCTGTTGGGATCCACATCTTCATAGTAACAAGTTGGACAAGGGGGGATCCAAAAGTGGTGTCCAAAGGAGACATCTTCTCAGCCTGTATTCTGTTACCAAGGAAATATAGCAAGACTATATAGGCAAGCACATATGACATCTGCTTTTTAATTAGAATGATGAAAAACAGTATAGTAAATCTTATGCAGAATTGGACAGGACTAGAGGAATTAAATTCAAAAACTGAGAAGAGGTGAAATTCAGATTTCTTTCCCTCTGCCACTGAAGTTGTTGAGAATTCTCTCTTTTCTGTATAAAATTTCAAGATATTTCTTCTACATTCTTTGTCTTATAACTGGATAAAACGTTAAACGTTAATAGAATACTGACATTTATACATATTGCATGATTGCTGTACAAACTGTAAGTCACTTTCATGAACAGCACAATAAAATTCAAAACCAGATTCAATGTCCTCCTTCAAAACAGTAGAAGCATGAGCCCTTCTTACTTCTTTCCTTCAGAAACATCAATCAACTTTATCAATCAACATCAATCAACCAATGTTCCTGCCTAATAAGAACCATTTGTTAATGTGATTCATATTTATAACAACAAAACAAGAGATATATAGGTTTAATGCAAATACAACAATGAGAGAGAGAGAAGATCCCTGATTTCTATGTCCCCAGGCTTTCTGTTTCATTGTGTGGCTTCATAAGCCCTGTCAGGCTGCCAGACAGGTTGGCATTTGCCACACAATTATGTTTTTCTTCTGTGAATGGAAGTGGGCCTAAGATTTACGTGGAACACCTCAAATTTTATTTTTTTTTTTAGCAAAAGGTTCTATAAGGGTATTGCAAATGTTGCTGTAGAAGAGGATGTACAGAAAGACATATGTTTCTGTCTCACTTGTCTGACATAGCAGAGTATTTCACTGAGAACAGTGTGCTTATATCTGTTCCAGGAATCTTTGAATAAAGGATGTTAAAACATGCCACACTTTGTGGTACTGTGAATTCTCACATTTCACCTTGTAAACAGAAGAGTTGAGTTCAACCCTTGCCCATATATTGTGCAAGCTAAGGAACATGCAACCAAATCCAACTTTTACATTTGCAGGGCTCAATTTTAGTATTTTGGGTATTAGTTGACAAAAAAATCTTTGTTTTAATGTCACCTTGCTTGTTGCAACCCATTTTCACCACCATCTGAGGAGAAAACAACTCTGATGCATGGAAGAGAATGACCAATGTTGAAGGTTTTCTTTCTTTTAAAGAGACAGATATTTTCTTGTGCATGTTCAATATTAACAATAAAAATTGTTATATTTTTATAATTTTGAAATTGCTCATAAGTAATGTCAGTGCATGATCAAATGTGATGTGGAGGTAGACGAGGCTGCCATTCAGATGCATCTTTATAACAATAAACAGTATATGGAAACATGACTTTTGATCAGCTCCTCTTTATATTCTTAGAGACTCTGTCAGGATCCATGGTTATATGTATGTATCATTCTCTGCAAAACTTCAACATAAATGCTATTGTTAATCAGGATAGTTATAATAAAATAATTGTGTTATTCATTTGTGTTTGTGTGTCTTGTTGGGTATATTTACAACCAGCAAATATCTATAACCCCCCAATTCTTTCTTAAGCTGGTGGTTATGCACAAGCTCACCCAGAAGGGAAGTCAGTAGGATACACGCAATCTTCAACTCATAATCTATGATTTAGCGATAATTCAAAATTATGATGGATCCCCCCATAAGGTACTTCTGATCCAATTTTGAAGTCTCAATGGCCATCCCTCCCCCATGGTTACATTTTAGGTACGTGGCAACCATCCTGCATTTAGGGTTATTTGCAGGATCCTGTGGTCACAACAAAAATTTCTCATAGAAAACAACGAGTATTGTTAACGACCACAGATTCCCTTAACAACCATGGTGATTCACGTAATGACTACTACAAAAAAGGTCATAAAATCAGATCAGTCACTTTATGACCATCATAACTTATGATCATAACATGCAGGCTACATTAAAGTCATAGGTCAAGGACTATCTGTGTATTTCTTAAATTAATTCATACTATTGTCTTTAGAATTTTCTTTTAAATTTCTGTCTTGTTTAAAATTAACAAATACTTTTATGGTCTCTTAGCTAACCACACACAAAAAAAATCCAAACTCTGCTTAATTTTGAAGTCTATAAAGATTAAGTCAGGTGATGACAGATGAGAGAATTTAGCTATTCTTACCTGATCAACAAAAAGCTACAGTGATTCAACAGAATTTCTTTTTGTGTTAAGTCACAAAAAAAAATCAATAGAAATGCAAATATAAATTCTATAAATTGTAGTGATAAAAAAATGACTTTTATTATTGGTCTACTGATTAAGTCAAGCAAGAGACACTGAAAACCTGAACAGCTTCCTCCAAAAATGGAATAGAATACTCCAAGCATGGGCTTCCAGAATGGGAGCATAGAAAGGGCGAGCAACATTAGTCCTGGCAGCTGGGGTCATTCCACAGATGATCAGGGAAAGCGTAACCAGTAAACAAAATATCCGTTATTGCAGTCAGACAGCACAAGCCAACACAATGTTTCCTGAAACAAATATAAGATCACACTTTCTTCCACATCACATATTAAAGCCAACTGAATCTTATTTCAGTATTGGCTGCAAGACAACATCTTCTGCAGCATCAGAGTGTTGCAAAATAGGTTTAGGACTCATGGTAGGCAGGGGTGAAATGTAAAATTTGTTACTACCAGTTCTATGGGTGTGGCTTGGTGTGGGGGGGTAATGTGACTGCGGTGGGCATGGCCAACTTTTTTTTTTTAACTTTTCAAAGCATTTTTTCTAATGCTTTGAAAAGCATTAGATCGTCAGAGAGGCTTTTAAAAAAATACATCTCTGCCGATCAGGCAACTCAGCTGGGATCGTCAGAGACTTTTCAAAGCATTTTTTTTACCACCTCTTCGGCCAAGAGGTTGCAGAAAAAAATGCTTTGAAAAGCCTCTGACAATCCCAGCTGAGCCGCGCGATCATCAGAGGTTTTTTTAAAAAAAACTTTTAAAAGCATTTTTTTGTTGGAAGAGGTTGTAGAAAAAAATGCTTTTAAAAATAAATTTTAAAAAAGCCTCTGATGATCGTGCAGCTCAGCTGGGCATGGTGGGAGGGGGGACACAGGGATTTTTGCTACCGGTTCTCCGAACCACCTGCCGCCATCGCTACCGGATTGGGCAATCCAGTCCGAACTGAAAACATTTCACCCCTAATGGTAGACTATATCATTTCAGTTTCAAGTCTGTTTAGAAAGTCTGTTATTTAGCTAGGCGTTTTAGATAGTCTTTATTGAGACTTAAATTGTTTAATACATCATCCATTTCAGACATTAAGATCTATGCGAAAACTTTTGTCTCTCTCATTAAAAAAAATAAAATATGGCCTAGGGCAGGGGTCTTCAAACTTGGCAGCTTTAAGACTTGTGGACTTCAACTCCCAGAATTCTCCAGCCATCATAACTATAACTATGAAGTCCACAAGTCTTAAAGCTGCCACATTTGAAGACCTCTGGCCTAGGGAAAGCACAGAATGAAAAATGATTAGGTTTGTGAGGATTCAATCACATTACTTCTGCTAATACCAAAGAACCTTTAAAGCTTTTGGACTGAAAAAAATGTGAACATCGACAAACATTTCTAAGGATTTGCTAAAAGGATTTAATATAACAGAGATCACATGCAAAACAAAGAGCAGAAAAAGCAAATAAGATTCTGGCATAGGATAGATTGGAAGAGAACCAGTTTAATTCTGGGATTATCTCTTCCAGCAACAAGGAAATAGAAAGTCCTAAGAATATTCCTTTTCTTTTATTCAATAAAGGAAACTGAATAAAGTAGCATTTTATGTTTACCGCTACGCAGAGCAGAGAGACAAGCTAAATGAACACACAAGAGCAAACTCTTATCTCATGTGGATAACTAAATGATCTTGAGAAGATCATGAGAACAAGTAAGACATGAAAAGAATAGCATTCTGATGTTCATACAACTTATATTCAGGCATATTTCACAAAAATCATATGGGTAAAGCTAAAGCATACATGTCTTGCTTGTCATTTAAAACATTTTCACTATTCCAGTAGTGAAATGGCAGCTGTGGTTAGGAGGGCCTCTGTATAGCTTCATCCTGTGCACTAGTTATATGCCCTTTCCTAGCTCAACAGGCCCTACTTGCAGTCACTCATGCCCTTGCCACTCCAGATTGGACTACTGCAATATGCTGTACATGGCGCTGCCCTTGAAGAGTGTCTGGAAGCTTCAGCTTCAGCCGATACAGAATGCAGAGGCACAGGCAGTTATGTCTACAGCTAGAATAGTACACATTATACCTCCCCTCTGTGAACTGCCCTGGTGGCCAGTTTGTTTTTCTGTCTGATTCAAGATGCTAATTTTAACCTTTAAAACCTTTCATGGCGTGGGACCAGGTTATCTGAGCAACTGCTTTTCTCCACTTATATCAGCCTGCTCCATCATATCTTGCAGAGAAGAGGGATCTTCATTCAGTTGGTCCCAGGAGATGTGCCTTCCCTGCTGTAGCACCTACCTTATCCTTCCTCCCTAAAATCGATTGGTCCTATCCCTTTTGATATTCCAAAATGCCCTCAAGATCTGGTTGTGTGACCAGACCTGGGGATCTCATAGAACCAGATACTTGACTAGATGGCTCCATTGTTGGGGAGGCATTTCTGTCTCCCTTTCTCCCTCTCCCTCCCTCTTTCTTTGTCTCCCTTACACACACACACCTTCCACTCAGCATTTTCCTGTGACTCTTGGCAAGGTTTTTCAAAAGTGGTCTGTCATTGCCTGCTTCCTAGACCATGTTAGTAAAAACATGAAATACAAAATATCAAAAAGTTTATGGCAATTCATTATATCTGAAACCAGTATATTAAAATGTCATATTCTAGAAAAAAAAGATTCATACATTCATTCATACATGAAGAGCATAAACTATGATATGTTATAAAAAGGTAAAGGTTCCCCTCGCACATATGTGTTAGTCGTTTCCAACTCTAGGGGGCGGTGTTCATCTCCGTTTCAAAGGTGAAGAGCCAGTGCTGTCCAAAGACATCTCTGTGGTCATGTGGCCGGCATGACTAAACACCAAAGATGCACGGAACGCTGTTACCTTCCCACCAAAGGTGGTCCCTATTTTTCTACTTGCATTTTTTACATGCTTTCGAACTGCTAGGTTGGCAGAAGCTGGGACAAGTAATGGGAACTCACACCGTTACGTGGCACTAGGGATTTGAACCGCTGAACTGCCAACCTTTCAATTGACAAGCTCAGCGTCTTATAGCTTGGGTATATAGTTTCTTTATCAGTGATTGCATATCGAAATGATTGTTTAAAACAGATTTTGAATTAAAGATTTTATTAGTCTGTTCCCAGTCCATGCACATTTTCTTCAAATAATCCATTAGTTCTATTTTGTACATCAGTTTCAACTTATTTATCAGTGTATCAGTTTCTTTTTGAGAACATTTTTGCTCTCTTTCTGCATTTTGCTGAGGAACGTGAGCCTACAAATACATCTTAGGACGCATGCATTAGTCTCAGAACTGCAAACGAAGGTGTTCCCTTTAGAAAAGCAGAGTCAGTGGAATCTTTGCGCATCTGTTATTTGAACTACATAGTAGACCTGTCGCCTACTTAAATAATGCCTCCAGTTGTGAGTTTGTAGTAATTAAAATATTGCTGATTGTTTCACAATGTACACATCAGCCTTCATTTACCGTGCAGTCTACAATGGTGCAGAAAGAAAAGGAGAATAACAAAGATTATCAGTTATTGTCAGTTCAATGCAATATTGAAACATTGCAAGTTTTCCTTTAATCCCTAACCATGCATGCAAATCTTAGATGTTTATTCTCTCTCTTTCTGTCTCTCTCTCTCTCTCTCTCTCTCTCTCTCTCTCTCTCTCTCTCTCTCAGCCTCTCCCTCCCTGTCTCTTTCTCTTGTAAAGATCAATATTGGAATGCACTATGAAAACTCTGTTTAAAATATCTTGGTCTGAAATTTACAGGACTGGCAGAACAATATTAGCCAGTTTGTGCTTATTGAAGATGTTCTTCTATATGACATCTCAAACTTGTGGAACCTTATACAAGTGAAACTACTTATCATCACCCACATGAATGGGGACCCAGATATCTATGAGACCTTCTGCTCTAGGGAAAGTGAAATCTGATATGAGCCTGCAAAGGGAACCAACTACCAGTCCTAATGCAAAAGATCCAGTAACAGATGGGTTGTTTTCTCTGCTATGCCTCTCCTTCTCCATCCCCTGGAAGCAAGGTTTGTCCCTTTTGAAGACAGTTACCACCAGGTTCTCGAGCAGGACTTTTAGGATGGCAGAGTAAGAACTGCTAGAAATTAGGGTGGATTTATGTTCCTTGATATTTTAAACTAATAAGATGTTCTTATATGGTGCTTAGAGTCACGAGACTGAAATAGTATATAACAAACTAACAAAATCAACAAATCAATCAAACAACTAAGAATGATGAATTATTTGTATATCAGCAGCAGCCAAGAGAGTTATTACAGAACTGTGGAAAGGCAAATTGACACTTGATGTGCAGCAATGGATTGTTGATGAGTGTTCATTCTCTTTTGTGCAAACAGATTTTCTGGCAAGGAAGAAGATTTGTAAGCAATCCAGTGAAATGTTGTCAAGTTGTTTTGTATCCAAATATATAGCTTAATGCAATCTCTTTATTTTTTTTAAAAAAAACTTAAATATTTTGGATATACTTGTTATCATGCAAATAATTAATATTATTTGATATTAATTTTTGAAATGTGCAGGAAAAGGAACATGTTTTGGTTAAGGAAAGAATTTTTACTTTCCTAAGGTGGGGAGGGATGAGGTTTTCCAAGGGCAAAAATCAGTAGTTCAAAAACATTCAAAGATAGACCCATCACTTATTAAAAAGTAGATTTTATAACAGAATAGGGTTTTTTCATAAGCAAATATTTTAGTTTATATATATATATATATATATATATTCTTAAGTTTTCGCGGGTGTGTATATGCAAAAAATTAAACATGAAGTGGGAAAACACCTGAGATTTTAATTTTTTGCATATATATATATATATATATATATATATATATATATATATATATATATATATATTTATGTAAGTTTTCACGGGTATGTATGTGTGTATAGTTAATATTTCGGGTTTCTTCCCGTGTAATTGTGGATATATCCCTAAAAGGGTAGAAGCGACGTTTCAGCAGAATCCCATCTGCCATCATCAGGCTTATGTCAGGAGTAATTTTGCACTAACACATCTGAGAAGTGGGTGTGGCTCACCGAAGATGCTTTAAGAGGCAGAAATAGCTATCTGAGTCTCCCAGAGAGCAACACAGAGTTGCAGTTTGTCAGCAGAAAAAAAAAAAAGGCCCAGAAACTTGTGAATGGGATTTCACAGAACTAGGGCTATAGAACAACTAAGTTTACGTAGGTAAAACCTGGCTAGAAAGAATATGCATATATATATATATATATATATATATATATATATATATATATATATATATTTATGGAAGTTTTCACGGGTATATATGTGTGTGCAGTTAATATCTCGGGTTTCTTCCCGTGTAATTGTAAACATATCCCTAAAAGGGTAGTAGTGACGTTTCAACGAAATCACATTCGTCATCTTCTGGCTGAAGTTCTCGGTTTGATGCTTATGGGCAAACTTCTATGAAAAGAGGCAAAGATGTATTCTGATTGGTCAACAGTGTTGTTGTATTCTGATTGGCTGATGACGTATATATATAAAAATCTTGAAGAGTTTAAAAGGCAAAATTTCTGGGGACTTTTCAAAGAGTGAGATATAACAGATTCAAAACAAAAGCAAAAAAAAATCTTACTTCCATCTGTTAAATGCATGCAGATGGTTTAATTGGGAATGATATGATGAGGTGCTGTTTGATGAGCCAGAGAACAGAACTTATCACTCTTTCAAAACATTGCAATAATTTAGTAAAATATTATTTTTATGATGAGTATTATCCAGCCAAAATTGAGCTGGATAATCTGATTATATGTATATGTGCATAACAAAAGCAGAATGGCTATGCTTCCTCTCAGAAAACTGGCCTGGAAAAGCAAATTGCACGCTGAAGATAGGAACAGACAAGACAATTGGCTCATCAGACTGTTTAGATGAATGTAATGATTTTAATCCTGCTGCGTCTGAAGGAAAAACTTGGGAACCATGTGCATTTAAATTTGATTATATTGTGATGCAATTTGCAACTCAAAATGCGTGCATAAAATGTACAGAAGCCATACATGTTAGAGAAAAGCACAGGCAAACTATGTCGTATGGAAAAAAATATTTTCATATAAATATTTTATGTATAGCATTCATACTTACATAAATAGCTCAGCTAGACAGAATTCATTTAGTGAAATGAGAAGTTCAGCAGAATCAAAATCAACAAAATTTGACCTCTAATGGTCAAAAATGTTTGAAATATAACTGTTGATATTAAACACAGAAACAAATTGAAACACGTCTCTGTAGGAAAATATGCAATTCTACTTTTTATTACACATATATGGATGCAATGCCAATTCCACTTTAATGTCTTATTTTAGTGGAACTAAGTTAAATTTGTATTTAGTTCCACCTCATTCAGATAGATAGAATGTTGAAAGTACAGTGACTGGTGTGATAAATATGGCCAAATTATCAAATAATTCATTCTTTCACAACGTTCTCTGCTTATCTAATAATACATCAGGGCTTTAGGTAAATGAGGAAAAGGCCTTCCAGTAGCTGTACTGGAATATTGCAAAATGCTACTTAATTTAGTGACACATTAAATTGATTAAACTTCACTTGAGAAGTAAAAAATTTGCATTTGTCAAATGTGATATAAAAGTTCCCCTAACTATGAACTAATCTGTTAAAATAATCATTTTCTTTTGACTTTATTAAGATTATTCCTTTGTTACTAATGTTTGTCTTGAAAGTTGATGACACTAACACTTTTTCACAAAATGTAGGCAATTAATTACATCAAGAAAATGGCATTAATCATGACTATTAAATAACATTTACACTTGATCACACAGAAAAACAAATGAATTATAGGTATCGGACAGATATAGTAAAAAAGGACAAATAAAGGTAGAATAAATGCATAATTGTGAAATACTATTGAAATTGTGAGTTTTTATTTAATACCAAAATCTTTTAACATGGCCCTGAACACAATACCCTGTTGTAACTCAGATTGAGATTTTTAGGAGGGGACTCATCATTTTCTTAAAATAAAAATCTGAATTATTTATTTGAAAATAGTATGTCATATAATAGATTAAATTGTGCATTATCTTTCTTTTGATCTTTAAAAATGCAGCATTGTATGCATACACGTGTGTATGTGTGTGTGAGCGAGTGGTGGAATTCAAATTATTTTACTACCGGTTCTGTGGCCATAACTTGGTGGGCATGGTGTGGCTTGGTGGCCATGGCTTGGTGGGCATGGCAGGGGAAGGATACTGCAAAATCCCCATTTCCTCCCCACTCCTGGGGGAAGGATATTGCAAAATCTCCATTCCCACCCCACTCTGGGGCCAGCCAGAGGTGGTATTTGCCGGTTCTCTGAACTAGTCAAAATTTCTCTAGAACCTGTCAGAACCTGCTGAATAGCAGCCCTGGTGTGTGTGTAATTTTACATTTTTTGAAATGGGAAAAGCCTTTGAAATTCCACTGATTCTTTCTTTCTATCACTATATGAGCAATGAGAGTACAACTGCCTGATATGGTATCATCTAGTGGAGATAGTATATGGGAGAACAGGACAGAATAATCCTGAGGAATAGCAGGAAGAGCCACAACCAAGACAACAATCAGATAAAAGAAATCTGAGTCCAGGGCAGAAATATAATTTGAGAAAGCCTCTTAGACATAACGCTCCCTGAAGATAAAGAGAGGAAGGGGGAAAGAATGTACAGATTCTCTTACTATAATAATATTATAGTAAAAGTAGTATTACCTTGCATGTCTTTCTTTTCCAGATTTGTTCTACTTTGGATGGCCCACAACTCCTGAAATATGGAAAAATGTCTCCACCACCACCAAAGCCCAAATCCCAACCAATGCAATTTTTATGTAGCATACGTTTCCAAATTTCATTTTAGAGACACACCAACACCCAAGGTTCTCCCCTCTCAATACATATTATTTGTATCTTTACTTGTTTCACTGTCTTAATATGGCTAAAATGTTCTTATACATTTTCTATAAATGTCTTATACAGTTAAATAAATATATTTTAAAATGCAACCTTGGAAAAAAAATCAAAGCTAGATACACATGTCTTGCAACTTTACCCATTTTTTAAACTGCCATGCTTGGAAAAGATAAGGAAAAGTTAAAAGAGCACCAGTGAAGTATTTCAAGGGATTTATCTATATTTTCTCAGATCAATGTTAAGGCTATCCTCTTTGCTGCTACAAGCATTAGAGTTTGTCCTAACCTGTCCTTGAATCCAAATGTATTTTTATTAGGTTTAATTTATGAATGTCAAGTTCCCTGACATTCATTGTGAATTTCATTGATTAGCTAAAAGTATGTATTCTTTGTTGGTTTATAACCACAAGTAAAAGTTAAGCTGTAACTGTGTCACAAATATGACAAAATTTATAGCAGTTTATCAGCAGTGAACAGGAAAAAAAAACTTATTGAAATGAAAAAGCTAAGTGCCTTCATTTCTATATTTTAGGGCTTGAATGTAATCTATATTTTTACTGCTGAATACATAATCATAGTGTTTTGAAATAACAGTGCATAAAAAGTGAAGGACTTGGGAAACAATTGTTAAAGAACTAGCCATTAAGTTTACCATTTTAAATTTTCCTATACATATTCTGTGACACATTTTGGCCAACATACTTCTATATCAACATAAGTGCTGAACACAAAGGAAATGACAATAATTTGGTGTCTTGAAGATTCAAAAGTAAGTGCATATTGAAATTTAAGATTTGATTACCATTACATTTATTATTTTAAAGGCTATCTTTCTTCCTTCAAAATCTAAAGGATGATCAACTTCTAGTGAAAAAAAAAGAAAGATTTTTTTACCCAAATCTATCTCATTTTTCCTTAGACAGGATGGCTGAGGAATTTTGTTAGTTCATTTTAAACTGTTAAAGAGGCCCATTATCCAATGTTAACAATATCGTGGCTATTCACAGCTAGTGAATTGTTCTTCAGGATGGCAACAAATAGTGACACATAACACTGGAATACTTAGATCTGCCCCTAATCTTCTCACTCATGTCTTCCAAAGATGTGCTCATCATCACTGTGCCTTGAATCCATCCACCTTGCTGCTGAATCTTGCTTCATCTTCTCTATCCTTCCATCTTTCCCAGCAGTAGAGTCGACTCCAGAGAGCTAAAATTTTGAATAATAAGTGGGTAATCTGAAGTGGGTAATTTAAGACTGGTCATTTATGTCCTGAGTGGGAACTTTGGATTGATTTGTTTGATGAACTATTTATTTCTATGGCTGTCCATGGTATTCTCAGGAGGTTTTTTTTCCAAAACCAATGTTTAATGTTCAATATTAACAAGCATCAGTACTGTTTATATCCTACTTTTTCAAAATCCACATTTTGCTTCCATAAAGTTTTACAGTAAATATCATTATTCAATTCCAGTTGTTATAGGTAAGCACATCACAGCATCAGAATATTTTTTCAAAGGCCTTCATGGCTATTGTTCTAACTCTTGTTATTTTACTGTTGATCCTAGAATGTAAAAACTAAGCATCACATCAATATCTTCAATGTCAGACTCAGATTGATTGTTGTAGATGTTGTCATTAGTTTGATTGTCTTTATATTTAGTTTTAGTTCCATTTTTTTACTGTATTCCTTTAATTTTATTAGTACACCTTGCGGATTTGTATTTTTGGCCCTCAGATTACTATCTTCAGCATAATGCAAATAATCAATGTTTCTTCATCCAATTTAAAGCCATACTTATCTTCTTCCAATCAGTTTCTCTTAATATATACTCACCATATAATTCAATAAACAAGGAGAGAGTCTTGTCTCATTTCTTTGCCATCTTGGCCTCATTCTGTTTTATCAAAACTATATAAAAGTTTCACATGATGTTCTAGACTTCCCATTTTTCTAAGCACATTCCATATTTTGACATGATTGACACAACTGAAGGTCTTTGTATGGGCAATTAACACATATTGATTTATTTTTTTGTTATTCTTTGGCTTTTTACATTATTCAGTGTGCATCATAAATAATGTCTTATGTTTCTCAGCTTTTGTAAAGCCAGATCAAACATCAGGCATCTCTATTTCCTTGTTGGTGTAAAGATATGTGGGAATGACCATTGGAGACAGTGAAATGAGATGCAAGCAGTTTAGCCCATAGCAGGAGTGTGGTTAGACAAAAGACTCAAAAGAGACCCTCCCTATTTTGAGATCTATATAGGGGGACAAGAGAAATACTTTCAGGCTTGCAAGATTCTGTTAATGTAATCTTACAATAATAGCAATAGCACTTAGACTTATATACTGCTTCATAGTGCTTTACAGTCCTCTCTAAGCGGTTTACAGAGTCAGCATTGTGCCCACAACAATCTAGTCCTCAGTTTGCTGACCTTGGAAGGATGGAAGGCTGAGTCAACCTTGAGCCTGGTGAGATTCGATCTACCAAACTGCTGGCAGCCGGTGATCAGCAGAAGTAGCCTGCAGTACTGCACTCTAACCAAAGTAGAATTAGCTCATCAGGTCATGTTTCCTGTCTGTTTTACCTTGTAAAACTGACATCAATCCCACATATTATTACAATAGGACTCTAATCTGTGTTGGATGATCTTAAATGTTATTTTGTCAGCATATAAATTAAGTCTCTTGTATACTAGTTTGTACACTGTGTTAAGTCTATTTTCTGGATACTAGAATATAGTTCGACCACTTCCAAACTGTTGGCCATTGTTTTGTTCTCCAGACTTGTTGGTGTAGCTTGGTTAGAACTTTTACAGATTCCTCTCCTGTTGCTAGCTGTGGTTATTCAATCAGTTCATGTAGCCTTCTGACTTGGAAAGAACTGGAGTGCTGATTTAACTTCATCATACAAGAAGTTCTTGTAAACAGGGAATATCTTCTAGTATCCAATACACTGGATGTTGATCTTTTTTGGAGAGTATTTCAATTCACTCTTTCCATTTTTGTTTGATCTCCTTTGAATCAGTTACTATCTGTCCACTAGTGTCCTTTAGCATACCAACTGGAGGATGAAACTTCTTTCTTGGTTTTGAAGAAGTAAGGGGTGGCATTTTAAGTATATGTTATGACATTTATCTATTTTTAAAAAATGTCTGTCTGTCCAACTTAGAACATAACTCTCTGAGTGGCTCATGACAACAATAAAAGCACAAAAACTGTAAAAACTACTAAGCCAGCTGCAGTGAATTTGGGATTTGCTTTCAAGTCCAATTCAAGGTGAAGCTCATGCTGTGCAGAGAAATTATCCTACATTTTTTTTCTACCACTTCTCATTCAATGAAAATAAAGTTCCTTTTCAAACTTCTTTCAAAGAAGAAGAGAATTATGATGAATTGTCATAGATAGAATGTGTTATGCTCTTACTTAACTATGAGATGGCAAAGATGACTTTATGTATATTGTTTCTTTTATTGTGTACTCAAGAGTTGTATGATTGCAGAAGTAAACAAACTGTATGGGGAAAAGGGAATAAGATTATGAAACAATATTTCTCTAACATGCACTTTTGATTTAAAATGATCTGACCTGGTCAGTATATATAATGACTATAATTGCTTTAATTGTTTTAATAACATTTAATTCACTACAATTGCTTTAATCAATCAATCCATTCATCCATTATTTATTGATTATTATTATTGATTATTATTATTATTATTATTATTATTATTATTATTATTATTATTATTAATTAATTAATTAATTAAATTTTTATACCGCCCTTCTCCCGAAGGACTCAGGGCGGTATACAGCCATATTAAAACAACATATAACCACAAAATTTAAAAACAGTTTAAAATATATTAAAAATTTGGCCCTTATATTAAAAACTACAAACACCCAATTAAAATTCATTTTCTAAGCCAGCCCAGCCTGTTGAAACAAAAGAGTCTTAAGGGCACAGCAAAAGGTACATAGGTCAGGGATCATGCAAATCTCCGGGGGCAGTTCATTCCAGAGGGCAGGTGCCCCCACAGAGAAGGCTCTCCCCCTTGGTGTCGCCAGTCGACATTGTTTGGCCGATGGCACCCTGAGGAGTCCCTCTCTGTGGGAGCATATTGGCCGGTTGGAGGCTATCGGTGGCAGAAGGCAATCTCGTACATATCCAGGTCCTAAGCCATGGAGCGCTTTAAAGGTGGTAACCAACACCTTGAATCGCACCCGGAAGACCACCGGGAGCCAGTGCAGCTTGCACAGGAGAGGTGTTACATGGGTGCACCGAGTCGCCCCCATAATCACCCGCGAGGCCGCATTCTGGGCCAGTTGGAGCCTCCGAGTGCTCTTCAAGGGGAGCCCCATGTAGAGAGTGTTACAGTAGTCCAGACGTGACGTGACGAGGGCATGAACGACTGTGCTAAAGGCATCCTGGTCCAGAAAGGGACGCAACTGGTGGATCAGGCAAACCTGATAAAAAGCTCCCCTGGCCACAGCCGTCATATGATCTTCTAAAGACAGCCGTGCATCCAGGAGAACACCCAAGTTGCGAGCCCTCTCTGAGGGAGCCAAGGTTTTGCCCCCAATAGTCAGCGAAGGAGCCAGCTGGCTATACTGGGACGCTGGAAACCACAGCCACTCGGTCTTGGAAGGGTTGAGTCTGAGCTTGTTTCTCCCCATCCAGATCCGCATGGCCTTCAGGCACCGGGACATCACGTCAAGGGCATCATTTAGACTTTATGTACTGCAAACTACTGAAGCTTCTTAGCCATTTAAAATAAATAAATCAGCAAAGGCAAGTTTAGGAACTTCTTGTTCAAAATGCTGATTAAAATTAAACTGAGGGTCCTCTACACACACTAATTCTCATCACATTTCCTGGAAGAAAAGTATGGGGTTTCTTATCTTTTGCACTCCATTCTTAGTTTTGATACTCTATTCTAGTAATGCTTTGCTAATTAAGTGTTTAGATTGGTTAGATGCTTCTGCTAGCAGACATCTCTTCTAAAATAAGCAGGTTACTAAATTCTGTTCATCAGCCTTGCTGTAATGTGTGTTAATAGCACATTAATACTATTGTGTGTTGCTATTACATTACCATATATTACATTGCTATATGTTCTACCATTTAATTGCTAATGTGCTTTTTGTAGTTTTGATTTTTGACTGTAAATCATCCTGGCATATTTCCAGTTCAGGATGTTGAATTGGGAAACTCAGAACTTGCTCTCTTATCATTTTTGGAGGTATGTGTTTCTTCTTTTTCTTCCTTTTTTGTGAGACTACAAAACAACAAGTAGCCAAGCCCCTCTCTCTCATTCTCCTCAGATCATCATTTTTTTTAGTACCTCTTATTAACTTGCTTTTAGTATTGTTATTCAGAAGCAATTTATTTTAAACAGCTAAACGGCTTCAGTAATTTGCTGTATATAAAGTCTAAATAAATAACTTTTCAAAACCTCAGTCCAGAAATTCTGTATATAGATCTATTCATTACTATGCAAGCACAGTACATCCAAATCTAGACAAACATTTGCATAAGGTAAAAGAAGAGGAAAATATGCATTGCCTGAAGTCCCAAATGACTTTTCTTACAGATGCTCTTTTGGACAAAAGTGATATAGAATCTGGTTCTATGTTCTTTGAAATAAATGACTACTGCCAAGCATCACTCATCACTTTTATTTTTCAGTGCTATTTATTATTAATTATTTATTTGATTAAGCTATTTAAATATTGGATATAAAATACTGAACAAATATTGGATACTGGGCTAATTTTGAACTTCAAATTCCATGTTGCAAAGCAGTACAATTCTTCAAAGTTTTATTACTTTCTGCAGTTTACAGACCAGATTGGATAAACTGTCAGAAACACTGTTAAGAGCAGTTAATTTCATGGTGTTGAAATAATCCATTGAATCACCCACAGTGTTCTTTGAGTAGTCTTGTCTTTTGATTAACTTTGAGACAAAGTTTTCTCAATCTTCTGTCCCAATGCTGCCAATTTCATTCAAAAAATGGACTTCCATGACTTGGAGTTTACTGAGAATGTAGATAAAATTAGTTTCTAATTTCTTATTTTTGTTTTCTCTTCCTCTATTTGAATTAGGAAGATGCCAGTTTTTTCTCCAGGTGCCAGATATCATGTGAACTCCAGATTTCATAAGGCAACAGCTATGTCTCAATATATCATTATTTTAGTGCCTTTTTGAGATTAGAGAGAGGAAAAAGGAGAAATATAATTGATCCCCCAAACATAGGTTTGTCAAAACAAATCAAGCCAGACAAACCTGATCACATTCTTTAACAAACTAAATTGGTGGATCAGGGAAATACTGTGGACATAGTTTACTTAGGCTTCAGTAAGGCAAAGTAGTCCACCACCTATTTCTATGTAAAATAGAAAAATGTATAATAGAAGCATCACCATCGGATGGATTCATAACAGATTGACCAACCATACTCAATATATAGCTCTCAATAGAACTACATCTAAATGGATAGAAGTATGCAGTGGGGTACCTCAAAATCTGCCTTAGGCCCGGTATACTTTAATATCTTCATAAATGATTTAGATGAAGGGATAGAAGGGGAACTCATCAAATTTGCAAACAAGCAAGCTGGGGTGAATAGCCAACACTTTAGAAGATAGACTCAAGATCCAGAAGGACCTTGACAGACTTGAACACTGAGTTATATCCAACAAAATGCAATTTAGTAGTGAAAAATGTAAAATCGTATGCTTAGGCAATAAAAATCAAATACACAGGTATACAATAGGTGGTGCCTGGCTCAATAGCAGTAACTATGAGAGGGATCAAGGAGTCTTAGTGGACAGCCACTTAAGTATGAGCCAGCAGTGAGCTGTAGCTGCCCCAAAAGCCAATGCAGTCCAAGGCTGCATCATCAGAGGGATAATATCAAGATCATATGAAGTGTAAAGAAAATTTACCACCGGCAAGACTAGCAAAAATGTTTAAAAATATGTCCACCAAATTTATTTATTTATTTATTTTATAAAATTTGTATGCCGCCCTATCTCCGAGGACTCAGGGCAGCTCACAACGACAATCGACCAAGTGACTGTTAAAACCAACAAATATACATAAAAAATCAAAAAAAGTATTTTAAAAAATTAAAAAATACTACCCCATCAGTCCAAGCCAGGGGACGTAAATAGCCAGGTTTTTAATTCACGGCAGAAGGTTCGAAGGTCAGGGGCCAACCGGAGCTCCAAGGGAAGTTGATTCCAAAGGGTGGGGGTGTTCATAGAGAAGGCTCTGCCCCTGGGTGTCACCAGCCAACATTGTCTAGCCAACGGCACCCTGAGTAGGCCCTCTCTGTGAGAGCGTACCAGGCGATGGGAAGTTGACGCTAGTTGCAGGTGGTCCGACAAATAGCCTGGACCTAAGCCATGAAGGGCTTTATAGGTTAACACCAGCACCTTGAATCTCACCCGGAGGGCAACTGGCAACCAATGCAAGCCATGCAGGAGTGGTGTAATATGGGAGTATAGGGTCCCTCCCACAACAACCCATGCGGCTGCATTCTGCACCAGCTGAAGCCTCCGGGTGGTCTTCACGGGCAGCCTCAGGTAGAGAGCATTGCAGTAGTCGATCCGGGAGGTGACTAGCGCATGAGTGACTGTGTGTAGGGCATCTCGGTCCAAGTATGGGCGCAACTGGCGCACCAAGCGAACCTGGGCAAACGCACCCCTGGTCACGGCCGTGTTATGAACCTCCAGACTCAGCCGTGAGTCCAAGAGGATGCCCAAGTTGCGCACCCTGTCTACGGGGGGCAACACCTCACCCCCAATAGACAGTGTTGGAACCTCTTGCTTGGCCCAAGATGCCGGTATCCACAGACACTTGGTCTTGGCCAGGTTAAGTCAAAGCCTGTTACTCCCCATCCAGATCTGTACCTCTTCCAGGCACCTGGACATCACATCAACGGCATCACTGGGCTGGTTCGGGGTGGATATAAAAAGCTGGGTATCATCAGCATACTGATGATACCCCACCCCAAAACCATGGATGATCTCTCCCAGCGGCTTCATGTAAATGTTGAACAAAAGGGGTGAGAGGACTGACTCTTGGGGCACCCCACAAGTGAGGGGCCTCATGGCCGACCTCTGCCCCCCTGCCAACACTGCTTGCGTATGACCGGAGAGGTAGGAGGCGAACCACTGTAAAATGGCGCCGCCCACTCCCAAGCCCTCGAGGCATCGCAGCATGTTGGAAATGTAATAAAAAACTGGGCACATATTACCACCTGTGGTGGACATGCCCAAAAGCAAAAAATTTTTGGGAGAAAATGCATATATGGTTAGAAAAAATGTTAAAACAGCATATAGATTTTAAGCCAGAACTATTTTTGTTAGGCATAATACCAGAAAAATATAATAAGAGAATATATATTTGATATATCATGTTTTAACAGCAGCAAGAATTGTATTTATACAACATTCCAATACAACATTGGAAACACAAGGAAACATCTACAGAAGAAAATATAATTAGAAAATATTGAAAATGTTGCAGAAATGGATAGATTAACACTGAAGATAAAAGAAAAAGATGACACAGAATACTTTTGAACTTGGAATTTATTTTATCAATGGTTGGACAACAGAGGTAGAAATTAGGAACTTAAGATGTAAATGAATTGACCCAGACAGTACACTGTTCTATGGTTGCAGAAACTGGTTGTGTCTAGTTTAATGAAGAGGACTGGGTGTGTGTGTGTGACATAATAGAAGTCTTCCAATATTTGAGGAATTGTCACAGATAAGTTAACCCATTCTCCAAATCACCTGTTCTCTCTGTCAATCCTGATTGTGAATGTTGTCTTTCATTTCCCTTTTATTATTCTACATTGCTGGTGATTGACCGAATAAATTTAAAAAAATCCAAAAAATTTCAAAGCTCCTGAGAGTAAAACCAAAAGTAATGGGTGGAATACCATTAAAGAGCGATACAACTGAGAACTAAGGATTTCCTGACAGTGAGAACAAGTGGAATGGTTTACATTTAGAAGTTGTGAGTGCTCCATCAATGGAAGTTTTTAAGAAAAGATGTGACAGCCATTATTCCAGAATGACATAGGGTCTCCTGATTGAGAAGAGGGTTAGACTAGAATACCTCCAAGGTGTCTTCAACTCTATTATTCTGTAGTTTGTATTCTCCTTTGATACCCAGAAGTGAATTGTAACATGCACTGGTCCCCAGAGAAATTGCTGCAGAGCAGAGGATCCTTCTGCTATGAACAAGGGAGAACTTCCTTCTAAACTACCGGTAGATAATTCTCAAAACAATGAACTTGGACTGGCTTATAGCACTTGAATTGGTATGCTCCAAAATTATTACACACTGAATATTTACTGTAATTGTGCAAAATTCTCCCTCACTTTCACTTGATGCCAAATGGTTCTGCGTGCAACATCTTGGGGAGAAGAAGCTACTTTATTTCAAGCTAATTTCTTTTTTCTACACATCTAAGATCCCTTTATTTGATATAACTAAACAGCCAATGTCAGAGAGCATTTCCCATATTATTTCTATGAACTCTTAACTTACTCAAGGATGGCATAGTGTTATGGTTGGTTCAGGATTGAAATGACTTTAATATATATAAATATATATATATATATATTTTCTCAGGTTTTCGTGGGTGTTTGTATGTAGGTCTTTGGTTATTCGGGTCTTCTCCCACGTAAAATTGGAAGTGTCTTGGCGACCTTTCGACGAAGTCTCATTCGTCATCTTCAGGCTGGTGTTCTCGGCTTCGTGCTTCCAGGAGCAATGTGAGATCGCAGCTGTCTCTTCCTTTTAACTGCTAGTGGGGGTGTGAGCTGATTGGGTGGGAACTTGGCTGTGTTCTGATTGGGTGGACCCCCCATCCAATCAGAGCACAACCAAGCCCCTAACCAATCAGAACACACCTCCACCCAATCAGAACACAGCCAAGATGACGAATGAGACTTCATCGAAACGTCTCCAAGACACTTCCAATTTTACGTGGGAGAAGACCCGAATAACCAAAGACCTACATATATATATATATATATATATATATATATATATATATATATATATATATTAATGGTATATATTGGTATACTTTAAATGGTATATATATATACACATACCATTTAAAGGAACCACCAAATAATAATGCATTGTGAATGCATGAAGTTTGAAGTAAACAGATGAAAAATGAATTCTGTTATATTAACAAACATGAATTAATATAGCTATATTTATGAAGAGTGTGAAAAAATGATTCCAAACATGAATGAGAAATTTTCAGGAAACTGCTGACATTACATGAGGCATTTTAGAAACATTTAACCATGTATATAAGCTTTTGTTTCCATATAATCTGTTTAAGTTTCACAATTATACAACAAAATTAGAAGACAAACAGACATTGTAGTATACATGCACCTCTAATTGTGCTAGGAATCTCTACTGCTGTGTTTCTCAATTTTCATGACTTTAATATGTATAGACCAACTCCCATGTTGGCTGGGGAATTCTGTGTTTTAAATTCCATGCATTTTAAAGTTGCCTCTGTTGAGAAAACATTGTTCTACTGAAATATGCTTGCAAGAACTGAGTTAAAATTTGTATTTTCATCTACTAACAATCTATAGTGTGTCTTTGTTCTTGTATAAATCTACTCCACAAGGAATTGCACCTCAGCTAATAGATCCTAAGTGTATAAAATTCAATTTGTTTCTAACATCATTAAGCATCTGAACCACTAATGTGTTAGATCACAAAATTGGGTCAAGTCCAAACTCTCTATCAATTTTAATATCAATTCAGAAAGCAGATCAACAAAATTGTGTTCTATCCCTTCTTTACTTTAATTTTTATTTTAGCTCTTCTATGAAAATCATAAGTAGGGGCATTTCCCCACACTATAGCTTTCCATTTATTCCCAAACCTTTAAAAGCTTGTTTTAGTGAGCATGCAGGTATCTTCACATCACTCTCAAAATGCTAATAGACAAGATACATCAAGTACTAATCAGTTTTGTAAAATAATTGATGTAAAATAATTGATTCACACCCTAAATTATCAGGGGTCTTGGACTAAGAAATTATCCTTGCTTCCAATCCAAAAGGTAGAAAGACAAGGCAAGGCAAGGCAAGGCAAGGCAGGGCAGGGCAGGGCAGGGCAGGGCAGGGCAGGGCAGGGCAGGGCAGGGCAGGGCAAGGCAAGGCAAGGCAAGGCAAGGCAAGGCAAGGCAAGGCAAGGCAAGGCAAGGCAAGGCAAGGCAAGGCAAGGCAAGGCAAACAAGACATTGTTAGCGTCTACATCACCTTACACTCATTTTCAATACCCATTTTGTCTTACACTCATTTTTCAAGACCCATGTTGTCTGGTCATTTGCAATAAATAGTTTGATGAAACATTATGGCCACGAAGTCGTACCTTCTGTTTCTATTAAAAAGCTTGCTAGATGTGTTGTGGAAGAAGAGTGTGGTAGCACTTTTCAGAGTACAGTCTTGGTATATATTGTGAAAAGTGGAATTGTTATAGTTTTATAGCTCATTTTAACCTAGAGGTTGATAGGTGGGATGAGAGTTTGACACATATTGCTCATATAAACATGGAAAGAATATCAACAGCTTTAATTTTATTTATTAATCTTCGATTAGTCTGGACAATATATGTGAGTCTGAAAAATTACAATATTATGGCCTTGCACCTCATTATGTAGTATATTTGGATGGTATTATTGGTATAAGTGTCCAGTGGATCACTGTTTTACATTCTATAATTCACCAATCATTATATAATTTTGAAATATTTTGTGGGATACAATTAATAAAAGTACCAAACATGAAAATGTTTAAAGAAAATGGTCCCTTTCTTCTCTAGATTGTAGGGGATTAAAAAAAAAAAAACCTGTCTTAGATAGCTTGTGCAGGACCAATGACATATATTCCATTACTTATGAAATTTAAATCAGCATAGGGATACATGTGGATTTGATATGGTATGTGAGAAATAGAAAATGAAATAAAAAATGAAATGTAAATAATGTTAATTTTTGTTTTTTAATGTCTCGATCTTTGGCTTTTGCTGTGGAAGTACATAAACAAGTAAATAAAATGTTGGACTCTGGAATCTACAACTTTAGATCAGGGGTGAAAACCAGCAGGTTCTGACAGGTTCTGGAGAACCGGTAACGGAAATTTTGAGTAGTTTGGAGAACCGGCAAATACCACCTCTGGCTGGCCCCAGAATGGAGTGGGAATTGAGATTTTGCAATACCTTTCCCCCAGGAGTGGGGAAGGGATGGGGATTTTGCAGTATCCTTCCCCTGGAGTGGGGTGGGAATGGAGATTTTGCAGTATCCTTCCCCTACCATGCCCACCAACCCATGCCCACAGAACCGGTAGTAAAAAAAATTGAATTCCACCACTGCTTTAGATCCAATGTTTATTGTACTAAGTAAGGAAATCTGAAAAGGAACCATCAAGAACAATTCTCACAGATCTTACTTGATCAGCATTATGCTTGATTTAAGCAAATACAAATCTAGCTTGTTTTAGACTTCCCTATACAAAATGTGGCTCTATAGTTATGCCCCTAAAATCTAGAGATTAACTTGCATAGAATATGCATCTTAATCTTGTTACAAGATTCTCTGTAACACAGAGACTTGTTTGGCAAATGCACAAAGGATCTTTGGCAATTAAAAGCTGCTCAATGGGAAAAGACTTTAATGGTTGCACTTGCTGAATCTATAGTGCACCTTATGGGATGTGTATATCTAATGTGTGCATTTAATTCCAATAGTAAACGATAGATACAGAGATAAGTGCCTAAAATGTGGATTAGGGTGTGTGAGCAATGATACAAAGTTTGTTTTTATATATTCATTTACTCTGTAAGATCACTTAAGATTGTTAAGAAAGAAAAATAAATGAGAAAAGAGCCAGGTATACATTGAGCAACTATTACCTTTTAACTTTAATTATTTTATTTCTGTTTTAACTGCCTCCTATTGAAATACAGTATTTTTATGGATTTTATGCTTTAATTGTATATCACCCAGGGTCACTCTTTTTTAGACCAACTTAGTCAAGGCAAGAGTTTGTTTTTCAGCCTTCTGCATGCTAAACAATATGTGAGCTCACATACTGAACAAACTGCAGTGTGAAAATGACTCACCAAACTTCATAGTAACTGAAGTCATAAAAGCTGCCTCTGAACCAGTCTACCTATTGGGATAGCATCACCTCTAAAAATTAAACAGGAAAGTTGTGGCCAGTGGTTCCCTAATCGATCCCTCCAGGCACCGATCACAGCAAATGGTTCATAAGGGAAGTTACAAACTTTATAGTATCTTGAAGCTGCAATAAAATTCACATCCAGAGAATCACCATGCCCATTAACAACCTGGAAGGCCAATAGGGTCAGAGGCATCTGTATCACTGGAATGGGGGAGGTTGTTCCATAAGCCATAAGTCATTAACACAGCTGCCTGCAATTTCTGCTGGTTCGAATCTCTCCAAGGCTCAAGGTTGACTCAGCCTTCCATCCTTTCTAAGGTAGGTGAAATGAGGACCCAGTTTGTGGGGGCAATAAGCTGACTTTGTATAAAATATACAAAAGAATGATGGCTATTGCTTAATGCATTGTAAGCCGCCCTGAGTCTCCGGAGAAGGGTGGCATATAAATCAAATAAAAAAAAAAAAAAAAAGCCAAGCAGGCTCCTTTCCAAGGCCCACTAAGAGGTCCTTTCATTGTAGGATTTGCAGCATGATTACCCTATCAGATCTAGTGGGATGAGCAGAAATCATCAGAAATACAGTAGTCGGTCCTGCAAACCACCCGGCCCCATGACATATAGGTTTTTAAAGAAGACAAACAGCACTTTGAATTTATTCATCATATTTAACATATGCATCCGTGTCTCAAGCTACTCTGAGTGCCACACAACAAAGCTAAAAGCATAATTAAATAATAAAGGATAGTTAAATAAAAAACAAATTAATATTCTCTCTCTCTGCCTTTTGTAATTTTAAAGTTAATAATATATTAATATAAATTCATATATGATAATATTTTAATATGTAAAATATAAACAGAATAAAAAGAGATTAGGCAAACAGGAGCTGTTAATTACTCAGGATTCATTTTTCTTTTTCTTTCTGTTTTTTTTTTTTTTTGCTTCTGTTTAAGAATATTTTAAACTTTCAACATAGTTTTTTATACAATTTATCCCCAACTATCCCAGGGATAGTTATATGCAAATTTACAAGTATTTTATCCTTTGTCATATATGTAATGCTGTTAAATGTGTTTCTGTACATGTTTTTAATCTAATAAATGCATTTGATATCATTTTAATTGAAGAACTCCATGGTAAAACCTAAAGATTTTCAAGAAAAGAATTTCACTTTCCAAATATAGTCAACGGAGAGTAAGAAAATTACAGATTTAAGTTTTGTCACTGGGTATGTAAAAAAACACAAAGAAAACCAAAGGGGGAAAAAAAATCAATATTACCGTTGTCAACCAAGATTTATCTATCTGAAAAGAAATTTGCAAATGATTTGAATAAAAAATTAGCATGAGTTTCATCAGCCAGATATATTTGTGGGTGCAACTAGATATAAACAAATATTTTTTCTGTCACTTTAATAATGAAACATTTATTTGTATTCCCAAATATAAAAGACAAAAATGTTGTTGTAAACATATTTAAACTCTTATGTTAAGAAAAATGAAGATTGACAGATGTTTTATGTTTATTGTGCAATCTGAAACAAGTTATAGGAAATAGTGACTGTTAATAATATGACTGAACATTTCCAATCATGCTAGCATAAAAAACAATCACTGTAATACACAAAATACCTGAGGTGCATTACCCATGCTCTTGGAAGTAAATTCCACTCAACTCTGTGGAAGTTATTCAACAGGAATTAGTCTTACTTTTGAACATACTTGCATATCATGCCCTTTATAGTGTTTTGAAAAGCTTTATACATATGCTGAAAAAAAAAAACATTTGCTTGGAAATGGCTTGGTATTCATTTTGGTATTTCTTTTTTCTTCACTAGACAATATCATTCACAAATCAAATCATAAAGATTTACAAAATACCGCTTTGAAACCTTTCTTGAAATTTGTGTAAGAGCAGTTTCATTTTTTTCTACTTTCTTGTGGCTCATGCTTCTGATCTGACAGTTGAGAGGGAGAATGAGAATAAAAGAAAGAAAGAAAAGACAGTATGTGGTGCAGAACTGTTGTGTCGAGAATATGTATTACAAGGTACCTGACACTCTAGGTGGTGCTGAGCTCCCTCCAGATTAGATTTTGTCCTGATATTATTTTAACTATATCTGAAACTATGCTATAATTTGCATAGAGCTAACAGATGGTGGAAATATAGAGGCAATTTCAAGTTTCATTTGTAAACACAGTTCTAATGTTTTGATTAGTGATAGTAGATATGTCCAATTAAGGTACCCAAAAGCCATGTATACATCTGGGAAACCAGTAGTTACAATATGTATTATGCTAATTAATCTGAAAAGTGGATCTAATATAATCATGAAATCATCTTGATATTTATACATTTTTCTATATTTCTTTTAGTCTATGGGCTAAAATAGAAATAAAAATGTTTTAGTTCTGTCTTAGTAATGCAGCAGGTTGGAAAGCTCAGTAATCTATCTGTAATCTTCTGCATATCTGTAATCTTCATGACTTTAAAATATCCAAATTCTTGATACCTGTGGTTCAAGCATTTCTGTTGCTACAGGTAGACCTTGGTTTACAACAGTAATTGGGACAGGAATTGCTGCCACTAAATGATGTGGTCATAAAGCACAAAGGCAGTATCTGAAAGGCAGTAAACTAGAGTCCATTGAAAGAGCCAGAAAAAAATACACAGTTGTTAGACCGGACTGAGTTAAAAGAACTGGAGCCAGACCAGAAGGGGAGGCGTGTTTATGCAAATTTTAACTCATTCTTGGCCAATGACATGAGGACAACCCATTCAATGGACTCTCTTAGCAGCGCAAGGGAGAACTGTGCAAGTGAGAAAGTCATGAGGCCACAACTTCCAGCATAAAGTAGAAACTTCCAGCTTTCCCACTGATTTTGTTTGTTGGAAGCTGACAGGAAACATAAAAAATTACAATCGCATGACCGCAGGGACACTGTGACAACTGGAATTATGATGACCGATCATAAGTTCCCCTTGTTCAGCACTGTCACAAATTTGGGTCACTGAAAGAATGGATGTAAGCAGCAGATGGAATGTATTTATTTATTTGTTTATTTATTTATTTATTTATTTACTTACTTACTTACTTACTTACTTATTTATTTCCTGCCTTATTATTTTGAAGCATTTGCATTAAAACTTATAAAACAATAATGCATATCCATCTGACCCAGGTGATTTATATAACTAAAACTTTTTAATAATTTGCCCTCAGGTTGTTCCTTTTCA
The DNA here is from genome assembly GCF_029215685.1 of Pituophis catenifer annectens. NCBI lineage: Eukaryota > Metazoa > Chordata > Lepidosauria > Squamata > Colubridae > Pituophis > Pituophis catenifer. Next base: position 43,348,585 of record NW_027256888.1, on the reverse strand, counting down.
AGTTAGTAGTATTTTTGAATTTGTTTTAATAAAACTCAATCTTAGTTTTATCTTGTTTGGATTCATACAGAATCATTTGCAATATCCTGTGACATTTAAAATCTTTCCATCATTTTGCCCAAAGCTTTATTATCTTATCAGGTTATGTTATTGCATTTTATTCAGCCCATCGGCCAAGTCTTCTAAAACTTTGTTATTATTATGTTCTCTATGCTAGTTTTACTGGAATTCAAAATACTAGATTTTGTATTCAGAACATAAAATTTCCACTGATTGACATCATTTGCATCAATTTGTTATTTACATAATAACATCACGCAAATTATGTAAATCAATGCAAATGATGTAATTTGTCATGTGTAATGTTATCATGCAAATGGAATAAATCCCAGTGACGGTCTTATCTTTGATTCAATGGATTTTCCTAAATAATGGCTATGCTCTCCTCAATTTGTCATTAATAGTTTCACTATAATATGACCATTGTACTATCTAAATTCCATAACTCTAATTTCTTCCCCTTAGTTTCCATAATTTTCCTATGTTTTCCAAGAGCATTTCATTTTTAAATACAATAATTCATTAATTCCCCTTCTCCTTTTTTGGTTTATCCATATGTTCTCTTTTGCCTTTCTGAAAGGGAGTAAGCTGTTTAGTTCCATCTTATAGCTTTTCAAGCTTCCAATGTATGTAATCATTAAGGCTGTAACAAATCTGTTTTAAAAATAATAAAGGGTTTTATTTTCATTCATGGACATTAGGACACAGATAAATTAATATGAAACATTATCCATAATTTTTTATTATACCAACTGAGGCTTAGATTAGATCTATTTTTAATGCTCTTTAGAATTTTAGAAATTGCTGTGCTAGAATTCCAATTCATATCTTCTCCCACTCACTTAGACCATATTGGTTTTTCTGCAGTAAAATGTTTTCTGCAGAAAGGAATTCTGACACTTTACAATTTGTGCAAATCTAATCTGCAAAGCCTTGTATGAATACATTTGCATATGGAAATTTGAGTATTGCAATTCTTTGAAGAGTATAAGGAAATCCTGATTATATTACAGTTATCCTTTTGATACATGAAGATGCAGACACTTCTTTGCTGAAAAAGCTACCTTTAAAGATTGCATGTCATTCATTATCTTTGTGTATTTCTTGAGGGAAAGTATCAGGTTTCATATCTTTTACATGATTCACTACCTTGATTTTATTATTATTATTGCCTTCCCAATCCGCTAACTGAAAGATAGGTTATCTTCATATTAACCATCCATAAAGTAATGTCTATTACTGCTTGCTTGTACCTTTTCAGTTCTGGAATATAACAGTTTAAAATTTAATTATTCAGACCCTGTTATCCTCTCTTCTGTCCCAATTTCAACCTTCTGTAAAAAGATTGCAATGTAACATTTTATTCAGGCAAACCACTATTTCTTGTTCTAGTCCTTACAAGAATCTACAATTTTAAATTGCTGTGAACCAGCGAAACTACAAGCAAAGAAGCAAATAAAAAGGAAAAATTCCTTGAAGGGCTCTTATCAAATCTGCAGATGACACTAAGCTGGCGGGAATTGCTAACACATAGAAGATAGACTCAGGATTCAGAAGGGTCTTGACAAATTTGAGCACTGGTCCTATCTAGCAAGATGCAATCCAGTGGTGAAAAAAGTAAAGTCCTGCACTTAGGTAGGAAAATCAAATGCACAGGTATGGAATACCTGACTCAACAGTAGTACCTGTAAGAAGGACCTAAGTGTTATAATGGACCATCACTTAAGTATGAGTCAGCATTATGTTGCAGCTGCCAAAAAAGCCAATACAGTCCTAAATTATAGAGGGATAGTATCTGCTCTATATTGAACTAGTGAGGACACATTTGGTTTTGGCCAAAAAAGATGCTCAGGCCCTGGAAATAATTCAGAGAAGAACAACAAAGATGATAAGGAGTCTGGAGGCTAAATCATATGATGGACAGCTAAAGGAACTAGATATATTTTGAACACTTGAAAAGCTGTCACAGGAAAGAGTGGGTTGATTTATTCTCTGTAGCACTTGAGTGCAGGACGAGAAACAATGGATGGAAGCTTGTCAGAAGGAGATTCAACCTGGAACTAAGGAAGAAGTAAAAGTGAAAACTAAAACAGCTTGCCTCTTGGTATTGTGGGTGCTCCATTGCTTGCTCCCACAATCTTTTCAGAAAAGATTGGACAACCATTGTCTGGGGTTGTATAAGGACTTCTCCCTTAGGCAGAGAGTTGGACTAGAAGACCTCCAAAGTTCCTTGTATCGTAGGTATTGGTATTGTGGTATTGGTATTGTGGTATTGGTATTGTGAGTATTGATATTGTGGTATTGGTATTGTGGACTAGAAGACTTCCAAAGTTCCTTTCAGTCCTATGTTTCTATGATTCTTTCAGATAACATATTTTTTTTAATATAAAGAACTAAGGAAAAATTCAACAAATCATATTTGCTAAACTAGCATAAATATCGTTCATATTTATAGCTATATAACTATCTAATTTATTCCATTCTTCTGTTGTAATAGAACATCATGTATAAGGAGGCCAGCTAGTCGAAATGTTTTTTTTCAGTGTATGTTTTTTTGCCAATTATTGTCTGCCATTTTTGTGAAGTTGTTTTGATTTGATCTTCACCTGTAGATCCTAGCTTCTCTCTGTGCTCCGTTTCATTCTTAAAAGGTTGTTGCTAGATCTTCTGATGGACATTATATGTCTTCATATTACATCATTGTTGTCTCTCCTCAATCTGCTTTCCATATATACAACTGTGTTCCATATATACACAAGATATTTGTGCATATATGCACAACGAGGAATTATTTGTGCAGTTTCCTGTAATATTCACTGATCAAACACTTTTTATTTTAACAATTTATTAGATTAAACATAGCAATTAGGTTTTAATGGTAGTACATTACATTACAAGTTTAGTTTTCCAGTTCCATTCTCTTTTTATGTGAGGGTTGTTTTTTTTAACCCTCATACATCATTTTAGCGTCTTGTTCTATAATATAGTGTTTAACTAATATATAGAATAATGTTTTCCTATTTGTTATTAATACAGAAATCTTACATAATAGAAAATATTTTACTTATTACTAATAAAGGGCATTAATTGGATTAAGTCCAGAGCTTTGTGAGCACAAGTCCATTTTAGCAGTCTGTAAGCTAAATGGTCTTATGGAGTCTTAGCCAACATAGGAGAGATACTTTCCAGCCATAGAAATACTTTAAAACATTACTGCAATTAAGTACTTACCAACCATTTTAAGGTTGGCAAGGTAACTACTTGTAGAACAACTTTCCCTAGAGTCCCTGACCTTATTCTGATTAGGCAACATGCTCCTGTTAGTTAGGATGGCAGATCCCTTATGAGCTGATTAAGCATTTTTTTTTATCATTATTAAATCCCAATGGGTATCACTTACTCCAGGGCAAATCCATAATAATGAAGCTTTAGCTCAACTATTTTGCCATGTGCAGATTGATAAAACTATAACGTATAAAATATTGGCCTTAACTTCATCTCTGTCATATAACATTCCTGTTTCTAGTAATAATATTGCATTTAACATCTAATTATCTTCAGAAATCTGGTCTTTGAGCCTGAAGAGCCATTGAGGTTCTTTCTTTTTCTTTATATTGTTTTATTTCTCTGTAACTGCATCTCAGAAAATAACATGCTTAGAAATAATGATTCTGAAGGGAACAGAATTTACCACATTGTCATTTAGAGAGTATAACCACACTACCTTTTACTGTATCTATTTTAATAAGAGATATTACTAAGTTCTACAGTATGTTTTATGCGCAATGTAATTTGTCATCAACAACCCATACTAGGATTTTCATCTAATATTTCCAGTTTATACTGCAGAAAAATGAGATGTTAATGATTGGGACTGTTAAAAGAGAAGTTAACATTCTAGGATCTTCTCTGTATAAAAATATACAGAAATGTACAAAATACAAAAAAACTACAGTGTTTATGTGTTGTGTTAAAGGTATAAATAAAGGAAATAAATAATTTTAATAAAATTATTAATAAAACTGCAGAAGATATGTTACTAACGCACAATTTGAAATATCAAAATTTCATCAAGTACATGCCTACAACTTTCTAAATATTTATAAAACTATGGTTTCTTTGAGTTGTATATGTTTTGTTCAATTAATTTTTAAATAGACATCTAAGAATGTTTACACGGCAGATTTTAGAAAAGTTTGAACAGCTGTTCAAAGTCCCAGATGAGAATAAACAATTGTACAGATGCCCTACATAAATGTTTTGTAAACACCTTCCTGGCAGCTGGGGCAGATTATATTACTTTTATGGCTTTCTCTATTTTAATCATTTTTTGCCTCAGTGATCCATTTCCCGTTTCTAGGAGTTGATGTCTAGGTTTTAATCATCCACAACTTTTCTATTCACCTTTTCTTTCCCCTTTATTGCAAAAACAGTTATGGATAATTACAATTAGCTCATCCTTGCTCTTTAGTTATGGCCTATATCTACCTTGGAGACTAGACAAAAGGAGCAGCTATAGAGGTGGGAGAAGAATTCCTGCCTTAGTTCATCTCTACATAGCAAAACAATATTTCAAAATCCTTAAGGCATACACATCTGAATATATCCTGTGCAAGATCTTTCACTTGAAATGGATCATCATCAAGGTCATAGAATAAAGATTGTTATAAAGAGGTGGTAGTAGATGGATTAAAATCTGGGTAACCTTTAAAGTAAAAAAATGGGCTGAGAATGTTTGCCTTTCTGGTGACATTAGTATGTTGTTGGAGAACACCCTGTGTCCATGTTGAATTGCACATCATTGTTGCTATAATATTGTAGTGGTGGGTGGGAATGAGACAGGAGAAACACCCAGAGACTGGATAACCAACATATAAAGATATCTCAGTCCACAGAAAGGGAGGAAGCCTAGGGAGGTTGCAGAGGTGACCCTTGCTAGTTTTCCAGAGAATAAAATGAAAGTGTTTGTGTGTGTGTGTGTGTGTGTGTGTGTGTGTGTGTGTGTGTGTAGAAATACTTGCAGTCTTGCAAGATTTTGTTAATGCAACCTTACAATACAATAGAGTTAGTACTCATAACTGGGCTTCTTGTATGGACTACTTCAAAAGGTTAACAGATATGAGCAATAGTATTCAAAGTAAAGCTTTGGAAATATTTACTTATTTATTTATATTTTATTTATTTATTTTGTCAGGCATATACTGTATAAGATTACATATAAAAGTATAAACATGATTGTGAGTACATGAAATGTTTAAACATGATTATGAATACAGGATAAGGATATGAATAAAAGGGGACATTGGGACGGGGATGGTAGGCACGTTGGTGCGCCTATGCACGCCCCTTACAGACCTCTTAGGAATGGGATGAGGTCAACAGTAGGCAAGTTAAAGTTGTGGGGGTTTGGGGAAGAGACCACTCAATCAAGGACTTCTCTGGTACTCAAACTCCAATAACAAACAATTACTTATATCTATATCAATATCTATATCTATCTATATCTGTCGATAATGATGGTGGTGGTGGTGGTGGTGGTGGTGGTGGAGAATTATTTCTGAAGGTGAAGATTATAAAAATGCTGTCTAATTTGAGCAGCATGTTTTAGGAAGGTTGATTCAGGATTCCTTCTCCTACTCCCAGAATTTGCACTGATTTGGCTACTAATCTTGAAACCTGTCAAGAAAAGCCAAACTTCTCAGTTACATTGATGCTTGGTTAGTTCCCAAAGGCATTTTTAATACCTCCCTAATTAAAAGGATGTTTTACTTGTATTTCTGCAGTTGCACGTAATTGACAGTCACTGACTGTAGGGGTCTGATGAGGGGTTTGTTAAAACGAAAAGGGAGGGGAAAAGTTTTTTGTTTCTTTTAGTTACGTAGTTTAAACCTTTCAAAACTGAAAATTGTGGAAAATTCTTACTAGGCAACGTTATAAGCAGCTGAAGCATCCCATGTTAGTTTTACTGAAAAATCCAAGAATGTGATGTTCCAAAAAGACAGAGATCCAATTAAAACTGGAAAGTGGCTAGAAACCAGCAGTCCATCAAGCCTGACTAGGTAGCTCAGTAGCTAAGATACTGAGCTTGTTGATCAGAAAGGTCGGCAGTTTGGCGGTTCGAATCCCTAGTACAGGTCTCCTGTGTGAGCAGGGGGTTGGACTAGATCAGGGGTCTCTAACCTTGGCAACTTTAAGACTTGTGGACTTCAACTCCCAGAATTACTCGATTTTGGGAGTTGAAATCCACAAGTCTTAAAGTTGCCAAGGTTAGAGATCCTTGGACTAGATGACCTCAAAGGTCCCTTCCAACTCTGTTACTGTTACAAAGTTCCAGTCCTGCCTTAGACATGAACCTAGCTGAGTGATCTTTAGTCAATCACTTTTTCTCAGCCCGAGGAAGCAGGCAATGGCAAACTATTTCTGAAAAGCTATCCTTCTCATGGTAGTCACCAGAGGTCCACATTCATTTGAAGACACAAACAAACAAAAATACTATTACAGAGCTTAACTCCATAAACATTTCTCTAAGGATAGTCAGTCTAAAGGTATTTTGCTTTATAAAGAGGCAGTAGAGAGTCAACAAAGAGGTAACTATGAAAAAAGAAAAAAGCATGTTCATTTGGTTCCAAACAGATAATCATAATCATAATCATAAGTTTATTTATCAAGCATATACCTGTATGTCTGATATGCAGTGTGGGTTCCAGATAGATGAGCTGTATTCAAGAATTGATCTAGCAAATGTTTTGTATGCTCTAGTTAGTATTACAACATTACCAGAGAAGAAGCTACGCAAGATTAGGTTAGCAACTCTTAATGCCTTTTTGGCAATGTTGTTACAGTGGGCTCAGGCACTTAGATCTTTAGAAATGAATACTCCAAAGTCCTTGACAGAGTGAGGGTCATCTACAAGTCATGTCCATCTAATTTGTATTTTATGTTTTGATTTTTTTTGCCAATGTGCAAGACAGAGCATTTGTTGGTTGAGATTTGAAGTTGCCTTGTTAGACCAATTTGACACATAGTCAAGATCTTTTTGAAGGTAGTTGCATTGTTGGTGGTGTTGAATAGTTTAACATCATCAGCGAAGAGAACACAGTTGCTTTTAATATGATCACAAAGGTCATTTATGTTGGACCTAAAACACTGCCTTGGGGAACACCGTTATTAACATGTACAGGATTTGATAGAGCGCTTCCTATTTTGATCACTTGTTGTCTGTTTGACAGGAAGGCAGCTATCCATTTATGTAGGAGTCCAGAAATGCCATAGGATTTTAGTTTTAGAAGTAATTTGTCATGTACTACTGAATCAAAAGCTTTACAGAAGTCTAGGTAAACTGTGTCTATTGCTTTGCCCTGATCGAGATGTGTAGTCCATATATTTTTGCAATGTAGTAGTTGTAGATTACAGGATAATTTTTTCCTGAAACCAAATTGTTTGTTAGAAAGTAGGTTGTTTGTCTCTAGGTGTAGGGTAATAGATTGGTTAATGATTGATTCCGTGACTTTGCAGGTGACGCAACATAAAGAGATTGGTCTGTAATTTTCAACTAGGCTAGGGTCTCCCTTTTTGAAGATAGGGATGACCCTGGCTTGTGACCATTAATAGGTCACAAGCCAAATGGTATGTAAGATTGGGTGTTGCTTTTATTTTGTCCACCAGAGAGTTTAGTTATGCAATGGGAAGTAGGAAGAACTTTGAGGAAGAGGAGGAAATGCCACAACCAAGACAAGAGCCGGATAAAAGAAAAGAGTCCAAGGCAGAAATGTAATTTGAAGAAGCATCTTAGACTTGATCTTCTCTAGTTCTCATGAATATAAAGGGAGAAGGAGGGGAAACACATTCAGACCTGCAACATTCTGTTATTACAATGTTATAATAAAAGTAGCATTACCATTCATCACAATTTGGTTTCCTATTCTGATTTGCCTTGAAGGGCTGGCAGTTAAAGGGTCCCACACATTTTAGAGTTTTCTTTCTTTGTGCCAGATTTCTCTTCTCAGTGAAAACAGAAAGTAGGAGTGAAACAGAAATGATAAAAATGATAAAACATGAGCATGTGCTGTAAAGCCTGTTTCCAAGACTACCGCTCTATGCATTATGTATAAATAAATAAGGATGTAGTCTAATGATGGTAAAGTTTATGGCAGACAATAGTATAGAAGTTGAGCTCTGCTAAACAGAAATAAATTGAAGGCATCTGGAAAACTTACTCGACCTGCACATATTGTAAGCCGCCATCAATCTCAAAATAAGCCACTTATTATTAGGAGCAGCTTTTTAAATAATGCTGTCTTTACCACTTAGTCATGACTGTACGTATATGCTTCTGTGAGTTAGGTAAGCATTTTAAATTAGCAGACAGCATTGACTGCAGCTGCCCAAGGGCTTCCTTCCTTTGTAATTTTAATTTTATTCTGGGTTTCAGAGGATAGTGGGACTTTTAAGAATGTTTTAGGGTCAGTTTATAAAAGGAAGGTACATTACTTTGGGGTAATAGGATTCTCTAGTGCTTTGTACAGCCAGGAAGAGTGAAAAGAAAACAAAAAGCTGCGGGAAGGAAATGTTTTTAATCCAGCACAAATTTATGGAATCAGTTGTAACCTTGGGGAAAATATTACCAGGAAATCCAATATTAATGTATTTTTCCTGTCCTGATTTTCTCTTATAATGCACTATAATGCGAGCTTAACAATTGTAAAATACTTGATTTGAAGCAAATGGTATATCTTAGCTATTAACTGAAATGTGATAAGATGCTACACCCTTTTCATGGGGAAAGCTGGTAAAAGACAAGGAACTTTTTTTTTTTTTTTTAAAAAAAGAGAAAAAAACATGACAAATTGTTGGATGAATGTAGAACGCTATAATATTGTAGTTTCTATTTCGGCTTCCATCTGTGTTTATAATGCAAAATGGTATTCCAAATCAGTACTGGGAGTTGGGTAAATATCTGTTATAAATACATAAATTGTTAGATATTCAGGATGCTATATACAGTACAGAAAAATGGTAAAATGTTGCATACTATTTTCCACACCATTAAAATCACAAGCCACAGCATATCTCTTACTGTTACAAACACTCAGTACACAGGAGACTTTGGTTCACTGTTATTTGAATATAAAGATGAGTCAGGGAGCAAAAATTTAACTTCTATTGTATGCAATTGCATTTCATTATTTTACAGCCAAACACAGAATAATGTTAGTATTTAACTGGTGACAGCAATGCAAGTAATTGTTTGTACATGGATTTGGTGAAATGTTGAAGATCCATAGAATGCCAGTTTATTATTTTTAAATTAAACTGCATTTGAGACTATTAATCCTACTATTGTTTTTTGCACATTTAAAAATACCTGGGTAGGTTGCATAAATAAATAAAATATAATCAAATAAAATATATTCAAATAAAATTAATAAAATATATTAAGATAAATAAAGACTGCATAAAATGCATAACTATACCACAAAATTTAAAAAATTGAATAATGGGAAAGGGGATACATTCCAGTGTATACATTGTTCTTTTTTTTTTTTAAGCATCTCTTTTTGTTATCTTGGGAATAAAGAGTTGAATGAAATGTGTTAAAATAAATAAAGAGGCTCAGTTGTTTAGGTTTCTGCTTATGATATCCTTCTTGGGAAATATATAGATTATATACTGGCAAATTTTAATTAGCCTTCTTTATTCTTGTATTGCTAGGTTAAAAATAATTTCACTATATTATATTTAAATAAGCAATTCATGTGTATAACAAAATCAAATCATGTTTACATGTAAATGTATGGTAATGGAATTTTAAAGAATGACACAGACTTGGAATAAATAATTTCCTGTCGTATCTGAAAGAAATCATTTTTGCTCAAGCTGCGTTTCATATTGTTGTCAAAACATGGACTGATCTTTTTAAGTCTGCATAAACTCCCTTGAAATGCCAAAAAAACAAAAAACAAAAAAAACACCCCAAAAGAAAAAAAGCTGAAAGTAGTCACTTATTGACATTTGATAATCAATAAGAAGGGCAAGGAAAGCTTCAGATTGTTGCAATAACATAACATGACACCAAATGTTCCAAGCAGAATCTGTCCACCCAGTGGATGCCAATAAATAAATAAAGCTTCTTCAGAGTCTACATTCCCCATTAGCTACAATGGGGAGATTTGGAAGTGACTGTTCTTTCTGTGATCTCTTCCCATGAAACCAGAAATAAAATATTGTAAATATTAGCAATATTGTTAATATTCAGAAAGTTTACTAAGATCTATTGAAGCAGGCATTTGGAGACTGAGGAATTAACTCCACACTCAGGATGTGTATGAATGGTACTATTTCATTCATTTTTATTGTTATAAAGTGGCTTAGATTTGCTAGCTAGTATTGTAAAATAATTGAAATACACACATACATATTGTATACACATCTTGACTAATTCATAGATGAAATGCATAAACAATGAGGTTCGTACTATCCCCACTCCTGCAAAATAAATACTGCATCCAATTCTGGTCCCCATGAAAGAATAAATAAATAAATGCCGAGGCCCTAGAAAGAGTGCAGAGAAGAGAAACTAAGGTGATTATATCATATGAGGAACAGTTAAGGGAACTAGATATTGTCTAGCCTAAGAAAAAGGAGAAACGGGGTAACATGACAGTTGTCTTCTGGTGCCTGAGGGGTTGACATAGAGAGGTGGGGGTAAGCTTATTTTCCATAGCTCCTGAGAGTAGGACAAGAAGCAATGGATGGAAGCTCATTAAAGAGACATTCAACCTGGAACTAAAGAGAAACTTCCTGACAGTGAGAACATTAACCAATGGAATAGTTTGCCTCCTAGAGTTGTGGGTATACCATCACTGAAAGTCTTCAACAAAGGATTGGACAACCCTTTGTTTGGGATGATATAAGTTCTCTTGCCATGGGCATGCGGTTCGACTAGAAGACCTCCAAGTTCCTTTCCAGCCTATGATTCTATATCATTGGTCTGAAAAAGTTATTGGAACTTTATTCAAACCCATGGCTTACATGGATATTTTGGAAATATATGTATCTATATAATGAGTCATTCAATTTTTTTAAAAAAATATTCAATGAAAAAATTGTTAATAAGAGACAGTGAACAGTGAGGTTTGTTATAAAAACCTCTGCTCCATTACAGATGGGAGAAGCAACCTGCATTGGAGTATAATTCTGAAAATAGAGAGAATTAACAGTTCATCCTGAATGTATTTACTTAGAAGTAAAACAATTTTATTGGAATGGAAATCATTTTTTTTTTAAATCTTTAGAATAGCAGTCTATGTTATACAAAGATTGAATGAAAACTAATGCCACTGTCTTCATAATTTAACAAATGAAACAGGTGTATAATCCTTGAAATTACGTTTTTGTTACCTCACTTCTCAATATAATCACCATTTACTACAGAACAAGCTTCTGCCATAGTTAGACAAACTTTTAAATCTGCTATGAAAAAAATACACACTTAATCAGCCAAGGCCCCGCAGCCCTATATACTTATTTGAGTCAGATAGTCGCCCAGAAAAGTATTTGTTCCATTTTAAGAAAAGGCAGTAGACTTATAGTACCAGATTTATAGTATTGCTAATGGGATAAGATAGTGAGATCCATCTTTAAAGTTGTCTCTTGCATAACTCATAAAATATGAGATATAATATGATTCATAAAATATATTAAGCCAGTCAGAGTCACCTCAAACTGCAATTAGGGTGGGCATTATTTAATAAAAAATAAATGAGGTTTAGTGTTGTCATGTTGTAGGAAATTTCCTTTTTGTGTTTCCAAACTCTGCTTAATTGTTCAAAGTTTTGAGTGTTGCCATATAGTCCTCTGATAGTGGGCCAATTTCAAGACAATCCATGTGAATGATGCCATCTGTGTTCCACAAAACTGTAACCATGAATTTTCCTAGGTTTTGATTTATTCATTTATTTATTTTTGTAGATGAAGATTTATGATCATATTCCATGGACTGGCATTTCATTTTTGGGGCACAATGATAAGCTCATGTTTCTACCGCTGTCATAATGCTGTGGAAAAGTTCCACACCATCATTCTTGTAGTGTGACAATATTTGCTGACAAATTTCATCTCTTGAAGCTTTCATCTCTGCTGTCAGAAGTGAGAAGCCCTCTTATTCAATCTGTCCAATGGTGAAGAACACATGACTGACATGTTCCTTTGAAATGCCAAGGTTGACAGCAAATTTCTCTTTCAATGATATACCAATTGTCCTTGATCAGTTCATCAACCTTTCTTTTCTGAACCTGTGATTGTTGTCACAAGGTTATAGAGTTCATTTTTGATCATGCAAATGAGATCTTTCCAGTTCGTCATCAATTTTACATTTTTGGCCCAGCAATAAATAATACTCACATCAATGTACTTGTCAACATAAACAATCTGCACACTGTGGGGAATTTAAATTGGAGAAACTCCTTTGGCAGTCAAAAAATTAACACATTGAATTGCTTACATTGATTAACACACCATGAAGATTAGTCAGTTTGTGCTTCCATTTCACAAATAATAGCACAATATTTTCATATACCTACCTACCTATCTATCTATCTATCTATCTATCTATCTATCTATCTATGATATGCGCATGCACACACACACACATTACACACACACACACACACGTATGTATGTATGTATGTATGTATGTATATGCTATTGCTACAGAAACCATGTGGTTTTCTAGAGAAATGAACAATTATATGGTTCTTGAACATTATGAAGATAATTTGAAAAGAATTTAAATACACAAGTTTTATTTGTTAGTAATTTATAATTCTGGGACATAAAGACACTAATAGTAGGCATTCCATGTAATTATTGGCTGAAAACGTAACAGTTTAATTATGTAGACTAAGGGTCATATTCAAATCCCTCCCTAAATAATAGTATAGGGTTTTCAAATTAGGAATAATGGATCAGTTTTAGAAAAGAAAGAGTGCTTGATTTTTTTTTTTTTTAAATTTGATTTATATGCCACCCTTCTCCGGAGACTCAGGGCGGCTTACAATGCGTTAAGCAATAGCCTTCATTCTTTTGTATATTTTATATAAAGTCAGCTTTTCAGGGAAATACTTCTGAATCCTGAAATTAATTAGAGTATGCAAGAGCCTACCATCAAAACAGAATAAATTCTGTCACAATTTTTTAAAAACAGCCTGCACTGTTTTCTGTATTAATTATACCAAGGCCTACAAAGCATAATTTGAAATCATTATTGGAGGTGGTGGGATTGGGGAAAAGGACTCATTTAGAATGGTTTAGTCCATTACTTAATCCATGTTCTACAATGGTACTACTGATTTAAATTTATATTTTAAGATGATAAAACAGATGTGGATAGGGTATGATATATTTTATAAACAATAAAACAAAATGTAATCACATTAATACACATTGAGTCACCTTGATTGGATAGCAACAACTGTAAATAAAATAGATTTGGATGGCCTGTTAAGCAGATAGATGAGGTATTATTAGCTATAACTAGGCATCTTTTCCATGGGAGCCATATAATAGAATATGGTTTAATGTTTTAGGAAGTCTTTAACTACCACTTGATGTGTCAATTTGAAATGTCAATGAATTATACATCAGAAAATCTCTCTTGTGGTTTGCTTCAGTCCAAGCTCCCTGAATCTATAAGTTTTATTGTAAGTATTATATAAATATATTTCTCTTTCAAAATAAATAAATAAATATTCTACTTCTCCTATAGACATATTTTATTTAATGGCATAGTAATGTTTTTTCCCTTGTAGGTAACCGTGTCTAAAATTTAAGATAGTAAAAAGCACAGCTTAAACAACACATAAAATGGAACTGGAATCTCTTTACTGTGTAGTTCACGGAAAGGCTAATGTAATGTAGTGACACAGTTCTGAATATTGTATTTGTTATTTTATGACCTATTTATATAACAAAACACCTCCAAACTTTATGAAAAATCAACATTTTGCTCTTGGTGGTCCTAAAAAGGTATGCACTTAATCAAGCATTTTCTATTCATGTCTCCTGGAATTGAAAGCAAATGTGTTTTTTGGCAGAAAATATGTTTCTTTCTATCCCCAGAGAAACCATGACCTTGCAGATTGAAGGATGTATCTTGCTCTTGAATATAATTCTGTTTTAGCTTCAAAGTTGAGTCCATCAACAGGTTAAGGATTGTGTTTAGGAAAAAATATATATATGATCCATCAGCACTTCATTATGAAGCATTTACAGTAGGACTAATATTATTTATAATGAGGCATTTAAAACCAAATAGTAGAGGTTCATTTTTCAGGTCCTACATTTCAGAAGCTCTGAGTCTTGCTTATTTTCAGCATTTGTCCTACTACTTTTTTTTTAGTTTTGAAGGAAAACTCCCAACTTTTTCCTTTGCATAGACATTTCAGTTGCAGCAATAAATTGTTTGGTTTTAAGATTAAATATTGATACACCAAAGAGTTAATATATTACATTAAAAGGAACTGAAATATTTCAGAATACATTTAATACAGTTACAGAATATAGATAATTTTTGTATTATTATCTTTAAATGATATTGTATAAGAATAATGAACATTTTTATACAAACTCAGACTTCTCTTTAGAAAGCATAAAAGGAGTCATAGCAGCTACATTAGACAATACGAGTATCTGTACTTGGTTATAGAAAAGTTTTTTTTTTTAAAAAAATCTGGCTTTTGGAAGAAAATAGTAAACAAAGTACCACATCACTTTAAAAGAGGGTTTCAGATGGCCTCAGTAGTTACTAGTTAATGTTCAACATCAATCAGGAACATGTTTCTTATGATGGATAATGATGGCTTTCTTGCTAAGTCTTTATTTAACAGATGAAGAAGTCAATCCTAAACAGAACTATGGATTTCAGTGTGTTTGATTCCTGTGCAAACATAAGGGACAGCTATGCTTTAGGAAAAGGGAGAAGGGAAGAAGAAAATTTCTGAAAAATGCAAAAATAAATCTATAAAGGCACCAGGAGTTAAGCTCGACCCAAGGGCACAAATCAGCTTCATTTTTTCATCTATTCTATTTTAAACATGTGGATTATTTTTGTATAATTTATAAAAATGTAATTTTTTCTTTTATATATGCATATTTAAAAAGTATACTTTTATGTAGCCAATCTTAATTTCAATCAATGACCAGCATAAACATAAAAGTCAAAGAAACATAAAGAAAAGGGAAAAAGATAAACACAACAGAGAACACCATGTCCTAAGTATGAGTATATGGTATTCCATCAAAACAATAATAATACTATTACTATAATCCTTATGCCATTTAAAACTAAAACAATGACCCCAACCCTGACCAAACTCTAGAAATTAAAATATGGGAAACCATTATATTAGTGACCCTAAAATTCAGATTTTAAAAATTCTGCGTATTGTCAACTTGGAATTGTAAATCTCCTTCACAGAATGTATACAAGTAAATCTCACTTACCAACTGTCTTGTTCAAAGTTAAAACATTGCTGAAAAAATGCACACATCCCAAAATAGGAACAATCTGCATGCAGAAGGAAGCAATATGTGGAATGGTTTGCCTCTAGAAACTGTGGATGCTCCATCACTGTAGGTTTTTAAGAAAAGATTGGACAGCCGTTTACCCAGAAAGGTAGAGGGTGTCCTTGTGCAGGTATTTGATGGCCACACAACATGGACTTTGTAGTATTGCTATACCTGATTAATAGCTCACTTTTCTTGTATTTTAATTTGATTTTATTCTTCTCTTTTAATAGATGTTAATAGTTTATCAGACCATTGCACACTGGAATGTAGAAAATTCTTTATTTTGTTACTGGACAGATTGAGTGATACTTCCTAACATTCCTAAATTGCAAGATAAAACTATCTTTGCTCTCCAGGGTCAGGATAGGATAGGACCCGGTTGGTTTTAACAGAATGTGTGTAGTTTGTCTTCTGATAAGAAAGAGAATATCCATTTTTTTTACAAGGATCTAAGCATCATTGAGGCAATCTTCCCAGTTGAAGGCAAGAAAAAAATAGCACTGAAGAAATCTCCAAGGTGCACCAAGCCGCTACCAAAAAGATTATTGCCTGATAGGGATAGGAGAAGGAATGAAGCAGCTATCCATCCACAGGACAGAGGAAAATTTGGTGAGTCTTGATTTTGCCTTTCTCCTAAGAAGCCTCCTAACCACCCCCACCCCCCAGCGACATATTAAGCAGTACATAGAACTTCTTAGATAAGCTTTTCTTTGAAGGTGAGAGATAAGCAAATGAAAATGTAAAAAGTCCTGTAAAAGGGCTAAGTAAATGAGGTAAAGCTGAGTATAAATTGTTCCCTCAGGCAATTTAACTGGGAAGGTAAACCTGGGAACTTAAAAAGAAAAGGCAAAATAGATGGCAGTGATGGGGAAGCTTCTAGTCCTCTTGATGTGTCTACAGTAATTTTACAAAGGCTGGCAAGAAGAAATGTAAGTGAAAAGCACTTGCAAAAAAATGACATGTTTGGGCAACAATTAATTAAGTGAACCCCTTGGTTTGGGCTTGAGGCAATAGGATAACATTGATATTGATTTTCATCAGCTTATTTGGTTTCTCCCCTGACCAAAAACCAACCCAATTACAAAAAGCCTGCGTTATATATTATAATTATACAACAATTACCTCTCTCTCTGTGTAAACCATTTCTAAAAAGAAAAAATGAGAAAAGGAAAAAGTACAGAATATAAAAATAGGGTATAAAATTAATAGAAGTTACAGTATTAAAGAAAAAAATTGTTTATTAATTGTAAATACTTGGGTATTATATGTATATTTTAAGAAAACTAAGACAACATTGAAAATATAAATTTCAAAAAGAAATCAGCCTAGTATACGGTAAATCATAAAGACTTAGAAAATCCAATAAAACTTACATATTAACTTTACATATTTATATAGGCAGACAATCAAATTCTGGCTACGTTACCAATTTGTAGCACCAACCAATCTAAAAACAGTTTCAAAGTAATTCTAAAAATTTTCCAAATTCTTTGTCAGATATGCTTTTAAGATATGAAGTTATTTTAGACACTGAGCAATACTCCCCCTAAAGTAGTCAGTCTTCCACAGAATGAAACAAATTGACTTTACCAGGGGTGAAATCTAAAAATTTTCGCTACTGGTTCTGTGGGCGTGGCTTAATTAGTGGGTGGGGCTCGGTGGTCAGGTGACTGGGTGGGCGTGGCTTGTTGGTCAGGTGGGTGTGGCCAAATCAACGTCACTTTGTTGCCCTTTTTTAACTTACAAAACACAACACAACACAACTGGCTCACCCACAATGTAAAAGCAGCTGTGCTAGACCCCAATAGCCCCTGCAACAAGCAGAAACATCACACAGCCCCAAAAAGTCCAAAAAAACAACTTTCATACTTTACACACACAAAATTCCACATACAGCTTTGTGAGATTTTGTGTGTTTGTGTAGTTAGAGTGAAACACTACAGAAACACACAAAATCTCAGAAAGCTGCAGAAATATTATTTTATTTTATTTTATTTTTATATAAAA
Organism: Pituophis catenifer annectens; assembly: GCF_029215685.1. Taxonomy (NCBI): domain Eukaryota; kingdom Metazoa; phylum Chordata; class Lepidosauria; order Squamata; family Colubridae; genus Pituophis; species Pituophis catenifer. The sequence continues at coordinate 43,330,951 of NW_027256888.1, read as the reverse complement.
ACAGCTAAATTTAAAACTTCTTAAACTTTAAATGGCTAGATCTAAAAAAAGAACAAATAAAAAAACCCCAATTAACAATTTTTTTTAAAGCTCCCAAAGGGGAAAAAAACTTACAGACAGGCAGGCAGACAGATAGAGCTGCTCACCGATGAGCTTGATTGCAGGCAGGGAAATTCAGTTGCTTGCTGATGCAATGGATTGCAGGGATTACAGCAAGCGAAGCAAGGCAAGTGTTGCGACCAGCAGCTAAGGTAAGCAAGCTGGAGGCTGGGGGGGGGAAGGGATTTTTGTTACCGATTCTCTGAACTGCCAGCCGCCATCGCTACCTACTCACCCGAGCCGGTCTGAACCGGGAGCATTTCACCCCTGGACTTTCCAATGAAAGCTACATATTATCTTTGCAACAATTACCATATATAGATCTGCTTTAGAAAAGTTTATGGGACTACATTCATGGTTTAGTAAAGTTACAGAAGAATATCAGGGGTTGAAGAGTAAATTCAATGTTTACAATGGTTTCATGCTAGTGTTGAGTGTTTAGTATGCCATGCTATCATATATGGATGAATGATCTGACTAGGTTGTTTTATTTCTGTTTTGATAAAAACTATGGATTGATCATTAATTTGAGGCATTTTCCATTATGCTACATTTCAAACGAACCAGTGATACTCAATAAAATATCAGCCTAATTCTTTTGAGCAGGTAAGAAACAATAGCACGAGATATATAAAGTAATAAAATAACATAAATATAAATAACATAAATACTTATATGGATAATAAATAGAACAGCTTATATCTTGCAACAATATCTCTAACACCATCAAGGATCAATACCCGCCTACCCAGATTCTTGGAAAGGATTCAATAGGTGGATAAAAATACCAAATCCAGTCTAAATATCTGGATGACTGGGCAACAAACCAAAATGAATGAATGAATGAATGAATGAATGAATGAATGAATGAATGAATGAATGAATGACTAACTGAATGACTAAATAAATAAATAAATAATTGAATGATGGACTGAATGAATGACTGACTGAATAAATAAATTATATATATATATATATATATATATATATATATTTGTCTATGTAAGTTTTCACGGGTATATATGTGTGTATAGTTAATATTTCGGATTTCTTCCCGTGTAATTGTGGATATATCCCTAAAAGGGTAGAAGCGACGTTTCGACAGAATCTCATCTTTATATATATATAAAGAAATAACAGTAGCTAGAAATGAGGAGAAATTTCCTGTCAGTTAGAACAATTAACTAGTTGTTAATTTGCTTCCAGAAGTTGTGGGTGCTCCACCACCAGAATTTTTAAAGAAAAGATGGGACAGCCATTTGTCCAAAATGATATAGATTCTCTTACTTGAATAGGGGGTTGGATTAGAAGAACAACCCACTGTTATTCTGTTATTCTATAATATGCCAGTAACAAAGAATTAAGCAGTTTTTTTTAAAAAAGATACTGAATCCTCATCATTTTAGCTATTGTTTATCCACTGCAGGATGAAGGCCTCTTCTTCATGTTTCCAACCAATATGATCCTGAGCTTTCGCTCGCCAATTGGGCCCACAATACTTGCTGATGTTGTTGATCTGCCTTGTGTTAGGTCTCTTTTGTGGATGCCTTCTATCAAGTGGTGTCCCTTCTATGACTGCCTTGGTCCACCTGCCATCAGTTCTTCTTGCTATGTGACCAGCCCATTTCCATTTCAATTCTTTTACTCTCTTGATGATATCCTTTCATTTGTTCTCTAATCCATGTGCAGGTCTTTCTATCTTGTCTTGTGATGCCAAGCATGTATCTTTCCATGGCTCTTTGTGCCACTCATAGCTTTTATACCAATTGTGAGGTTAGTGTCCATGTTTCATAATGTTAAATAATTTTGTTTCTAATGTTGTTGTTTTTTTTACTGTTTTTGAAATTCCAATTTGAGCATGCCCTGTTTTAGAGTTAATCTTCTTAACAGCAACTACTACACCCTGGGATGGCAGTGGGGGTATGGGCACTTTCATTTATACTGTTTGGGAATTATATTTGATTTTAGATTTCTCAATAAATGTGACTGTGTATTTTAAAAAAAGGACCAAGTATTATGAATTTAGTGACCCAAAATAAATAAACAAATAAACATGCAATAAATAAAATATTCATATTGTTGTGCTTCAAACAATTCTTTAATTTGAATATGAATGATTCATTATTCATTAGTTACAATGATAAAAACAAATTGTTTTAAATGATTGCTTGTAAAGCCTATTACCTTAATTAAAATGTGCAGAATTATAAACGTTATGTACTTTATAACAGCTTATTTTTGTTCTTTAGGTTGAGCTTAGAAAGTGAGGGCAGTGCAGAGATGATGATGATGATGATGATGATGATGATGATGATGATTTTTATCAAAATCATTTAATTCAGTTTTGCCCAATGTTGCCCTAAAATGTATTGAAATACAATACTCATCATTGAACAGAAACAATCCATATGTCAGGGTTCTGACCAATGCCCTAATTAAAGCATGAGCATTGAGCCAAGCTTCAAAAGAAATCCAGTTATTTATTAGGAGCTTCATGTTGGCATGTTCCAAGTGAAGCCAACTCTGACCTCACTTAATTTACATCCCAGCTCTGACCCTGTTTCCTCCCTCCCCCCAAGATGTGTCATCAGTCACATTCTCCAACAAAGCAATTTCGTGGGTTATAGAGATGACTCCTCTCTGGCCACTGTCGGTAACCACGGAGATGGCCTTGACAGAGGGATGGGTTGAATGTGCTTTTGTTTTGACTGAAGTGCTCCCTCGCTGCAGCTGCAAAGTTTGTTTTCCCATCTCCCTTGCCTATGGCAACTCGAGAGCAGGCCAGGGGTGCTTTGTGAGTTGACACTATACAGTCCAATTGGACTGAGGTGGTAAATAATTTCTTAAATAATGATAAATAATGCTGCAATTAAAATCATATACAATATATTGCACTGTCTCAGATTCACTCCTCACCATGTCTACAAAAGATTCTCTCTTGAAACAGAAGAAAAAATATATCTAGAAAAGTGTTAAGGCCTCATTTTTAGACACACACACACACATATATTTAAAATTCTAAAAAAAAAATACAATAATTTGTAAATAAAATTAAATGCATATTTTATTTATTTAAAACATTTATATAGCTGACCATCTTATATCAAATGTTAGGTGGTTTCCAATATACAGTATATAAGGATTAAAAAAGAAGACCAAGAAAAATAATTCATAACACTTCATATTAATAATTTGTTAATATTCCCCCCACACATTAATCTATTCATCTAGAATAAAACAATTATGCTTTCCCTTTGTTGGTGCAAGATATAAACTCAGGCCATATATTTGAGAAGGCTTTAATTTTAGTTTGACCAGAACCCAGGTGAAGCATGTCAATCAAATTTTCAGCTATGGCAATATGTCAAGTATTTTGTACCAAAACTCTAATGTCATAATTTTATCCTTCAGGTAGTTAACTATGGACATTCTGGTGGCAATCAATAAAAATGCCACTAATTCTTTAGGGCCTTAAATATATATATTCAACAAAGCAAGTTGTGGGCACATTCATACTTTGATTACTAACATTATCAATCTCTCAAAATACCACAGACCAGAAGGAAAAGACGTGGAGACATTCCCTTTTCTTATAACCGTTTCAACATCACCACCAAGGGACAGGGGAAGGAAAAGCTATAAGGTATCTGAAAGATATAAGGAGTCATGTACTATCTACCAAAGAAAACAATCTTTAATTTCAGTTGAAGATTATGACCCTGGTTTCCATCTCCATTTTTTCCCAGTTCTGATTCATATATATATATATATATTGAAATATTTTGCCTAGTAAATTTTCAAAAGAATTGGAGGTTGTTGTAATATAATGTGAGAATATTATGTAATTAAGATATAAAACTTTTGGATGAATCCTGCACCTCGTAGTGAATTGTCGCAATCAAATACCTCATATTCTGGATCAAAAATACATTAAAAAAGCTTCTACTGTACCATTATCAACAATGTGAAAGCTAATAGAACTCACAAAGAAGTGGTCACAATACACAAAATAGGCCATTATGACAAATACTGTGGTCCCAAATTCTTGCCACACTGTGATGATTGGGTGATTATCATCCTGGGCATCCCTTCCTCCTCCCCTCCCTCCCTCCTTCTTCCATGCATGGATGCAAGTTTTCTTAATTCAAATATGGCACATCCGAATGGGCTGGATGGTTGTAGCAGAAAGCAGATAGAATTATTAGACTGGAAATAAATGTTCTTCAATTGTTCATAATAGAATGAATAAAATGGACAAACAGAGCATATTTACTAGGGTGCATTTAATGACAAACCCCATGCACAAGTAACATAAAGGTCTAAAATGTTTTACTCTACTTTGGTCATTAGTATTATTAGCATTGTACCATTTATGGTCATCAATTTCCTGCATTCTTGCATATTGATTTACTGGCAAAAGTTATGTTTCCTGACTTTCTAATTCTCTTTGATTTCTCAGCAAAGCTGTATTTCATTTTTCCCGACATTCTCAGATTACTACAACCATTTATCAATTCAGCAGAAAATATTGGAAAGAATGTCTTATGCATTTTTATACAATTACACTTCCTTTAACTTACACACCATTGCAATCACTTTTCCAAGTGTATGAACTTTTAAGCTCTTTTTCCATTAGAAAATGAATTTTTGTACATACTTCAGTGCGCACATTTTTCTGGATATCTGAATCCACAAAATTTTAAAATGTAGAAATGGGTTTTGACATGAATATATAAAATTCTTGTACATATTCAACAGGATCCAACAGGATGATTTTTTTTCTCTGCATTTTTTCATATTTCAATTCTTATTAATTCCTATCCTGCAACATGATTCTTTTTCATGTTTTGTGGTTTTGCCATGATCACTTGGGGAAACAAAACAGTCATACAAAGTGCTACAGTTGGAGACAATAATATAGACCCCCAAAACTAGTTTTGTATGTCAAAAAACCAGGCTGAAGTCAAATAAATTTAATAGTTGAGTCTGGGAATGATAGGATAAATATGTCATAACTGTTTTTCTAAGTATATATTAAGCTGCAACATTGTATGCTAAGGCACAATTGAGATTAGACACAATATAATTAAATGCAATTGAAAAATATTTAACACTACATTTGGTGAAAAAGGATATTGAGAGAGGACTTAAATTTTGCTTTCTTTTAGTTCCGTTAGGTAACTCTGCATAAGAAAAGAGCTCAGTTACTTTAACTCTTGTCTAACATTTGTCATATTCTCAATTACAGCCATTTATCTCATCTATGAAAAATAATTGCACCCTTCGTTGGTCTTTGATGTCCTCCAGAATGCTTAGCTTCCTCTTTGATCCTTTTGTAAATGTTCCAAGCTACACTGTGGCATATTTTAAAGTGAATAAAGGTGACAAAAGTTGATGTTGCAGTTTAGAAGGGTCACTTTGTAATTTGTAGGGACGTTAACCACCACAGTGATCTTTTGAAGTATCTTTATTGTATGAGGCAACCTGATGTTCCATTACATAGAAGTCAAAGTAATTGAATTTATGCCAGGGCAAAGTAGCAGTGAATTGCCTCAGTTTTACTCAAAAGATTGAATCTGTTTAAGATAAGCTTCTGATAACTTCATGGACATATTATTTTAGTTTTCAGCAGTAACATGAAAGTATTGGCTTCTATCCCCCCCCGCCCCCAGTTTTTCAATCTAGCTTAAAATTGTTGGCTGTATAATCTAAAATGCTTATTTTAGCCTTAATCCTGAGAGTTCTTTCTAAGAATATAAAAGATCAAACAATATGGTCAAAAAGAGAGAAGCTGGTAATTGGCTAAAACGATATACACTATTCCCATTACTATCACCTGCAATAGTCTGCCATACCATCATATGGTATTATATCATCATATATCATTGTAAAACAACCGATCTGGTTATGAGACATAATAGACCAGATTTTTCTCTTTGGGCTGTCCTTCCAAATGTATTGAATTTGAGCTCTCACAATCCATCATAGACCATTAGCCAATGAACCCAAGTGTTATGCTGTTAGGGAATGTGGGTATTGAAGTTTAATACAACTTCAGGATAACTGGTTGAGTGAAGGATGGAATAAATTCATTAACCACCCCACCATTAAGCTAGATATGATTGTGTTTGCGGTGATGGGAACGGAACAATATTCTAATTAGAAGTAAAGAATATTATAGAACTGTAACAGAGAACATTTTTGATTTATGCCTGTTTGGGAGAAACTGTAACAAATAGCTATGATAACTTGTTGCAGCCAAAGTTACAGAGATTTATAGCAAAATGAACACTTTAATAATGTATCTATTATATATCTATCTATCTATAGGGGCCATGGTGGTTCATGTGGTTAGAATGCTGAGTCAGGGAGACCACTGAGAGGTCGATAGCTTGGCAGTTCTCCATTGAGGGTGGAGACAGCAGCCATGCTTGGGTAGTGACTCGTACGATCAGATTGGAGGACTGAGCCTGTAAAATTTGACAAGTCCCGCCTCTGTTGCCAGGGTTCCCAGCTTTTGGCTCAGTCCTTCAGACTGGACAGTCGTGTGGTTTTCTGTCTCTGACAATTTTACTAATTTTCCTATTTCTCTTTTTCAGATGGTTGATATCAAGGTTTGACTCGGATTTCTCTTGGACTATTCTTTCGTGAGTGTGACTAATTCTTTGTCCCTTTTTACCTCAGCAACCAGAGTTGCTGGGTTGGTAGGGGGTGGGGGTGAAAAGGAATTCCCTCTTCCCCTTCAATATTAATTTTAAAAAAACCTTCCCCTGACTGAAGAGATTGTGGAGCTTCGCGCCCCTTCCTTATTTGGTCAATCCCTTACCTCACCTTAAATATATTGTGGTAGCTGGAGGAGTGTTTGCGCTCCCTACATTGTGTTCCTCTAGTCACAGAGCTCCACATTATAGCCTGGAAGCCATTTTGTCTCATTTACTGCCATTGAATTGTAAAGGAGATTTACAATCTCCAGCCTGTGTCTTGGCTTGCCTTATTATCTGATTGCCCTTTTCGCAGCGTTTCCACTTACTTAATTGATTTGAAGGCTCTGAGGCAGTTTCATTCTTGCTGAGCTTCGCGCCCCTGTTTTTGATTGACAGGCGGCCATTTTGAGTAGGCATTCACCCGAAATCTCTGTGGAGCCTCACACTCCCCTTTTTGATTGACAGGTGGCCATTTTGAATGATCATCCACTTAGAATTGCTGCGGAGCCTCGCACCCCCTTATTTGATTGATAGGTGGCCATTTTGGATAGCAATTTACTTGGAATCGCTACTGAGCCCCTGTTGCAAGGAGATTTCAGCGTTAGAGTGTATTTTATTCATATCTCAGCAGAGGCACACTGAAACTGGTCAGTTTCAAAGGTTAGTGGAGCTTTCCGCTCCTGGGGGTGATCCAAAGTCACCGGCTTAGCCGGTGGGATCCTAACAATTAAATAATGATACCAGCTGTGGAGCTTTGCGCTTCCATATCGATTCTCCCAACAACTATAGCCATAAACTTTTCCATTTGAGGAGTTGTCACTCCCTGATTCTTGCCGCTTGTCGGCAGTTTTAACAAAGCGCAGAGTTGTCCCTGCTATTTTAAACTGCCTCACAGCTGATTGAAGCTAATTAACATTTTCGCTACGAGGTTTGACTCTCTCTGGCTATCTCCGTTTATCAGAGCTTTTAGCAGAAGCTACTTTCCCCACAATAGGCTGTTAAAGCGCTACTGCTGCTTAGCCTAACTGCCTCTCAGCTGATTGAATTTGGGGCTGGCTGTGAAGTGGAATTTCGCACTCCCAAAGGCTTGCCGCTTGTCAGCGTTTTTTACAAACAGGCTTACTGCTTATTAACTGACTGAGACTAATTGTGTGTAGTCTCTTTACTCTGACAGTGCTTTGATTATTTGGCCAAATTAGACTATTTAAAACAGATCTACCTTCATTTGAGACTGAGCAGTGCTTCAGTTTTTGACAGTTACGACAGCTTGAGCTCTTAGGTGACTGCTCGGCCGCCATTTTGTTTAAGGGCAAGGGCACAGTTTTTTTCTATCAAGCCTCCAATCCTTAGTTCTATGCCGGCTATAAGCATATTCTGCCCTTATAAACTAAGACTGCCACATCTGGCTACTGGAAATTGAGTTGGCTATATAATTTCAATCTATAACACATTTATACTGATTTAAACTACCTTTAAATTTACATTACCCTATTACAGGGCTGATAAAATTTTAGGGGTGTCCTTTCAACCCTATTGATTGATTAAGGCCAGACATGCCTAAGGCTCTGGCCAAGTCAAAACATGGCCATAGTGCCACAGTGCGTGAGCAGTCAGTGGCTTCTAAGATGGAAGCTTCCAAGCATACAGAAGGGGAAGGAGTAGCAATTAAGCCTTGTTCTGAGGCTCCTCCTAAGAGCAAGGAGAAGCTACTAAGAAAACCTATTATCAAAGACAAAGGCACTGGTTCTGCCCCAGTGGAATCGTTGGGTCTCCAGGAAAATGTAGACATGCCTCCTCTCTGACCCCAGATCAGATGTCAATGCAAGATTTCCCACTATTAGTTGAGTCATCTGATTTATGGGGATCTCCTCCTCCTGTTCGGAGTAACAATAATGTGGAGTCTAGCGTTCCCACCCTTACGGTGGCACAGTTTGTGGATAGGTAGCTCTGACAGCTTTCAGAGTTAAGAGTGTTTTCTTTCATACCTGATTCTTCGGATTTGACCTTGGATGTCGTACTTGGCTATTCTTTTGTTTGCTGGACATTCTGTGAACCTTTTTACCTCAGGAAGCCTCAGATTACAATTCTGAGGTCTTGTTGAAGCCATTCTGCCATTCCATCCTTTCATCGAACTGGTAAGTTTCTGTACATTGGTAGAGCTTTCCGCTCCCGTGAGTGGCTCAAAATCACCGGCTTTGCAGGTGGAGCCCTGCGTTTTAAACAGTGGCTTCTCTTTGCGGAATCTTGCACTCCCCACAGTCTTTGGGTAGCCATTTTGTAACTGCCAGCCGCATAACTGTTAGTGGAGGTTTTTTTTTTTTTTTTTTTTTTTTTTTTTTGCGCTCCCTGCCTCTCGCCGCTTGTCGGCCTTCACCCAGACGTGGCTTTTCTCCAGCAGACTCAATAGAGCCACTTCTCAGCTGTTTGAGACTAGCTGCCGGGTTCTGAGTGGAGTCTTTGCGCTCCCTGACTATCACCACTTGTCGGTTCTTTTCCTCCAGGCTCTGATTCTTTCCTGCGGAAATGAACAGAGCTCTGCCCACTGTCACTATTAACCGCTTCTCAGCTGATTGACCTTGCCGCCGGCTTCGAAGTGGAGTTTTCGCGCTCCCTGTGGTTTGCCGCTTGTGGTCACATCACAAGGGCTTGGTGAACTATAAAATTGCCCTGATTTATTCCTGCTCAGCTCTTTGATTTCTCTTACCGGTCCGCATCTCAGCTGTTTGACATTACTGATCTGCTCAGTAACGGAGCTTGGTGATCCCTGAGTTGGCAGCTTTGGCTGCCATTTTGTTTAGGGGTGAGGCGACACGTTGAGCTTCTCTCAGGCCTCCAGTCTTTCTGGCTGTGCCTGCTACCCTGGCCTAACCTTGCCTTCAGCCCTTTTGGCAGACATTGCTGCACCTTATAGGCTTGGAGTTAATTGCCTTCTCCTTTCTCTGTTGGTGCCTCAGATATTTATCACAGGCTGCATCTAGAATTTGACATTCCCCTGATACAGGACTGCCCTGCTTAACACGGAATCTATTTTCCACTCCTTGGGTGTTATACGGCCTATCATGCCTAAGGTTCTGGCCAAGTCAAAACATGGCCACCAGGCCACAGTAAAGGAGCAGTCAGTTGCTTCCAAGCATAAAGATGCCAAGCACATGCAAGGGGATGGAGTATCCATTAAACCTCAGTCTAAGTTTTCTGCTAGACGCAAGGAAAAGCTTCTACGGAAGCCTGTAGTCAAGGCCAAGGACAGTGGTTCTACATCATCTACAACAGCCAGGGTTTCTCCAGGGGAACGTAGATGTGACCCCTCTCCGACCCCAGATCAGATGTTGCTGCTAGACTTCCTGGTGTCAGTTGAGTCAGCTGACTTATTGGGATCTCCCCCATCTGTGGGGTATCAATGCTGTGGAGTCTAGCACTCCAGCTGGGTGGGGGGTTCATCCACCTGTATCTCTATGGAGGCCAGCCCAGCCCGAGACCATGATTCTACCCCTTTAAGTCCAGAGGGCATTCAATGTATGATTGCAGGAATGGTGCAACGATCCCTGTCGGCTCATTCTTTTTCGACTGCCAGACCAATTACAGTGTATTCGGTCCATTTGGACCATTTGGCTTCATGCAGATGGTGGCGGTCTCCAGCCAGTTCTAGGGGCTGCCTTTTCTTGAACCGCAATGGCTGGTGATTACGACTGATGCCAGCACGCTTGGCTGGGGAGTCCACTGTCTAGATCAGGTGGCCCAGGGCACTTGGTCGACACCGGAGTCATCATTAAACATCAACTGGCTCGAGTTACATGCAGTTTATTTAGCCCTTCGAGCCTTTCAACATCTAGTGTCCAGATCTCACGTCTTAGTTCTTACAGATAATGTGACGGCAAAGGCGCACATTAATCGCCAAGGGGGCACCAGGTCCAGAGCCCTTATGCGGGAGGCCAAGAGATTGGGTCTCTGGGCGGAGCGCCGGCTGGCTTCTTTGAGGGCAGAACATATATCAGGGGAATCGAATATACGCGCAGACTGGATAAGCCGACAACTAATTGATCACACAGAGTGGCGTCTGAATCCTCGTTTGTTCCAGGTCCTGTCCTCCCAGTTCGGCACTTCAGTGGTCGAATTGTTTGCATCACCAATGAACTCCCAACTTCCACGATTTTTCACAAGATTTCCGGCACACCAGGCGGAGGCTGGAGATACTCTGCGCTCCCGTTGGCCCCACGGGTTGCTTTATGCATTCCCCCCAATTCCCCTCATCCCGAGGGTTCTGCGGAAACTCATACAGGAACAAGCGGAGTTGCTCCTTCTAGCTCCACACTGGCCGCAAAGGTCGTGGTTTGCCGACCTTCTGCAGTTGTCAGTGTCTTCCCCCTGGAGACTTCCCTGCCCGTGGACTGCCTATCTCAAGGGGCGATACTGCTCCCGGATCCCCAGTGGTTGCAATTGACCATTTGGAGATTGAGTGGGACGCGCTGCTGCATGACAATCTCCCAGCCACGGTCATAAAGACCATTCAGGCGTCTAGGTAAATACGGACCGTATTTACTCAGCCACTTGGCGGGCATTTTCTACTTGGTGTAACCTGCACGGCGTTTCTCCCATCCGGGCCTCGATAGTCCAAGTTCTCATGTTTTTGCAGGACGGCTTAGACAAGGGTCTCTCTCCCAATATCTCTGACGACAGGTGGCGGCTCTCGCTTCGATCCTAACCTACAGCTCCCTTCCTTCATTGTCACAGGAGCCTTTGATTCGTCGCTTCCTCAGAGGAGCCTCTAATTTATGCCCGCTGGTGTTACATAGGTACCCCACTTGGGACCTTTCTATTGTTTTGACTTCTCTCACAGGTACACCGTACGAGCCATTGAAATCTACCAGCCTGAGGCTTCTGTCTTGCAAAGTGGCCTTCCTAGTGGCGATTACGACAGCTAAGAGGATTTTGGAAATTGCAGCGTTATCGATGAGTAGCGACTTATGTGTCTTCCATGCAGATCGTGTGGTCCTAAGGCTAGATCTTACTTTTGTCCCTAAAACTAACTCTGTTTTTCACCACACAGGAATTTATTCTTCCAGACTTTTGCCCTCATCCAACCGCTTTGTCAGACAAGAAGTGGCACAAGTTGGATGTCCGGAGGGGTCTCCGGATATACCTCAACAGAATGGCAGCGATCCGGCATTCAGAGTCCTTGTTTGTCTCCTTCCTTCCTGTTTCCTTAGGTTCTAAGGTATCCTCATCTACCATTGGTCGCTGGATTCGCCAGACGATTGCTACTGCCTACGAGCTTCGCTCTTCTCCTTTACCGGCAAGGTTGACGGCGCATTCGATACGCAGTGCGGCAACATCTGCGGCCTGGGCCACACAAGCGTCATAAGTGGACATTTGCAGAGTGGCAACCTGGACTTTTCCTTCTCCCTTTGTTAAGAGTTATAAGTTGGACAGGTTTGCCCCACAGGAGGCAGCCTTTGAACGTAATGTGTTACAAAGGGTTATTGCGGGAGGAGAGTCGTTGGCCCAGACTGAGCCCTCCCTTGCCTAACACTGTGAACTTGGGTATGTCCCAAGCATGGCTGCTGTCTCCACCCTCAATGGAGAAGGGGCGTTGGTCCTACCTGACACGCTCCTTCTCGTTGAGTGGAGACAGCAGCCATCCCCACCCGTTTTCAGTCTGGTTCTTTGGGGTATTGTTTTTTTCTCTTTCTGGTACTCTTCACGAATGTCTCTGCCACACGATGAGCCTGTTTCCTTCCATCTTCACCAAAAGCTGGGATCCCTGGCAACAGAGGCGGGACTTGTCAAATTTTACAGGCTCAGTCCTCCAATCTGATCGTACGAGTCACTACCCAAGCATGGCTGCTGTCTCCACTCAACGAGAAGGAGCGTGTCAGGTAGGACCAACGCCCCTTCTAAACCTGAGAGTGAGCCATGTGATGGAATGAAATGTCAATTTGTACCAGCTCCTGCCAGCCTAGCAGTTCAAAATGCAAATAAATAACTAGTTACCACTTTGGTGGGAAAATACCAGGACATGAAAATACCTGGGAAACAAGGATGTTACTGGCTAATCCCTTCAACACAGAAGTGCCTTGGTAGACGCTTCCAACAAAAATGTAGTAGTATCTATTGATTAGAATTTACTTCTCAGATACATAGAGAGTTATGGTAAATTATAACAATGAATCTAAGTACCTTTTGGTGAGAAGACTATCAACAATGAGATCCACTATCATGGTGGCCACTTATGCAAATACAATTGAGATATGAGAACAATATCAAGACATATGGCTTCTATAAAGAACAAACAATATTTGATCAAATAATTTTGGGGTAGATGAAAAGTTAATAAAGAAAATATATAATTTCCTGTTAAGCTTAAAAATGGAAGACAAACAGATAAAAGAGACAATGATAGCATAGGCAAAAAAATGTGGATATACTATAGAACTAGACAAATGGCAAAAACTGTAGGAAAGAAACTGTAAATTGACAATGAAAACTGCTTATAAGGAGATCTATAAAATGTTTTATAGGTGGCACTTACCACCAGCGAGACTAGCAAAGATGTTAAAAAATTTGTCCTCCAGATGTTGGAAATGTAACCAGACACACCACAGATATGTGGTAGACTTGTGCAAAGGCAATGAAACATTGAACAAAAATACATACATGGTTAGAAAAAATGTTAAAGCAGCACCAAGATTATAAACCAGAAATATTTTTCTTAGGCCTAGTACCAGAAAAGTATGACAAAGGGAATACAGTATATATTTAATATTACATGTATTGACAGCAACCAGATTTGTATTTGCACAGCACTGGAAAAATGAGGAAACACCTACAGAAGAAGATGTAATTAATTTTTTTTTTTTAGATTGTGCAGAAATAGGCAGATTAACATTAAAGATGAAAGAAAAAGAAGATACAGAGCATTTTCGAACATGGGATTTGTTTTACAAATGGTTGGATAATAGAGGTAGAAATTAGGAGCAGGAAAAGTATTATTATATAAGCAAAATGATCCAGACAATACGCTGTTCACTAAGCACGTATGTATGTAATGTGAAAATGTATAAACAAACTGTTGAAAAAACAACAACAATGAGGTCCAAGGGATATGAAATGCAGTAAAGTCACTATCTTTTCAACAGTCACTCATAAAATTATTTGTGGTTGCTTAAAAAAATGCTGATTCACATATTATCATTTTAATTAATGATTTAATTTATACATGTTATCTTCATTTATATAAAATTAAAAATAGGTGGTGTGTCACACAAATTTATCTCAAAAATGCCTCAATTTGTACACTGTCGCAAGACTGACTTTTTTTAAAAAAAACTGGAATTAAGTCATTTTAATTCTATGGCGCTCACATATAGAATTGTAGAGCAAATGATGAACTTTGACAAAGGAAAACTCATTGGACAATTCAAACTGAATCACAATATTAGTAAATATAGAAATCTCCAAAGGAAAACCATTTGCTACAAAAGGCCAATTCAACACAAATGGCTGGCAAAATTATAGCTTGACAGAAAGCAATTTGTGTCTCTTTACTTGACTCCAACCCTGGCATCTGGTGACATCATATCAGTGTAATTCAGAATCAGGAAAGGCCATAATATGAAATCTCTGATTTGATGAGCCGATTTCTAAAAGGTGACAGAAAGCATGTTAAAAAAGACACGATAGACATATAGAAATGGAATGATTATTATACCTCTATACATCTACCTCAAGAAAATACATATTTATAAACCACTCTAATGTAAGTATGTTGTCTTCTCTCCAATATCTGCCAAGCATGAGAATGAAGAGTTACATTTTAGATTAAGAAGAGTTTAAAAGGGGAACCGCTGTTGACACCATTCAGTTCTCCAAAACTGACAGTTCAGTTTATTTGAACTTGTATGTGCTTTAGGTAGACTTTTAAGCCATTTTAGAAGCCTTGATATAAAAATGTGTTAGTGATTTGATTATGTTAATATTATGCTATGTTGTGCATAATATTATGCATACATTTAACTCTAAGCTTTAAGATTGTTTTAGCCTATTTTAACCTGTAATAAGGTTGCATTCTAAGGAAAAATAGACAAAAATTTCTAGAGGTGAATGATTTAATAATAAATACTATGTGTTTTAGTCCCCAGTGAAACATATATCTCAAGAGAATTTGATACTATATTTCAAAACCTTCAGGTGGCCTTGGAACTATTAAGCTAATGACTTAACTAACATAAAAACAGAATTTTTTTAAAAACTCTAGAGTAATTAGTCTAGAGCTGATCAACATATTCTGGAAGAACAGGGTGTAACTATAGAAGGAACTGTAATCAATTCAACATTTCTTAGTCATGTCAAAACATTAGCTAATTGGGATACTCAGCCAAAAGGACTTATTTTGATTTACTGTACAAGATCTCAATGGATTATGTTGTGAGTCCTGTCTAAAAAACTGGAAGAAAATAAAGGAACACAATGTTAGTGAGATTGCGAACTAATCTAACTTCCTGGATAATAGAATAATAAAGGTAAAGGTAAAGTATCCCCTTGCACATATGTGCTAGTCGTTCCCAACTCTAGGGGGCGGTGCTCATCTCCGTTTCAAAGCCAAAGAGCCAGCGCTGTTCGAAGACATCTCTGTGGTCATGTGACCGGCATGATTAAACGCTGAAGGTGCATGGAATGCTGTTACTTTCCCATCAAAGGTGGTCCCTATTTTTCTACTTGCATTTTTACATGCTTTTGAACTGCTAGGTTGGCAGAAGTTGGGACAAGTAACAGGACTTCCCTCCATTACGTGGTGCTAGGGATTCGAACCGCCAAACTGCCAACCTTTCTGAATAATATTATTCTGAATAGAATAATATGACCATGTAAATACAAATATGGAATCTTACAAGCCATTAAAACAGGAAAAAGGAGCTATATATAATACCCATCATGCTATAGGGATAAACATTATTATTAGAAATATGTAGAAAAAATTAAGAAGTAATAAGAAGGGAAGGTTATTGTCAACCCTGTTCACTGTACCTGTCTACTTCTTTTTATCCTGCAAACATCCTTGCTTCTACTACTTTCATATATTGCTGAATATAGTAGCCATTGTTTTTAAGTTTCTCTCTCAGACTGCCACACCTTTCTTGCACTTTCTATTCCTCTAGAGCAGTGTTTCTCAACCTTAGCCGTTTGAAATTGTGTGGACTTCAACTCCCAGAATTCCCCAGCCAACATAGCATAACATAGCTGGCTAGGGAATTCTGGAAGTTGAAGTCCACATATCTTCAAATTGTCAAGGTTGAGAAACACTGCTCTAGAGTCCAGACCCATTGATTCCTTATTCATACATGTATTTTTCAATTTGATTCATGTTCTATGGAATTTTCTCTACAAGAACCAGGGTCTGAAGCTTTCTAAAACACCACTTGGAAAATAGTTTTTGCTCCAAATGACCATTACTATGTAGCCTCAAATGTAGCATTTGGGACATGTTTCTTTAGCCAATACTGCATGCCATTCCCAGCAGAAGGAACACAGTATCCCTAACTTTAATCCCTACTTTGCCACAGGCCTCAAGGAACTCACCTTGACTCAATTATTCCTTGAGACTTTCCTTCTTCATCACCTTAGTATCATAACACTGAGTGGATGGAGACAATTTTATTGCAAGTAATAAATATTGCATGCAATGTTTATGGACTCATCAATTGTCTTCATTTTGTATCATTGTCCCATCATGAACGATCATAATTGTTTGAAACTAAAGCCAGTTCAATATTAATACAAAATTTATAGGCACTCATTAATTGGATAGAGTAATAAAGGAAGAATTAATTCGTGTGTTAGGTATTCAAGGCGTTCATAGCAAGTTTAAATATTTAAAGACATGCTTAAATCATTAAAAAGTTAGGCACACCAGCTGAACATATGCATAGGAGGCGCCACTGAATTAAACTGCTTTATTATTATTATTTTTAAAGTAGATTCACTTAAGTTGTGTTTGACACTAGGTGTCTTCACAAACATGCCCTATCATGGCAACACTATGGTACTGGTTTTGTTTCAGGATGTCTTTTAAATATCCCAGTCTATCCTACAGTCCTGGGATTTCCTAGTGGTCTCCTATTCACTTACCTTTTCTAATCCTGTGTAAGCTTTTATTGGGGTGGGCGGTTGGCCATTTGACTAAATGTTGCCACCTGTTGTGTGTGTGTGTGCGTGTGTGTGGGGGGTAATGTCAGTAATAGTAACACAACTTCCCAGAGAGGAGTCAGAATATGCCAGAGAAAGGCCCAAGACAAGAGAATGTACGGTCCTGAACTGGAAGAAAAGGATCAGGATAACCTCATGTCATGGAGTATAACTGTTAGGTTAGGTTAGAAGATTATAGCTTTAGTCTGGTGAGATTCTGTCTATTAGATGTAAGCAAATAAAGAACTGGACTTGATTGGATCTCACTGTGTTGTTTTTGGGCTTAGACCTGACATCAATTGATATACAGTTTTATGCTTTTATCTTACCATAATAAAACTATTAAAACATCCATGGTGAGGTTAAAAATCAATCAAAACAATCATAGTAATAATGATAACCATATCACCACCACCTGATCTCCAGAAATGTAAGAGCAAAAAAACCAACAAGAAACAGAAAATAAAACAAGAAGCACAAAGGAAGGTGATATCAGATATAAGGTTCATGGAAAAGATACTTAAAACAATTCAGTTTTGAAAAATTTAGAGTAGTCAATAAGAGGGGGCTAGCCTGATTTCCATCAGGAGGCTGTTTCAAAGTCCAGATGCTACTCCAAATAAGCAGTGCTGTCCAGCCTCACATTCAAATCTCACAGAAATGGGGTATTGCATGAGGTTTCTCTCTTGCTATTCTAACTGGTTAGAGCAGGCTCTGAAGCACACATATTCTTCCTAACATAATATTTATAAAGTATGACTGAACCTTTCAAAGATGATAGATCTGACCTTATCCATGTCTATGGCCTGATCCAACTTACTTGAGATAATATTGGAAATTTGGCCTTGGATCATTGATGGAAGAATGTACAGTGAAATTTCAAATGAATTTGGAAGCCCTGGAGAAAATATCTAAGGAGAGCAAAACATCTAAGAAGGAGTATTGAGGGATCCCCTCCCCTCCTCTTTTCTCATTTACCAGAAATTAGACCAGTTGAAATGGATCAAATGGCAAAGTACTTAGGTGATTTTCAATTGTTGGAGATAGACTTGTTTTGAGATAGACTTGTAATAGGAAGTGATTAAGTTTTCCCGTTCCACAGCTTCCTTTCATAGCCGAATTTTTAAAATTATTTTCATTTTGCTTATGGAGAATTTTGGTAAAGAACTTGCATGGTACAAAATGTCCATTGACTGAAATCAGCAAATTTAATTGGCATAATTGCTCTTCTATTGTAGAAGGAAGAAGGGCCAGCAAAACAAAAAACAAAACAGATGGCAAACCTAATTTAGCACAAAGAGTGTGACTGAATACACTGAGATATAAAGTCAGCCTCATAAAAGCTAAGTACACAAACTCTTTACCTGGATAAACAGAATCTAAGATTTTTAATGGATGTTAATGGAAAAAATATTTGGTCTTAGTAAGAAATATTGCAAGACAAGAATGAAGTTTGATTGGCAGGCAGTGTATGTTTTACTACCTATTCTTGATAAGAATTAGCAAAATCTCTCTATTATTGGCAAAAAATTGCACATTTGCTCTACATAAAGAGATTCCTTTGTTTCACAGCAAACAACTGATAACAACTGTGCAGAATTGAGAAAGACATGCCAAGTTTCTTGGAAGTAGAGATGCTATTTGGAATGGGAATTAGGACTTGCTCATACATTGTTATAGAGAGGAAACTGAATATGAGAGCCAGAGCTTTCATTATCAAGATGCTGCTAATGGAATTATCTCTATCTTCCAATTGCTTGTACATATTTCCATCTGCTTATATTATAGAAGTTATTTCAGTACATCTCTAATGTTTTGGCTACAGAGTGTGTCAAATAGTCCAGAGCCCATTTAAGCTAAGCTTGAAGATGGTTGGAAAATGGTTGGAAATCTCCTTCCTAATATGAAGGTAAAGAGTAAAATTTTGAGAACGCTGTTATCAATTCTTATATTGTGACTTCAAATGCAAAATTATACAAGTATAATTATGAACCGTTGTGGCAAAAAATACAGAAAGAGATGGAAAACTGGAAAAAACTACAACTGTCCTTGTTGGGAAGAATAGCAGCAGTAAAAATGAATGTTTTACCAAAGTTTTTATTTCTTTTTCAAATGATACCAATACTTAAAAAAGATGCAAATCTGAAGGAATGGCAGAAGGGTATCAGTAACTTTGTTTGGGCAGGAAAGAGACCAAGAATAAAGCAAAAAATAATGCAAGATATACGTGAGAGAGAAGGTCTCAAAATGCCCAATTTAAGATTGTATTATGAGGCAGCTGCCCTTTCAGCAATTAGTGATTGGATTAACTCAACAGAAGAGAGAATATTGAATATAGAGGGATATGATTTGGTATATGGCTGGCATGCATATTTATTATATGATAAAAAGGTGGATAAGAATTTTAAAAGTCATATATTAAGGAATGCATTATTACGTGTCTGGAAAAAGTATCAATATAAACTAAACAATAAAATACCTATATGGGCAATACCCAGACATGCGATAGAGAATATAAGTGTAGAACAAAAACAAGATGTGATTACTTACAAAGAGCTTCTTATTATGGAAAGAGGCACATTGCAATTAAAATCTTTGAATGTATTAAAAGAAGAAAGGATAATTCAAACTTGGTTTCAGTATGGACAGCTGCAAGCTAGATGGAAAGAGGATCAGAAAATTGGTATCTTGCAAAATGAGGAAAACTTGGTAAAACAAATTAGAGACCAAGGTCAAATGCACATAAAAAGGTTGTATAATGTATTGATAGAGATAGACTCAGAAACGGAGTTAGTCAAAGACTGTATGATAAAATGGGCAAAAAATATTGAGGAACCAATAATGATGGAAACATGGGAAAAAATATGGGTTAGAAACGTAAAATTTACGCAAGCCCAAAACTTGAGAGAAAATTTTTATAAAATGTTTTATAGATGGCATCTAGATCCTAAAAAGTTAGCTTGTATGTATCCAGGTTTACAATCCAAGTGTTGGAGATGTAAGTGTGATGATGCCACGTATTATCATATATGGTGGACATGTAAAAAAATCAAGGCATTTTGGATTAAAATTTGGTGGATTATGCAAAATATTCTTAAAAAGAAGATAAAGTTTACCCCACAGTTGTTTTTATTGGGTATAATTACAGATTGTATGGTTATAGAGACTAATTTGATTTTGAACTTAATAACCGCAGCCAGACTTTTGGTGGCGCAGTCCTGGAAGAAGGAAGATCTACCTACTATTGAAGAATGGACACTAAAAGTAGTGAATTTAGCGGAGATGGCTAAAATTTCAGCATATTTGAAGGATCACTCAAATGAAAGATATATATTGGAATGGAGAAGATGGATTGACTATATTCAAAATAAATATGGGACTAAAAAGTTTCAAATAGCTTATGAATGAAAAAAAAGATATTTAAGGGAATTCTTATATTTAGTCATGTAAAGGGGAGTTAAAGTGCAAGAGGGAGATAGGCATTTATAGATAGTTTGCATATGTTAGCTTATGTTTGTTAAATGCTATACCCTGTATTTTGCTCTGGGAAGTCCAGGGGGGGGAGGAGGGTTGGGTTGAGAGGGGGGAGGAGAGGTGGGGAAATTGTTTGAAATTTTTTTAAAAAAAAACTTTTCAACAAAAAAAAATTCTATCATCTTCTATTCATAGAATTATAGAAGACAAAAATGTCTACTTTGTATGGTCATGCTTTAAGTCCAATCATATGATGAAAATAAAAATATGTATTTACTGTATGTTAAACCAGCATACTGAAATTGTATTACAGATCATGAATCATGGCCTAGGAAGTCACTTTGATACATTGACTGTCTCTCTTTTTATCTCATATGTTTTAAATGCACTTTTAAGTATAGTCACCATTCTAAGGAGCAGATTTATAAACCCTTTAGACCTATTTATTTATATAATCACCCATCTGACAGAAAATTGACTATAAGGGATGCACAGTAAAAAAATCATAAAATCAAAATATTAAAACAATTAACAATACAATTAAACAAATAAAAAGACATCAGCAATATGAGCAATGTTATTAATAAGAGTCAAGAAAATTGATGCTAAAAACAAGACAACCATGTCATTAGATCATCTTGATCTAAAATTTTTATATTTTTTGTGTATTTATATTTTTTAATGTTATCAATTTTAAAAATTGTTTGTCAACCAGATTCATCTATATAAGATAGATAGCTACATAAATTGAATAAATTAAATTAAGCACACACACACATGTATATACTGATTATATAACTATCAAATGCATGCATTGTTATGTTCACCTTGAAAAAGACCCCAAAATGTCCCTTTCAAAATGTATTTGCCTTGACTAAGAGAACATCCTTTTGAAGAGAAATTTATTTGAATAACTGTTATAAGAAAAACTCTCAAGGAAATGCACTCCATGAAAATTGTAAGTATTATGGAATGTGCTTGTCAGCTCAAGCACACTTTGTACAGGCAACACCTCAACTCAAGCTACATACTCTGGACATTGATTGATTTCTTCAGCTACAAGACCTTTCCAGAATATATTTCACATTACTTTTCTGTGACAGGGAATTGTTTTCATCTTGTCAGTAAAGGTAAATATTTAGAACACTTTACTGTGGTTTTTTTGCACTCGATTACTGTCAT
Source organism: Pituophis catenifer annectens (assembly GCF_029215685.1). Taxonomy (NCBI): domain Eukaryota; kingdom Metazoa; phylum Chordata; class Lepidosauria; order Squamata; family Colubridae; genus Pituophis; species Pituophis catenifer. The sequence continues at coordinate 43,309,313 of NW_027256888.1, read as the reverse complement.
TCTCAACATCGTTAACAACCAACTCAAAAAGTCACTTAAAGACAAAGCTCTTCTGTTTTCTCCCATAATGTCCAGCTCCTTTGATTCCTCTGGTCCAATCTTCCCCAAGTTGGAATCTTGGAGAGGAAGCTCAAAGATGGCTTTTGAATCTCTTTTTTTTGGCCATATCTGACCAAAGTTGCTAGAAATCAATGATATAATTCCCTTCCATTTTCAGGTGGGAAAAATATACACATCGATATCAAAGCTAACAAAAGCAAAAAAATATTGACCATGTTCATTCATGTTACATAGCTGCATATTCATTGCATGCTCATTGTATCTTCCCTCTCTATAAATGTTGTAAAGTTCTGGCAACCAGAAGAGATTACTCATGCCTTTAAAATGCAAAGTTCAAACTTAAAATTTAATAGAGTTGTCCAAAACATTTTTTTTTTAAATTTGAACTTGTGGAATGATCCTACTCCAACAGTATTTTTCCACTGCAAATAAGTATTGTTACAGCTTGTCAACATAAACCATATATGTTGACAAGCTGTAACAATACTTATTTGCAGTGGAAAAATACTGTTGGAGTAGGATCATTCCACAAGTTGACATCTGCAATAAAATTAGGATTATCATTAATTGCTTTTTGACTATTATCGAAAGAAACAAACTAACACACTGAAAACAAACCCCGCTGAATCAGAGTTGACATAGGATTGCTCACTAAAACACCAGCTGCTCAATAAACCTAATAGATTTATACAACTTTAGAAAAAAAATATAATACGTACAAACACACAGAGGAAGAGAATGAGAAAACGAGAGAGAAAGCAATATGCCCTATTTAAGGAGTCAATAAATTTTCTCTATAGGTGATTCTACTATTAATACATTTACCTTTGCTATCAATACGTTCAGTACAAATTGTAATCTCACATTATATTCAATCTACAAAGAAATTGCCCATGAACAATCCATTTCTCTTCAGAAACTTTAAGTATCTATTCAAAACAACTTTTCAGTAAGTGCAGGCCCTAGATTTATAAAAAAAATAAAGCAAAATAAATGGAACCTTTAAAGCTATAGAACTTATTTTAAAAATCTTCAAAGCATAGAAGGCGAACATGTTACACAGAAGTTCCTGTGGTTCAACTATAACTCTAAATCCATTAGTTCTGCTTCTCAAAAGTGTTCAGAAAGTGCCTGGTATTTTAGATGAATCATCAGAGCTTGGCAAGTGGAAAACAGTATCTATATAGCAGTCAGTTTTGAGAGACAAACACAGGGTGTGAGTGAGCATACCTGTGACTCAGTGCCATAAGGAGCTGAAATACAGTAGCTGTGTGCCCACTGGGCTTTCAGCTGGAACAACTATGTGTCCACTGGGCTTTCAGTATTGTTTTTCCAACAATGCAGATAAGTGATGTAACAGAACAACCTTTAGTCCTGCCAAATGCTCTGACAATGATCCCTTTTTCCACTTCAGATGGGAACAAATTATATTACAAAGAATAATTTACAACCATGTCATCATGGATTTTGAGGATTTAGGATTGTTACAACTGCTGTTTGGAAGGTCCTGCAGAAAGTCAATATTCGGAAAGCTGCTGGTTCTGATAATATCCGTGGCTGAGTACTTAAAGAGCGTGCTGACCAGCTGGCCACTGTTATATATTCTATATATTCTCTTCTATTGGAGAGATTGATTGGTCGTTATCGAGGTGATACACAGGATTGCCTATATGGTAAGCTGCATTCTTTTTACAAGATTTGCTAATTAATTATGCGTTTTGTCAAAGTTTCACCAGGAGAGTTGATAGAAGGAAATGGAAGGAGGTATTATTTTGAGATATATTTAGAATAAAAGGACAATAACCAGTTGCTTGTTGAAGATACCATGGTACTAGACATCAAGGAAAAAGCAGAGCTACTTAATTCCTATTTAATCTGAGCCTTCTCTAACTGAAGTACAAGAGGCAAATGAATAAGATGTACTAAAGATCAAGATGGCTAAAATAACAAATTTGTTAGTTTGAACCAGTTTAAAATTTTGGGGCTAAGTTATTGGATCTTTAAAGATGGAACATTCCCAGTTGTAGATGGCTCAAACATTGACAGCACTCAGACTTCAGATTGGGTTAGAGACACTTTTTCAACTCCTCAAAACTATAGAACCTCCTTGATTGGCCAGGGATCAAAAGATATAATCATCAGATACTGATGACAACAATCCCTAAATCAGCAGATAATCTCACCTCATGGTTTCATGTAGAAGGGTTTAAAGAATGATCTCCTGCTCCTTCCTACCACCACCTTAAATCCACACCAACTGAAGCTAGCATGAGAGAAAAAAGGAGAACTATCATAAAGCACTCTATTCCCAACCTATGGCATCAACTCAGAAGAAGACCATGATTAATAGTATTGAAAACTACTCAGGCATCAAGTTGCTCAAGTTGGGATAACCAATTCAATCTAGACTATTCCACAGATCATACAACGAACACTGTCTCAGTACTAAATCCAGGCTTGAAATGTGAATGAAACAAGTCATGATATTCAACTTCCTCCTGATTTCTTATCAACTGAAAACTGATCCATCTCTGATTGATAGTTATCAAAAACTGTTGGATTAAAGAATGATATCTTGAGGAGTGATGCACCACTTCCTCTTTCAAAGCAAAAGGTGCTACCTGCTCCAATAGAGAGAATGATGCCACAGCATGGACCCAACCACAGGTCACCTTGGTTGCCTTTATGACATAGGAGTAGCCTGAACCCAATAAACCATTAGTGGATCTAACAGTTCAGAGAACCCCAACAACTGTTGGGTGGGTTAAAGAAGAACCATCTGTTGCAGATACTTTAATTTGGATTTAGTGCACTGAACAGAGGCTTGGACTCCAGGGCTAAATGGGGAATTCTGGTACCTTCAAAAATTACACTACACTAAGTAGTCTCCCTTCTATTGAATCTTCATTCCTTAATTACATAAGATGTTCAATTTAATGTGATTTATCTTAGAAAACACTTGTCAATTTGCTACTTTCCTTGATGTAGAAATATAAAAAAATATATTTTTATATATAAAAATATGAAAAAATATATCACTCAAATCTGATCTCTTATAGAATATTCAATTCTTTCCCCAAATCCTGGAAATTAAAAAACAAACAAACCCATAGATAAATATGGGCATTTTACTTCTAGTCAAAGTTATTCATTTTTATCTGAGGATGCTAAATTCTTACCAGAACAGCAAGGAGTTGCATCCCTTTGCAACAATTCTGCCTTCCCAATGTATTACTAGCAGATGGAGAGAAATGCACTGGCCATTTTATTGAACTGTTTATGTTTGTGTGTGGGTGTGTGTGTGGGTGTGTTTGTGCATGTGTATCTCAGAGTTAGCATTGATTCCTAGTGATTGCTGAACATGCCCCTGCAGTCTTTTTGGCTAGAATTTTGGAAGTGGTTTGCCATAGCCTACTTTACCCTTAGACTGTCCATTGTTGAACCTCACCCCATTCCTAAGAGGTCTTTAAAGGGTGTGCATAAGCACACCAGTGTGCCTACTGTCCCTGTCCTAATGTTCTCTTTTATTGATAACCATTTCATGTATTCATAATTATGTTTATATTTATATCTGTTATCTAATACATGCTTGACTAAATAAATAAATTAAACAAACAAACAAACAAACAAACAAACAAACACTTCCTAGAGTTAAAAGTGAATGATTGGTCCAAAGTCACCCCATTGTCTTTGTGCCTAAAGCAGGTTTGGAACTCATAGTCTCCCAGTTTTTAGGCTGTGCCACTATACCAAACTAGCTTTCTCGATTGAACTGTTTGTACATATTTTTCCATGCATTGATAAATTGGCTTAGGGCTAATTATCGTGTGTGTTGTGGAACTTCTCTTAACTAAGTAGTCTCCCTTCTATTGAAGCAAGTCAGATTAATGCTTTCTCCTGTAGCAATCTCATCATGATTATTAGTCTTCCTAATAGGGAAAAAAAACATATGAATAGATTGCATTCATTGTGAACCTGCTAATATTTTTCTTTGTGTACATGCACTGCTTCCTTTGCACCTTAGATTTAAGTAAATGATTTTGAATTTCTTCTAACCATAGTATGTGTTCTCTAGAAAAACAAAACAAAACAAAACAAAACAAAACAAAACAAAACAAAACAAAACTGCATTTTCCGTATTTGATTAGTTCACAGGATACCAGAAAGTTTGCCTAATTGTTTTTTTTTTCAGAAAAACAGGTTAATAAATAACACCAGTCTCTTAGTGCAACGATCCAGCCATTAATATGGAATTTACAAATAGCTTCATTCTGTGCAGCTAATGGATGCACTCCATGATGTAGCAATTAATATTTGAGGAAGTCTTTTCATTTCTGTTAATAAGCAGCTGTATTTTATAGGCTTATTATCAACATTCTGAAATACTAGCCAGCCAAAAATTTCAGATAAATAGGACACATTATTGTGAAATATTTATAGGTTTTGATTGCTTAAATTGCCTTCTGTGAATCCATTTCCTTTTTCTTTTTCTTTTCCTTTTCTCCATTATCCCACTTCTACACTTACTAATCATATAGTAGACTATTCCTGCTGAGGTTAGCCTTTTAGGAAATATTCTATAATGCCTGCTCTTTTTTGTCCTTTATTTATTTAACCAACTGACTTTTAAAATGAACTGGAGGCACCTGAGGTAATTTTCACTCATATACTCCATAGACGTGCAATCTCTCTATTTCTCTAATAAATGTTTATACACTTTAGTCGGGGGTAGGGTGGCTGGGATTAGTTGATGGTTTTATATTTTTGAAAGCAGGCGGAGTTGCCTCAGATGCACAAGTCATTCTGTTGTAAAGATTTAAGGCAATAGTTCCCCTTTTACAGAGCCCTTAGGTTGCTGTGGTGTGTTTTTAGATGCCACCATTATAAACAAGCCACTGAAAGCAAAAAATTATTGATATACTTATGGGCAACAAGAAAACTTGCTGCCAGGGATATGTAATGTATTGGGTTTGAAGGCAATATTTGGTTTAATGGTGAAACTCATTAAACCAAAGACACCTTTCCCCAGGATCATGCTTGGGCTGCAAGAGGCAGTGTTTTAAGCTAAGTAAAGACTTTCATGCACTTTGAAGCACTTTTTGCCTTCAAATCCAAAGGGCTGCCCAGCCCTGCCTGTTACAACTTGAAGGATAGTCATCTTTTCTTCAACTTGAAAAAAACCCTATCCAACTACTCACTTGTAGCTATGGCTGTCTTCTGGCTGTTTTTAAAGGGAAAAATGAAACAATTGTGGCTACTTCTTGCAGTAAAAGGAATTCACTACTTTTGCTTTTTTTCTTTAATCTTCCAGTTTGGCTCTGTGTGTTAAACAACAGAGCGTACAGGCTTATTTCTCTTCCTCCTCTCCTTTTCCAGAAATATGAGAAGACCAAAAGAACAAGAACTTGCTACAAGAAAATGGATGACTTTCCTGAAAGCCGAAGAAAGCAAGGAAGCATCCTGCTTACTCCCACTAGATTTTCTTTCTTTCTTTCTTTCTTTCTTTCTTTCTTTCTTTCTTTCTTTCTTTCTTTCTTTCTTTCTTTCTTTCTTTCTTTCTTTTTTTTGCAATTTATATGCCGCCCTATCTCCAAGGATTGAAGGCGGCTCACAACAGTAAAAATGCACAGTTCCTCATTAAAAGACAATATAAAATTAAAATTCCAATTTAAAACAATTTAAAATTCATTAAGAAACCCCCCATCAGTCCAGGCTGTGGAACAACCAGGTCTTCAAATTGCGGCGGAACGAGCGAAGGTCAGGGGCCATCCGGAGCTCCAAAGGAAGTTGGTTCCAGAGGGTGAGTGCGCCCACAGAGAAAGCTCTCCCCCTGGGGGTTGCCAGCCGATACTGTCTGTCCGACGGCACCCTGAGGAGGCCCTGTCTGTGGGAACGCACCGGGTGATTGGGAATTGTTGCTGGCTTTAGCTGTGGATTATACATGTTATAAACCACATAACCATTGATTCAAGAAATCAATACATATTAATTCACACCACAATGTGGAAATCTAAAACCTCAGAAAGCTGTTATAGTATCTTTCTCTACAATCTTAATTAACCATCTTTAACAACTGGAAAATACAGATGCTGTTCCTAATTTATACCAAGTGGTATCACAGATTCTGAAAATTCAGGCTGCTTCATTACTATACTTTAGATTCACAATGATTTTTTTTTTCTCCATCCATTGCTAATTTTAAGAAGAAAAAAAAGAAAGTTGATATTACAGTATCTGGGGATTATCTTGGAAGTCAGGATGAAGATTCCCAGTCTGGACAATGGTCAAATAAAAGGCAGCTTACCCTGAAGAAGAAATGGAGTGTGGCAAACATCTCAGAAGGGGCCCTCCCTACTTTCTTCGACTTGCAAAATTCTGTTAATGTAAACTTTCAATAAATATAGAGCTAATAAACCCAGGATTTGACAATACCTACAACATAGGAATAGTTGATGAAGATGATAGAACTTTCTGAGATGGCCAAGTTGATCTGTTTGAGTGGAGAAAAGATAATATCTGTGTTTATTGCTGACAGGATACCTTTATGAACTTTTTGCGTAAAACAGAAGAAAATTATGATCTATGGTTTTGAAAGTTAGATAGGATACATTATAGGAATAAAAGAGTCATGATATGACTTTATCCATCTCTGGGGAGATTGATCTTTCTCTCACAGGGTGCAAGAAGAACTGAGTCCTCTAATGGTTCTTCTAAACGTGATGCTGTAAAGCTGGGAGATGATATGACAGCCATCTGCTTCTCGAGCTTATTATTGCCAGAAAGGAAGGATAAGGTTATATGAACCATAATTCTTATACATGGTTGGCTTTAGGTAGAACACTGAGTGAAGCATACCCAGAAGATAGAGGGTGGCAGAAGGTTTTACCAAGCTCCTAACCTAAAATAGGACAAGAAGATCCAGAGGTCTCTGACTTTTTTGCATTTATTCAAAGTACCTGTTGTGACCTAGGCTCACTTAGTCACTACCAGACACAATTAGTCCCAAACAAAACTATTTTATTATAACAGCTGAGAATTACTTCATTCCCAGCATAGTCCAAATTAATTCCAAAACAAGTCCTTCAGAAAAAGTCCTTCAGGCTTATTACAAACCTTTATCTTTTTTGGCATCCTGCCAAAGGCCTTTCTTGGCAAAGTCCCACAAAGTTCAGAAACAAGAGATGCCGACTGGAAACAGATTTAGCAATGTTGCTTTCCTACAAAGAGCCCAAGAGCCTTTGCTGCTCTTTTAAGCCTTATGGGAGGGGCCAATCATCTCCTGGCCTTACTACTGAGTCATCCTTTTTGCTTTAGCTGCTCCTGCTTTCTGGCAGCTCTGTGCATGTGTGCACTAGGAGCAGGCTCTTCCTGTTCCTCTGCCTCTCTGCTGTCGACTCTGGAGACTCCGGAGTCCACGCATCACTCCCAGATGGCCCTGGCCCAATCTCTGCCTCCAACGCAGAGCCCTCATCCGGGCCTTCCCCAGACTCCAGGGCTGGCCCATGTTCCTCCCCAGCCTCCTCACTGTCCGACTCAGCTGCTAGTTCCGTGGGTCTCCGTAGGGGACCACAACAGTACCCTAACTCATTTTTAACTAAAGGAGCACTCAGAATGGATTATAAATATCAATAAGAGCTTGAGTGGCACAGCAGACTAATGCTACTGTTAAAAGGTAGTATTTAGCTTCCAGCTGCCTGCAATTACTGTGAGTTCAATTCTCACCAGGCTCAAGGTTGACTCAGCCTTCCATCTTTTCTAAGGTAGGTAAAATGAGGACCCGGTTTGTGGGGGCAATAAGCTGATTTTGTATAAAATATACAAAAGTATGAAGGCTATTGCTTAGCGCCTTGTAAGCCGCCCTGAGTCTCTGGAGAAGGGTGGCATATAAATAAAAAAAAAGAAAAAAAAAAGAAGCAGGTTCATATTTGTATTTTGGTTCTAAAAAGCTAAACGGCAATGAAACCTATGTTTACTATGCTATAGTATAAAATTATTAGGATCTGAATCAATATGGCCAGTCCATTTATATTTCAATTTGGAGGAACAGATTTTAGAAAGGAATAGACATACCAAGCTTCCCTGCACTGATTAATACAAATGGAGAAACATAAGATTGAAACTATTTTCAGGAATGTGCAGTCTACATTTTATCTAGAAGATTAAATACTGAATGGATGACAAATAATCCCAAGCAAGAATCTAGGAGAGTGGAATTATATGATTTCGTTTAAAAACATCTCTCAAATTTTATTTTTCTTCATGTCCCCTATTTTCTATCATATTATACTGAAATGGCAAATCATTTCAAATCAATTTCATCATCAAAGTATTAATGCTCGCAAATGGATATTTCATCACAACAATCTGATTTTATTAGATCCCTCTGGGGTCTGTGATTACCCTTTGAGGTTTTACACCAAAGACAGAAAACAGATCACATTCATTTGTATTAAATAAATATACCATGATAGCTTCCCAACCCTCCCTAATTGACAGGGAAAACAGAGCAATGATATATGAAAAGAGCATGTTGCCTTAGCAGTTTTCTCCTCAGATAACTATTTACCAAATGCCAATGAATCAAATGCCAGAATTTTGAATGCACACAAGTCAGTGACTTCAGAGTGACAAAGTGACAGTTGCCCTTGGGGAAAGGATAATATTTCGAGCTCCTCTATCCAACAAACAACAGGGGTCTGGATCTAATAACATGTGTCAGGACAATGAGTGATGGAAAAACAAAAGAAAAGAACTGAAGTTAAAGGTTAATTTTTTTTGCTGCTGAAATGATTAATTCATAGAGATTTTCAGGAAAGAAATAGAATTGCATCAGATTTCTGTGACGACAAAAGTACAAACTTTCAAACCAAATTTAGAACAACTCTTTAAGCCAGTGAAAGAAACTTACTTTAAAAGCAAACAATATCCTCCCTGCACATACATGCAGAAGAAAACCTTTGTCTGGTCCTCCATTACAACAATTGTGGAAACTTTTATTTCAATACAAGATAAGATGTAACATAGGGAATTTTGGAGAACCAGATTCAAAAGAATCAGCTCGTTTTGACCAAAAGTATCAGTTAAAACATTAAGAAAACTAAGATTATGGCATCCGGCTCTCTCAATTCCTGATAAATAGATGGGGAAGAAATGGAGGTAGTCACAGATTTTATTTTCCTGGGCTCCGAGATCATCGCAGATGGGGACTGCAGCCAAGATATTAAAAGATGCTTGCTCATGGGGAAGAAAGCTATGGCAAATCTAGACAGCATACTAAAAAGTAGAGACATCACCTTTCCAACAAAAGTGTGTATAGTCAAGGCTATGGTTTTCCCAGTTGCAATGTATGGCTGTGAAAGTTGGACCATAAGAAAGGCTGAGTGCCAAAGAATTGAGGCCTTTGAACTATGGCGCTGGAGAAGACTCCTGTAAGTCCCTTGCTCTGCAAGGCGATCAAACTGGTCAGTCCTAGAGGAGATCAACCCTGACTGCTCTTTAGAAGGCCAGATCCTGAAGATGAAACTCAAATATTTTGGCCACTTAATGAGAAGGAAGGACTCACTGGAGAAGAGCCTAATGCTGGGAAAAATTGAGGCAAAAAAAGGAGGGGACAACAGAGAATGAGGTGGCTGGATGGAGTCACTGAAGCAGTAGGCATGTTCTTAAATGAACTCCAGAGGATGGTAGAGGACAGGAAGGCCTGGAGGAACATTGTCCATGGGGTTGCGATGGGTCAGACACGACTTTGCAACTAACAACAATAACAACATGAGTTAAAAAGTCCTTATGATATGCATTTGTCTCAATTGGTATCTGTCTTGTGTGTTTTTGTGTAGGCAGGCCACATGATCAAAGTGCCTATGGTCAAAATAACTATTCTTCAGGAAAAACACTAAAGGGAGTGGATCATATCCATCCTTACTGGTACATTGGAGCAATGCTTTTTAGTCCCCATTATCCATGTTTTGGTTTTCTGATCATCCCAAGAAAACTTCATTTGGATAAGTGGATAGGAAAAAAACAGCTATTACAAAGATGCTAAAACATATGGAAGAGAGAACAAAGCCATCTTAAACTGCTTAGCAACAATTAAAATGCGAAAATATGTTTGGTGTAATGCAAACATTGTTGTTTCTTTAATCTGCCTTTTTTGTTTGTTTGACTGTTTTCTGTCTCAGTGTCTGATTCCGAGAAGAAGAAAGCCTTTGTAGCCAAATGTGCATTTATATTAGAGAGCTACTATCTCTCTCTTTTTTTAAAAAAAAAAAAAAGTCCACTGAAGGAATATGAACCTGAAAAAAAGATTTTTGAGGGGCATGAGTATATTAGTATGCAATAGGGTATCACATTGTCATTAAAATATAAGTAGGGGGTTATTTTAAATGTTTACTTGTTATAAATACCAGAGTCTGTGAAATAGATCAGTTTGTTCTCAGTCCTTCTCTCTCCATTCTACTCTCTGTAAGTCACTCTCTCCCTTTAATGGATCCCTCAGTGTTTCAAGTGCATTACATGTCTCTAATCCATTTTGAAAAATAAATATTATGAGATTTGAAATAGAAGATCTCTAGGATTGTCCACGAAAGTCGCTATTCAAGCAATAACAGGTTTGGGAAGCATCATGTGTAAAGGTGGATCTTTGGCAGTAACAATAAAATACATTAATAATGCATGACTTTGTAAACAACAGATAAAACAACTCAGAAAAATAGTCAATACCATAAAATATGTTAGATCTCAGGATCTTTCAAGAGAGATGAATATAACTAGCATTTTCAAACCCACTTGTTCAGAATCAGATATGAAATAAACTTCAACTGCTGTAGGAAAATATATGTGTCTATGCATATTTGTGAAAGCGGACCAAAGAAAATTAGGAATTTCCATACTCTTTGAAATACTTAAGAATTGCTAATCAGCTCAAAGGGCTATCTTGTTGAAAATTTTCAATCAAGCAGTGATCACTCAGATGCATGTAAGAAACCCGAGCGGGACATAAAAGCAATAGCCTCTTTTATGTTTCTCCCTAGCAACAGGAACTAAAGGCAAACTGCCTTTGATTCTGGAGGTAATGTACAGCCATCAAGACATTCCCAGCACTATTTTCCTAAAGTTGGTTTAGGGTCCCTTAAACAAAATAAACTCTACATATATGACCATCAGCACAACTGACACAGGACTTTGTCCACTTTTGCTTATCTCTCCAATTCTGTAACAATCCTCAGACCACAAATATCTACATTATTACAAGTGGCCAGCCCTTCCAGGTAGGCTACCGTAAGTCAGAAAATATAACCTGCTAGACTCCACTGTATTCCGGTCAGGTTTAATAACAGAACCTTGAAGGCCTGCCAGAGTTTCCCTCTGCCCCTTTTATACCAGACAGATCTAGATGAAATTATCTTCAGTTTTCCATATTACCTCTTTTCCAAGGACTAAAAGGTTGGTTATTTTCTCTTTTACCTGCTAATGGCCCTTGTATATTCTTTCCAACATTTTCTTTTTCTTTTGCCTCTACACTGGTTGCATTATAGAATTTCATAAGAGCTTTACTATCATTGCAATTTTTCATTCCAAGCTAAAGCGCGATTCCTATATGTTTTCAACTCAGCTATATTCCCAAGGTGAATCTGCAATATACCATTGTTTTAATGTTCATGTCTTTAATGGCGGGCTAAAGGGTTTTCTAGTGTTCCCACCACCGTAACTTGTTATAAGAAAGTTGAACTTTCTGGTTCTTACTATTTACAAGTCATGAATATATTTATATAAAACATTTATGGCCATGGCAAATAAGATTCTTTTCTTCTCATACATCCATGTGACATTAAAATATGAGAGAACATTTCATGTTTTCTAGTCCTTTGCTTGCTTGTTATCATGCGGAAAAAGCCTACCTTAAATAATGATCTGAAATGTTTTATAGACAGATTTCCCTCCACTCTGGACAATTTTGGTCTAGTTTCCAAACCTTCCTTTATGATTTTTTAGGGTATTCTTTTTAGAGTAAGAGGTGTGTGTGTGTGTGTGTGAGAGAGAGAGAGAGGGGGGGGGAGGGAGGGAGGGAGAGAGACCCATTTCCCACAGAAAAGAAAACAACAGGAGCCATAAAACCTGGGTAGGCATGGCTGGGGTGAGGGGGGGGGGGTCATGTGTGTGTGTGAGAGAGAGATCCAGATTCTATACTATACTTTGAACAATAGAGTTCCGATAGCTCTTGTGGGGTTTGTGTCATGAACTACCATCCAAAGGGCAAACAAGTAATTCTAGCCAAAGTACCACAGCAATTCAAGTGGTTAGTTAGGTTTAATGCCAAATATAAATCCTAATCTGCAGTGTTGCATAACCCTAACCCTATTCTCAATTGCAAGTTCAATGGGCTTAGTACTTGCTTAAAACAAATACTGTGGTCAAGCTAAGGGGTCAAAAGCATTGACTTTAGGGAATTGTTTCTTTTTTCAATCAAATTCATATGCTTGTGTACTAGAAAAAAGACTGAGACCTGGACGTCAGTGTGAAAAAAAGTAGAGTGCCTTAAATAGTCTCTTACACGATTACCGGGTATGCTGAGATTCTACTAGAAACAGGAAATAAATCTAATTTTAAAAATTCATTTTAAAAAGGATCCAAAGATAACTTTTTGCAAAACTAAGATTACACAGGCACTCCCCAATAACTCTTTCTTGTGGTTTCTTTTTAAAAAAATATTATTTATTGTTTTATTAGAAAGAGTAAAATATAAAACAAGCAAGCAAGCAAACAAACAAAATGAAACAAAGCAAAAGCATACATTTAACCTTAACAACAACAACAACAACAACAACAACAACAACAACAACAACAACAGGAAAAAAATAGTGTACAAAAAAAGAGGAAAAAGTGATCAAATAAATTTAATATTTAACATCTACAATCCCTCCTGGCTGGGTGCTGAAAAAAAGAAATAGCAGTAAATTCTCCTTCCCTTTTACACACACACACAAACACACAAAGAAAGAAGAAAAAACAGTTAACAGATTAGGCTAAACATTACACTAATCTTCAAATTCCTCTGTTAACCATCTGATACTATATTTAGCGTGTAGAAATTCCACAAACGGTTTCCAGTCTCTTATAAAGCTATCTTGTCCATTATCTCTAATCAAAGCAGTTAATTTCACCACGTCTGCTAATTCAGTCAATTTCAAAATGATTTCTGAGTCTTGGAAAAAGTGGCAGATGTAGCAAAAGGCATTTGCATCAAAAAATGCCAGAGGCACATATTTTTTCTTGGGCCATTCCTTTTTTAAATCAGAGCAGTAGGCTTTACTCTTTCTATCAGGTCTTCTTTTGATAATCAAAGTATTCTGGAGAACCTTTCCAGAGCCATCGACCTTGTGGTAACTCTACTATTGAGGCCAGAAAGGATGCCATTAATTCAGGCCAATCACTTGGCTTGATCTTGTCTTCTTTGTTCCCTTTTGGGGGTTCAGTTCCTACATTCCAGCCAGAATTGTCATTGTTGAAAGTTCTGAAATAACTGTCTTGATATTTTCTTACAAACTACAAGAATTAATAATGGATACTTATTGGAGCTAGATGAGCATAGCATCTATTAGCAATGGTCAGCCAGATTGCCTCAGAAATAAAAGTATTATGTTCTATGTTGAGAATCAGAATCAATTAGTTCTGCGCTTAATAATTAAGAGTTATATATATGAACATTCAGTTAACAAAAGGCAAATGACACTTTATTCCACCATTGTTTTACTCCCCAAATCCTCAAAGCTGTTTGAAAACTGAAAGATAACACTAAATAATCATATCAAATCCCTTTAACATTTATAAGCCACATACTTTCCACTCCAGAAAGTGCTACTTACCACTGTGAAATTCATTACTTTCAGGATCCATATTGTCATGGCTAAATTAACGATCATGGTAACCAATAGCAAGAGGACAAAGAAGTATAAGCACCTCTTTCGCCAGCCATAAATCCCTACTGGATAAAGTTGAGGATTTTCTGTTCTTGGCAGACTGTTTTGCTGTGTTGCTAGTATATACTGTTCCCGTGTCATCTATTAGAAACAACAAAAAGAATGCAAAGCATTAAATATTTATCCGAACAATTAAAATATCCTCAGGTTTTTTTTTTAACTAAGTGATCCTTAAGAAAACCCTTTTTTGTCTTCTGAGAAAATGATTTTTTACACTGTTAGAAGAATTAATTTGGTCCAATTTTCAGAGTTGGGTCATGAATAAACATATAGTACACAATAAACACCAATGGGCTGCTAGAAATAAGAGTTTATTCATTCAACCATGTACAATGGTTGATAGAAGTCTACCTCTTAGGGGTCTACCACCAGAGGTATATAAAATAACAAACAAGCTTTGATGTTAGATGTTTAGATATGCAGATTGAGGAGCTCCTGCTTTGGGCTTTGATCATTTAGACATGTGTTGAATATTGAAGATGGGTGAAGTCTGGGAAGGAAGATCCTCCATAGGTGTAGATTATTATGAGGGGATCTGGCATCTTCCCTTACCTTGAGGAGCCAGTGAGGTGGTAGTCTGAGGGTTAGGACTGTATGCTTATTCAGCAGTATAGACGGCTGCTAAAGGAGAGTAGGGGCAAATGACAGGCTTTTAACGTCTTTTCTATGTAAATTGTAACAACACACAAAGCAGAGCTAAAAGAAACTAAAATAACAAATGTAATTTTTTTTGTGGCAAAGATTCATGCATTTCCAGAAACTGAGCAGGACCTCAGAACTGATGTCCACATCTTGATGTCTATGCAATTTCATTATTTCTCACAACCTAAGTAATTACATACTACATGATAAGTACCTATTGTAACTTACATATAAGATCCTGTCCTTTCTTGCTGTTCTTCTCCCTCCCTTATGCATCCCTCCTTTGAAGCTTTGTCATACTACTATTCACTCAATGCTTTCTCTGAATGACAACATGCCATACCCCTCAGTCTAGAAATAAAAGTTCACAATGGCAAAATAAAGTCCACCTTTAAAGTTGAGCTTGACTCCTGCTTAATCCATGGAAAGATCCAGTTAGTTTTAAAAGCTAGGACATGGAAGTGGTTAGTCACTGCCTACTTTTAAAATATCTTCCTTAGCAACATATGCAAAAAATTGGAAACAGGAAAGAATCCCAACAGAGGATGAACTGATAGATAAGATTTTAGAATGCCCGGAGATGGACAGATTAACAAAAGAAATTAAGGAAAAAGAAGAGAAAGATTATTATAGAATATGGAATAAATGGTATAAATGGCTCGAGACTAGAAAAAAAGAACAATAATGATAGAGAGAGAAGATTAGAAGTACAATATATACATATAACAAATGTATGGAGAGGAATAAAAATATATATAGCAGGAATGTAGAAATGTATAATATTAAAGATATAATGAAAATATATAGAACTCCATAGGGGGAAGGGAAGGGGGAAAAAAAAGAAGAAAACAAGGGGAAGAAGAAGGAGTTTTAGACTAAGATATAGGGGAAGAAGAATAAAATAACAAATGGAAGACCACTATGAAACAATGCTTAAAAATGATAAGATATTTAAATGTTGTATGTTGTGTAAATGTCAAATATGTGTTTTAATAAAATTATAATTTTTTTTAAAAAAAAATCTTCCTTAGCAAGCCTACAATCCTAGAATTTCCTGATATTTTCACATCTAAATATCAGCCAGATCAGTTCCTGTTGTTGCTATTGTTTTTACAGCAACCTAGATCAACTCATTTACCTACAGTTTACATGAATCCCTGCTCTAGTGTGACCTGAGTGTAAACCAGTAACTCTGTAGTCCAGAGATCTTCAAACTTGGCCGCTTTAAGACTTGTGGACTTCAACTCCCAGAATTCTCCAGCCAGCATAGCTGAAGTCCATAAGTCTTAAAGCAGCCAAGTTTAAAGACCTCTGCTGTAGTCAGTCTCAAAATTCAACATCACAAAACCCTTTAACACAGCAGATGTCTGTTTCTGTCTTTGGTGTTTTTACTATCCAAGACTCATTGAGAAACAGACATGAGAGGTGCAACTGCTGCTTTGTTTAGCAGTGTTCTCAAACTCTTTTAAATCATGGGGGGTGGGGGGTGGTGGAGAGAAAATAGTGGCAATGCTGCAGATGGGGTGGAAGAGAAATACCACATTTGCTATGAAGTAAATAAACACAGCAAGAGGGGGAAGATAAGAGGAAGAGAAAAGAAGAGGTGAAACATGCAAGAAGGATGTATATAGCTCCAAGATGCTTCAATTCCCTAGTATTGCTACTACATGACATTTAAAAATAAATAATTCAAAACCTTAAACCCAATCATTATATTCTGCAATTTGCAGTAGTGTAATTAACTCACTTCACATTAAGTAACTGCTGTCAGAGAACATAAACTACAACAAAAATCTTGCAAGGCTCCAACTTTAAGAATTCAGTTCCTTTGCCATAGAACAGGACATAAATAATTGTTACAGTTCAGCCTGAAAGATAGTGGGTCAGCTAACAAGTCTCCCTTAATATTGGTTGAGGCAAAGCCAGTCAATAGGCAACTAACCTTTCATGAATATGAAAAGGTATGAAATAGGAATGTAATTGGACAGAATCCAGAGCACAGCTCCAATGTCAATTTGCAAAGTTATTCATATTTGTAGATGCAAACATTCACAACAGCCTCCTTGTTATAAAATATATTTATTCAACCAAAGAACAGAAATGATTTCACATTTTGAAGCCATTAATTCTGCAGTTATTTAAACAAATGAGACAACTTTGAAATGAAGGATTTGAGAATTACATGCAATGTTAAAATACAATTTTTGCAAAACACAGCTGCTGCAAGCCTGATCCTATTATCTGGCAGTGAGGTCACTAATTGGCTTGGATTATAGTAAATGCTTTTCTGTCAGAATAACCTTGTTAAATTTTCCATGTGCATTCAATTTTATCTCTCAGGGATTCCTCCAGTACACTAACTAGTGGATGATTTCCCATGACTTAAAATAGGGAATCCATGACTACCAATAATGAAAAATTTGTTTGGTCCACATTTTTAATTATACAGCTCTTATTTCAACTTCCAAGATCTATCTATGGATCAGGGCACAGTTATCTTTCAGATTATACCATTCTCCAAGTGCCGCTGTATAAGTTTTGGCTTAAAAATAATTTAGAAGCAGTGTATTTTAGTATATTATGCATATACCCCCAAGGAATCATCTTATTTGCTTTTCATTCACAAAATGAAGGAAAATGTGATGGAAAGATTGCGTGCGCATAAACTTGCCATGGGCTATAAAAGGTTGGCAACACCTTAGGTCCTTGCAGAAAATATTTTTCTCTTAGAATGTGAAAATTCTTGTCAGCCTGAGAGATCTTTTAGGGCTAACATCATATCTTTAAATGTATTTTATTGTGCTAAAGGCTATTTTGATGGTCTACACTGTCTAATGGTATTTTGTACAGTCAAACTTGTTTGTATAACTTCAAACAAATGAGAAATGGATTAATTTATTAATTATGTCATTAACTACTGAGGACTCACTGATTTATAGGAAAACATCAAGCTAACATCAAGATTATAAAGAATTGCAATCAACACTTAGAAATGATTTAAACCAATTATTACTGATATTAACCTTCAAAAGCTAATACTATTATTAGCTTTAAAAGCTGGCAGAAAGGTTAGACCCCTCGATTCAACAAGGTGTGCTTTGGAGCCAAGCTAGCTGAGGAATTCTGGGAGTTGAAGTCCACAAGTCTTAAAGTTGCCAAGGTTGGAGACCCCTGCTCCAAAGCACACTGATGGCTACTGTTAGAGCAGAAGAATGAAAATAGTCTCTGCATTTATAAACACAGTGATGTGATCAGCAGATACAGACTTACACTTGAATGTAGGAGCAATACTTCAGATCATACCATTATTTAGCTTTGATGACAAAACACAAATCTGTTTAGCTGATCCACACAGAACTGTCAATGGTGTGATAGGATGTATTTTTTGGATGGATGTTGGGGCATAAGAGGGGGACCTGCTCCCAATTCTTTGAGTTTATGTGCCATTCATTCTTTCAGGGTCAAGGGGAAATGGTACTCCAGACTGGTTTTTTTTTTTAAAAAAAATTAGTCACTATGCAACCAGTAAAAACCAAGAGGGAAATACTGGCTTACAGGTGGATGGGAAATCCTATGGTTTTATAGTAGTGATGGTAATGAACAATTAACTTTTGTTTTGTAAGGGTTTTTTTTTTTTTTTTACATATCCACTGGGAAAAAAAAGATAATCCCATGTCAAAGAGCTCTGAAACTTTTAAAAGGTATCCCCCCCAAATATCTCTCTATGCTGTCCTTTGTTAAATACAGGTTGGTCTTTCTAAAGGCACGTTTTAATATGATCCCCTCGAATGTCCTAGATAGCAGGTGCTCGGGGTGTGTGAAATCCACCCACTGTTCATGTGATGGCCGATCTCTGGAATCATTGGCTCACATCGTATTTACATGCCCCCATTATCGGGATGTAAGGTCAGAAATTATCTCTCCCATTTGCCAAAGATTTCCTGGATTATCTGAAAATCTTAGTCTTCACTTCTTACTTCAAGATATTGATTCTAAGATTACACTAAAGGTAGCAAAAATTTTTGCTGCAGTCTTGGGATGTAAGAGCCGGGGGAAGGGATGGGCTGGACCCATTGACTGAGGTTAGCTTTATTGATCGCCAGCGGTTGAGTTAGCTGGTGGTTGTATAAAGTGCCGATGTGGGGATTTTATGCAAATTGCAATATAGTATTTTCTACCTATGTACAATTTTAATCAACTATAGTCCATATAGATTGGAGCTAAAAATTTAAAGTACATGAACTGTGAGTTTAACGGAGTGGTTTCCACCACTGATCTTGTTGTCGTTTTGCACTTCAGTCTGGTCGTGTGCCACTATGTGTCTTGGATGTTTTGGTTTTTTTGGTCTATGTATGCTGCTGCTTTTAAAAGGTAAATGACAGAAATACAGAAAAGGGGAGTGAAATAGAGTGAGTGGGAGGAAAGTTCTAGTTGAAGACAAGACTGTCTAAAGCACTGGTGAAATCCAATTTTTTTTTACTACTGGTTCTGTGGGCGTGGCTTGGTGGGCATGGTGTGGTGTGGTGTGGCTTGGTGAGTGTGGCTTGGTGGGCGTGATACTGCAAAATCTCCATTCCACCCATTCCAGGGGAAAGATACTGCAAAATCCCCATTCCCTCCCCACTCCTGGGGAAAGGATATTGCAAAACCTCCCTTCCCACCCCACTCTGGGACCAGCCAGAGGTGGTATTTGCTGGTTCTCTGAACTACTCAAAATTTCCATTACCGGTTCTCCGAACTGCTCAAATTTCCACTACCGGTTCTCCAGAACCTGTCAGAACCTGCTGGATTTCACCCCTGGTCTAAAGCCCTAAATAGTGGCATTCCTTTTGGGAGACAGCATATTCCCCAATCAAGAAAGCAGTACCTCTTGACAGCTGCCCTGCAGGCTTCAGCTTTCAGATTTGCTGACTTCTATCACCAGTTCCAACAACATGACTCAGCTGGACCAGACAGGGCATTATTTGTACAACAGATTAATGGGGAAAAACAAAAGGTTGAGGATGATGGCTCATCAGAAAAAAGACTGAAGTTTATTCCCCATGATAATAACGTCCACTTCTCCCAGGGAACCATCTTAATGGAGTATTGTCAAAAGAAAACCTATGTCTGTAGAACATTTCTAAGCAGGTAGGCTTTTTCAGATCCTGAAACCCAGATGTTGGAGTTTGCTGTAGGCAGGGATGCTTTGGTGTGTAAGTTTTCTTGTCTCAAACACATTTACCAGTTTGTAAAGACTGGAGAAGAGCCTAATGATGGGAAAGGTTGAAGGCAAAAGAAGAAGGGAACAACAGAGAATGAGGTGGCTGGATGGAGTCACTGAAGCAGTCAGCATGATCTTAACTGGACTCCAGAGGATGGTAGAGGACAGGAAGGCTTAGAGGAACATTGTCCATGGAGTTGCGATGAGTTGGACACGACTTTGCAACTAACAACAACAAAAGATGAGATCTTGGATAAAGGGATGCCCTTGGATTGTTACTATATTTATTCATTTGTTCACCCAATCATCCATCCATCCATCTATCCAACCATCTACCTACCCATCCATCCATATCATGCCATAATCCATTTCATGCCTTTCCCAAGGAGGCTAGCAACTTAGGTTTTCCATATGCTGAGGGAGAAGAGTCCAAATGTAACTCCGAAAGAATTGAGTCCTGGAGTAATGTAGGAGAAAACCATCTCCATGGTCCAGAAAAATATATAAAAGGAATACACTAAATGAGGAAGGCATCCTACTTTTTTGTATGGATTATAACTGCCATGCTCCTTGCTAACCTCTAACACACACTGTTCATAGCTTATTCTCAATAAAAATAAAAAGCAGAAAGGGGAGACAAAGAAAGAATGGCCTTATCTGTTGTACCTCTCACTTTCATTGAGACTCAGGAAGATAAAAAGAAATGACTCAGAACCTCCAAGGGAGAATCGTTCAGTTTTCAATTAAAATACCGTATTTTCCGGCGTATAAGACGACTTTTTAACACATGAAAATCTTCTCAAAAGTCGGGGGTCGTCTTATACGCCGGGTGTCGTTCTCCTGTAACCAGGCAGACCAGCCCGAAAGGCTGCAACTGAGCTGGGATCGCCAGAACCATGGCTCTGACGGTCCCAGCTCTGACGGTCGATCCCAGCTCTGACGATCCCAGCTGAGTTCCCTGCAACTCAGCTGGGATCGCCAGAAACCATGTAAAAGGAAAAAAGTTTTTTCCCTTTTACTCTGACAATCCCAGCTCTGACGATCCCAGCTGAGTTCCCTGCAATTCAGCTGGGATCGCCAGAACCATGGCTCTGAAGGTCCCAGCTCTGACGGTCGATCCCATCCCAGCTGAGTTCCCTGCAACTCAGCTGGGATTGCCAGAAACCATGTAAAAGGAAAAAAGTCTTTTCCCTTTTACTCTGACGATCCCAGTTCTGACGATCCCAGCTGAGTTCCCTGCAACTCAGCTGGGATGGCCAGAGCCATGTAAAAGATAAAAAAGTTTTCCCCCTCCAGCTTGCTTACCTCAGCTGCTAGTCCCAACGCTTGCCTTGCTTCGCTTGCCTGAATCTATTCCATCAGCAATCAGCAATCAAGCAAGCAGGGAGTTGTGGACTTCAACTCCCAGAATTCCTCAGCCAGCAAAGCAAAGCTGGCTGAGGAATTCTGGGAGTTGAAGTCTACAAGTCTTAAAGTTGCCAAGGTTAGAGACCCCTGTTCTATTGGGTAAGTTTTTTTCCCCTTTGGGAGCTTTAAAAAAAATAGTCAATTGGGTTTTTTTTAGTTGTTCTTTTTTAGACCTAGCCATTTAAAGTTTAGGAAGTTTTAAATTTAGCTTTCATATAAAAATAAAAATAAAATAAAATAAAATAATATTTGTGCAGCTTTCTGAGATTTAGTGTGTTTCTGTAGTGTTTCACTGTAACTACACAAACACACAAAATCTCACAAAGCTGTATGTGGAATTTTGTGTGTGTAAAGTGTGAAAGTTGGTTTTTTGGACTTTTTGTGGCTGTGTGAGGTTCCTGCTTGTTGCAGGGGCCATTTTGGGTCTAGCACAGCTGCTTTTACATTGTGGGTGAGCCAGTTGTGTTGTGTGTGTGTGTTTAGAGTGTGAAAGTTTTTTTGGGGGGCTTTTTGTGGCTGTGTGAGGTTCCTGCTTGTTGCAGGGGCCATTTTGGGTCTAGCACAGCTGCTTTTACATTGTGGGTGAGCCAGTTGATGTTTTTTAATTTTTATTTGGTGTGCATTGGAAGAGGGGTAGTCTTATATGACGAGTATAGCCCAAACCCTATATTTTAACAGGAAAAGTTGGGGGTCGTCTTATACGCCCAGTCGTCTTATACGCCGGAAAATACGGTAATTCTATTCTTCATTTTAAACTAGTCTCAGTACATGGCACTTTAGAAAGTTAATAACTGAAAATGTCAGGGTACTTGTCTTTGCTAGATTACTAATCATCTGGTATTTAGTAAAATTGCTTTAATGAGTTCTAGATTAATTTTTACATTACTCCTTCTTTTCTGTCTTCTTCCTCTTACTGTACTAGAAAGCTATGATCTGTTCTGGATGCTCACCTGCATTTTTATAGAAGGAAAAAATCTTTAGTATTAACAACTGAAATATAAATGTTTGCTAGTTTGATATAATTTTCATCATTTAAGAAGCCCAAATAAAAATGAATAATTTTGATGTTTCACTGTAACAAATATTATTTCATATTTAATAATACAACCCATAAGCACACACTTTTGCAAAAGCACTGGCGTGCAAGGCTATGTGCATAACAGTCATTAGCTTTATTTTCAAATAAAGTTACAATACAAACATACTATTTTCTACAAGTGAAATTGAATCTTTCACTTGAAAAATATTTAACTACAAGAGCATATAAAAGGCAATATAATATTGAAAAAGGATAGGAGGAAAAAATAACCTATGATTAATCTACATCTATTTCTTCAAGATGCCATCAGCAGTATGCTCTTCTATTATTTAGTCAGTCTGCAATTTTAATAAATGCCTGGAAATTCAGATCTGCTTCTGTGTGCAGTTTTTCTAATGTACCGTTTTGATCCTGAAATTTCTTCTGTCAAAATACTTCTATACTCAGCTTTTCCTATGCACACATTTTGCATGCAAAATTTTGAGGATGAAAATTGTATTACAAAATTTGGAGAAAGGCACAGTAGAAAGGAGGACTCCCCATACACAAATTATACAATGCAAATTAATTACCAAAGAAAAATATAAATTAACTTGGTTAAATTAAAAATGAGGAGCAAATAAACAAATGCCATTTTTTTCTGGGTGTTCTGCCTGAGAACTATTACAAAACTATTAGAAAAGTGCAAGTTAGTAAACATTGCATAATGAGAAAGGAATAAAACCTGGATAGTTCTTTGGTATATTTCTTTAATAATAATTTACAAAGATGTAAAAAAAAAATAGAGAAACATTAAATAAGAAATAGAAAAAGATTATAAAAGTGTTAAGGAAATAGTGAACAAAAAAGCAAGCAAGAAAGTGATATATAAAGAAGTGACTTCCAATTTTCTTCACAGGAGACAGTTCTTGAGTATTGATTGCCACTCTTCACCCCAGCAAAAAACCAAAGCCTAACAAACTTTATAAAAATATTGGGGCGGGGACATCAATTGACTAAATTACTGAGTTTGATTGGAAATTTTGGATAACAACAAAACTCAGGATACAGAAGTTTAACCAAGTGGTGTCACATGCAGTTTGTATGTGACAATTTATTTTGTCTAATTTAAAATACTTCTATTATGCAGCCTAAGAACTGATTTGTTTACCCTACAGTAATTAACTAATAATAATATGCTGATTCATATTCTAAAATTCCATTTAGGCTAAGACACTAACATTATTGTTTTGCTTCTCAGCATGCATCAATAAGTTTTCAGTGACACATACATGAAGGTGACACAAATATCAATGAAGAATTACTTCATTTTGATAGCATCTCCGGCGCGGGCTCCTAATATTGAATGAAAACTGATGAGGGAGATATTACCACCAAAATCTTTATATCTAAAAACCTTCATATCAAAAAGAAGAGCATATTATTGGGGTAGGGAGTGCTCATAATCATTATCTGCAAATATTAATGCAACAATTAATGCAAATAATTCCAT
Organism: Pituophis catenifer annectens; assembly: GCF_029215685.1. Lineage (NCBI taxonomy): Eukaryota > Metazoa > Chordata > Lepidosauria > Squamata > Colubridae > Pituophis > Pituophis catenifer. Next base: position 43,285,494 of record NW_027256888.1, on the reverse strand, counting down.
CAAATTGGATGATTTTTGGAAATGCAAATAGAAAATTGAAAGCTTCTTAGGTAGGATGATATAAATGATTTCAATATTCCCTATGATAAATGATGCCCTGAATTGGTGGTATAAAAATGTACATAAATAATATTCAACATTTTCTCCAAGAATGCAAAAGTCTGTAAGACTGCATATGACTTCAAAAGCCTTGACAACTACTGCCAGAAATAACCAGACATTATGCCTCAACTCTAGGTTTTAATGTGATCGAGAAGAAAACACCTGAAGTCTGAAGAGATTAAATGTTTAAATAACTTCAAATGGTTCCCCCCCCCACTTCCTTTATCCACTACTTTTTGTAGTATGGATTTAAGCATTTCATTCAGCTAAGTGTAACTCCAGGCTAGAAAAATGTTTTTTTCCCATCTTATTTATCCAGTTAAAAGTTAAAATAAGGTTGTTATGTACATGTCCACATAATTTCTTCTCAGTTACAATATTAAGAGTCATCTTGTAGCTTCATATCAATCAATATTTAGCTCAAATTGTTATCACACTGCTAGCACAAACAATGAAGGAAGTGAATTGTGGAACCCATCACACTAACTAAGGGGAATCTTTACAATGTATAGCTACGGTAGAACTGCCTACCTGTGACAAAATAGGGTGAAAATATGGCATTCCAGAGGAGTAATAGACTATGCAGACCATATTATGAGAGAAAGAGGGTAAAGACAGCCCTCTTTAACAGTTCACAGAAAATATTGTAGATGCAGATAGTAGAGTCCTCAGTCTGGCAAGATTTTGTCTGTAGGTGTGAAACAATAACGATCTCAGCTTGGAAGAGTTGTCATGTGTCATTCTTGGTTTTGGGCCTAACATCTCATTAACATTTGCAGTGAATCAGAAAAATGGAAGAATGACAAGCCTATAACTAGACACAGCCATTAAGGATTCTTTACTTCTTCTGTCAGTTCTGTTCCTTCTATCTCTGCCACTTTCTTTTTCTTCAACATCCCAACACACTATTTTTCCTGGTAGTGTAATACAGAGCATTAATTAAACTTGAAGATGAAGTATTACTCTGCACTGCTTGCTGGCTGGCAACTTACTGATTGTAGGGTAATACGTATCACACAGTGAAGCTGACGGTGCATAACAGCTCTGGAATCCTCATTTCTCAGGCTGCAGACTTATAAATACATACATTATGTATAAGAAATGGCACAATATTTGGGGCACAATAAACATTGTACTTTTAAATGTATCTAAATATAAACTGGCTAGTTATTCTCCACTTTTTGATTGATTTGCAAAAGTCAAATAAATATATTTACCATGGAAGCTGTTTCAGAATCAAACAACATGAATTTAACTGGAATTGTTATGTTCTATATACAAGTAACGAAACTCAAGGTAACTGACTCTGTCAGGGCTTTGTTTCCTTTGTCTGATCTTAGAATTGTTCAAAAATATAATTTTATTTTGTTATGCTGAGTATTTGTACATCAGGAGGGATCTTAGAGGCAGGGTCCCATCTTGGAAGAATGAGCAAAATAGGTTACCAAAAGAACACAAGCTAGCTTTCCATACTTTATTGCAAGTGAGCAAATGTCAAAGTCACTTTAGTCTGGGGGTGAAAGGATCAGGCTAGAAACTGGCTGATCATGAGTTATAGTCCTGCCTTAAGCATAAAAGCTAGCTGGTGGCTTTGGCCAGTTACTCTATCTCAACCAAGCCCACCTTATAGGGTTGTTGTTGTTGTGGGGAAAATAGGATCTCCATGTATAATATGTCAATACATTACAAGAACCTAGGTTCTTAGGAACAACTCAGTTAGAGAACAGCTTACATCCTGCAGGGGTAACTCTAATATCATCAAATATCCACATCTACCTGTCCTTGGAAAGGACTCGCTAGGTACACAAAAATGCCAAATCTAGTCTGAACATTTGATAGACTGTGCAACAAACAATAACAACAACAACAATAATAAACAACATAGGCACATACCACATAACACCCCAGACTTAAAATTATAGATAAGAAAGACAAAAAAAGTCCAGATGGTGGATGTGGCAGTACCTGGAGACAGCAGAATGGAAGAGGAAGAACTGGAGAAGATAAGAAAATACAAAAATCTACAAGTAGAAATAGAATGATTGTGGAAAAAGCAAGCAAAGGCTGTACCAATAGTATTTCCTTCCACCACTACCTTGGTGCAATCCCAAAACAGCTGAAGCACCACTTGTACACTATTACAGGAAAGGACTATCACAGGAGCAAAGTGAAGAATGTCTTTCCCATAAACAATATATAGAAACCTGTATCAAATTGGTCATCCCCAGAGCAACAAAGACCATGCTAGATGGAGTTTCTGGGCATCTGATGACAAGTGGGCTACTGGATTTAGGACTGTTGGTTGAAAGTCTATAGAGATTCTCAATCATCCAGGTCATGGTTGTCCCAAAGGTGCTTTTTCAGGAGGCAACTGAACTTTCTTGTTTTTTCTTTTGAAGATGTTTTGATTCTCATCTAATAAGCTTCTTCAGCTCTTCTATTTTCCACTATCCTGTCAGAGCTGAGCAACCAGGACCAGAGCAACCAGGGCCAGCTGGAAGAAAAGTTGTTTACCCATTGCAAATATAAAAAGACTGAAAACAAAGAAATCATGATTTGCTGTTACAAATAAAATCAAATAAAAATTTAAAAAAAAACTATTACTGTGGCAAAAGAAAGCAAAGATGATACCAATAGTAATTATGCTGCTGTCAGGTTTTCCCCCCCTTTTCTTCCTTGTCCTGAAGGAATCCTGAAATAGTTGCAATAAACAGATGCAATGGTTAGCTAACAAGACAAGATGGCAGCTGGGGGAAAAAAGAAGCAGAAGTATTTATAGTAAGGTGATCTTCTCTACTTAAGCGACCTTCTCCTTGCTTCCATCCAAAGCAGCTAGTTTCCCCTATCCCAAGACCAAGCCACAGAAGCAGTTATATACTCTACAAAACAAATGGACATCATAGGAAAACTTTGTCTTTCATTATAAGGTAGTAGGGAAGCACTTTCTATCTATCTCATCCCATCTTTGGATCTCTGAAGAAGCAATATTCAGGCATATCAATCACCCCACCAATGAATGAAATCATAACTTAAGCTTACTTTGGCTATTTCAAATCTGGCAAATAAGGCTTTATCCCTTCACCATCTGATTAAAGTGTACACATTTTCAAAAGCAGAATTAACAAAACAGTTTTAGACGATGCGGTACAGTACTTGGAAAGGCATGCAAACACTAAGTAAACATTTACTAAGAGCCCAGCTGTTAGGAAATTTAATGCTACTTTCCCCTCAATTTTTCATTCAGCCTACAAACTGCTCCGGTTGGGGCTAACCAGCCTCCTAGCATTCATGCCGTTCACACAGAGAGATTTATTTGTTCTTCCACCAAGATCATCGCCTTTATGCCCAGAGATACAGTATAATCCCTGCTTCCAAGGTGTGCACAGGCTGCTGTTTTTAGTGAGATTTCCCAGGAGTCAAAGAAAAATTATTGTCCGGAAGCATTGTCTTCAAATGACAAGATGGATAGAGTCTTCCTTATCATTTATTGCCACATTGTAGTACTACCACATAGGTTCACGCATAGGCATTTGTTATTAAATAATTCAGAGAGTTTCTCTGTAAACCTCAATGAGAACTCAGTTCCAACTTCAATTCAAACTGATACTTTCAGATTACATGCCAAGGAAACTTAAAACTTGAGAAGTTTGGAACCAGCCAAAGATAATTTTTTTTTTTAATTTGATTTATATGCCGCCCTTCTCCAGAGACTCAGAGCGGCTTACAATGTGCTAAGCAATAGCCTTCATCCTTTTGTATATTTATACAAAGTCAGCTTATTGCCCCCACAACTGGGTCCTCAATTTACCTACCTTAGAAAGGATGGAAGGCTGAGTCAATCTTGAGCCTGGCGAGATTCGAACCTGCAGTAATTGCAGGCAGCTGGTCTTAATAACAGGGTGCTTTAGACCACTGTCCTACCAAGGCTCCTAATTGATTATGATCTTCCTCTTTCAGGAGTATGCGATGTGCTCCCATCACACAAAACCTCCCTACTCAAGAAGCATCTCCTAAAGTTGCTGCGGTTTTCCTTACATTTAACCAGAAGGACCAATGTGAAAGTTGTTGGAGAATCTAGTTCAATAATTCCAGAGAAGCTTTATAAACCACAAAGAAGGGGAAAAAAACCATGATATTACAACAACTAAATTCAAAAGACTGATATTTTTAAACTTCTCCAAAACATAAACTAGCCCACGATTTTTTTCCCATCGATGCCAATAGTGTTTATGTCAGCATGAGTCTTATGATGCTGCAATTTGCTTGGACTTATCCTGTCAAGAGAATTCCATTTTCCTGCTAAGTCAATACAATTAGATTACTACCGAGACTTCATTACAGCCACAGGCAGGACAGTCACTGAGGTATACAATTTTCACCCTATGATGCCAGAATTGCTAGCACTTATTGGAACAATTGTCCATAAAAGGACAATAAATGCATCTCTCTTAAGTATTGTTTTCCAATACTTTTATAGCACTTAAAGGCAAAAGGAGTTAAATAGGAGAAACAACTGCAAATTAGATACTGCTATTAGTATTACCACTTAGTGAGAACATTTACTGAAGCCCTGTATTTAACATATTTAATTGTAATGCATTCCATATAATCACATTCATGGCATGCACTCAGGAGAAACATATTCTTAAAGTTTGAATCAGAACTAAAGTGCTGGTTATATAAATACTTCCTGTTGCAATAGAGCAAGGCAGTATCTGTGAAAATAAATTCAGTGCATCTTGCCTAGTACAAGTACTACTGTGGATACAACTATAATTTTTGTATAGGTTTTTGGTTTTAGAAATTTAATTAATCAATTGCATTTTGGCACATTGAAAATAACCAAGCAAGCTGTGTGTGTGTGTGTGTGTGTGTGTGTGTGTGTGTGTGTGTATTAAATACCACTTCTTGTAGGTACAAGCATTTATTTGTATTTATAAAATTAATAAACTGTACAAAATTAAATACAGAGAAAACACAGAGGAGGATACTATTAGGAATATTGAGACTCTTAATGTCATCATGCAATTGGAATAACAATGAAAACCAACAAAGAAAGCATACCATATAGAGTTGCTTAGACAACCACCAGATTTCTAATAAGGACTTATATTATTATTTAGAACGTTACGAAAAAGGCAGCTTAGCTTAGCTTTTCTTTTCTTTTTTTTCTTTACCAGTCGAGTGCTGTGGTGCAGTTGTACATGAGTTACTTACAACCACTCCTCCCACTTACAATTGTCACAGGATCCCCATGGTCATGTGACCAAAATTCAGTTGCTTGGCAACCAGGATGTATTTACAATGGTTGCAGCATCCTGGGGTTATGTGGTTGCCATTTGAGATCTTCCCAGGCAGCTTCTAACAAGCAAAGTCTATGGGGGAAGCTGCATTCACTTAATGACCAAATTATTCATTTAACAATTCCACTGATTCATTTATCAGCTGCGGCAAAAAAAAAAAGGTTATAAAATCAGGCACAATTCACTTCAATCATCTTGCTTAGCAACAGAAATTCTGATCCCAGTTGTGGTCATAAGTCGAAAACTACTTGTATAGAGTTCCTTACACAGCTGTTGTTTTAATATAAGGAGTGTGTGCTTCTATATTTCAGTTTCCAAAAGACAAATCTTTGTTACAAACCAAAATCCATGAGCATCACTATAAATAGATCCAGATTACATACCTTTAGAAAGAAATGTATAACAAAAAGGATGGACTTGTTTGGTTGTCCTTTGCTGTCCTTTCCTATTTTGGCCATTTGAATTCTAAAAAGAGTCAAGCTGTTTCTAAAACTAGCTTTTGAAAATCTGAAATGCATACTGCTCTTTGAGATTTGGAATTTCTGCATCAAAAACTATCATCTTATTCAAAGTTTGTGCAGATGACTTTGTCCAACATTCTATTTTAGAATGGAAATTATTAAACTAAACTCTTCATTCGCCTTCATTTTTTAAATCATGCAGAAGTTATAACTAGCCAATTTGGCCTTTACTTTATCCTTTCACTTGGCAACTGTGATTCTCTTCTGTTTGATGAATTCTTGCTCACTGGAATGATCCCCCACCCACCCATTGTAGTAAGTACAATTGTCTTTCCTTTATGGAACTAGCACCACAGAGTTAAAAGGAGTCACTTAGGTTACTGAACCCAATGCCCTGCTTGGAAGAGAAATCCATTTTAAAGCATCCACAACAGCCTTCATCTGTAGCCTTCATCTGAACATGTTAAATGAAGAAGAACCACCAACTGTCCAAGTAGTTAGTTCCACAATCAATTTATTAGGAAGTATGTCTGACATTCAGATGGAATCTGTCTTCCTGTAAGCTAACTCAATTGTTTATGCCTCGACTCAAGAATGAGTCCCAGGTTCTTCTGCACGACATCCTTTCAGATATGTCTATGGAGATTCTCAATCATCCAGGTCATGGCTGTCCCAAAGATACTTTTTCAAGAGGCAACTGGACATTCTGAAGAGCTGAAGAAGCTTCTCGGATAAGTAAAATGTCTTCAAAGAAAAAATAAGAAATTCCAGTTGCCTCTTTAAAAAAGCAACTTTGGGACATCTTTTTGGATATTTAACAAATACCATCATATTCCTTTTATGAGATATTTTTTCATGTGGTATAGTACATTTCTCAGTCATTCTTTATATAGCTTAGCTTTAATGGTCTGGTCATTTCATTATTTTTCCCTTTAACCTGTTACAAATTCTTTGAATATTTCTTTGGTGGAATCCCCTGAACTGAACACAATATTTAAGGAGGAGTCTGACAATACCAGAATAGAGTGCAGTGATTATTTCCTGTAATTTGGAAATCATATGCAACCTAAACATATTGTTCATATTTAGTTGGCAATCTACACTTATTCCAAGTTTTATCAAACCTGGTATCCCCCATGCTCTACCTATGTCTTTGATTTTCATTTCTTAAGTGAAAAATTTGGCCCTTGTTACATTTCATTCTGTTACTTGTGAACCATTGTTTCTATCTATCATGGTAACTTTAAATGTTTTAGGAATTCTGAGAGTTAATCCTCACAGGGTTCTAAAAAACAAAACAAAAACACCCTGATAACAGAGTTGGTCATTGCCAAAGTAGGAGACAAATAGAAACCTGCTCGAAACTGAGGTCAACCAGTCATTTGCACAGCTTGAGTGGAAGGAAGATGGATAAAAATATGAATGTTCATTTCACTATAACTATGACTTGCATTTGATCCTCAGCAGTTGCTAAAATTATTTTGTAATAGCTTTTTGGTTTTTCTAAATAAAATCTATTTATAATAAGTTGTTGGATGGATTCCTCTCTGCCTGTTTACTGTTTTATTTTGAATGTACAGTATCTAGAAAAGCTCTTTTTGTATTTTGTATCTGTCTCTAATCTGAATTTATTCTGTTTTTCCATTTCTATTTTTGTTTATTTTGTTTTCCAGCTCTATAGTTTCAGGCAGGGTATTCTCTTCCTCTCTGACTTGGTCCTCTTTCCATTTCCTGAAATTTTCTTCAGTTTGTTTTTCAGATATTTACTGGACACACTGGTGGCTTTTGCTGTTCCATTTTCATTTTTTCATTAGAATTATTTCTAACTGATGTTTATACGCTTCATTCTTTGTAAACTTTCACCTCTTGAGATACTTTTTCCATAAATGTATCTTGACATGGGTTCCTGACTTAATCTACATCTTCAAATTCCAAAATACTTTTCTAACTAAATTTCCTTTAAAATTAATTCCAGTATTACACTGACAGTTTCTATCATGAAACTTTCACTTTTTCATTTAAGGGCTTATTTGTACTGCCCAGATAACTTTGTTGCAACAGCAATAGTTTTTGAATAGCGGAAATGGGCATCACTCTCTATTAATTTCACATTAAAATGTTTTTCTGTTTCATTTCTGAAATACATTTTCTCACTTTCCTAGCATTTCTGTTTGTTTTGGATAGTATAATTCTTGCAGGGTAGCCCCGAGATCATTGTATATTCTTGTCCAAAGAATAGTAGACTATCAAGTCTCTTCAGCTAGACTGAGTGAAAAGACTGAAGAGCAGGGGGCGTGGCCAGACCAACAGAAAAATTTTGAACACTCAGTCTCTAGCAAAGAAGGAAGTGATTACCCATGCGTGGATTGTCGGAGCAGCGAGACTGGAAAAATTGTCTGCTTCTATCAAACATGCAGTTTTGAGACATATATACATGGAACAGTGAAGGAAGATAAGGATATTTTCCTAGACAGCAAAATCAATCTGGTGAAAAACGGAGTACAGAGGACACAGCTAGATTGTACTCACACCCGCAGGTCATTGTTTAATTGATACAACTGGGTAAATGTTTATCATAGGTTTTTTTAAAAAAAAAATTGCTGGAGCTATCTTTACATAAATATTGTAACAATGTTTATAGCAGAAGGTTGCTGGTCCAAACTGTCTGAAATATGTTTTTAAATTACTAGTTTTCTTCCCCTGAATTTCCTTCCGTTTCCATTTCCCTTTCCCTTTCCCTTTCCCTTCCTCTTCCCCTTCCCCTTCCCCAGCCTACCATATTCTACCCTACATAGGTACACAGCAGTGGTGGGTTGCTACCAGTTCACCCCGAATTGGGCGAACCGGTAGCAGTGGCGGCAGGCTCTGCAGAAGCGTCATCCATGCACACCCACAAGCGAAGCAGTAGTGACGGGTTTTGAACAGTTACTTACACGGAATGTAAGCCTGGAGCCATGTAAATGAATATTTCCCTTATTTGTAAGTATAACTTTGTGTGTGTGTGTGAGGGGGGAGGGAGAGGGGAAGGGAGGGGGAGGGAGGGAGGGAGAGAGACGGAGATGGAGATGGAGACGGAGATGGAGACAGACTGAGACTGATAGGGAGAATCTTAGAAAAATACTTATTTTAGATCTTACTGTACCTTCTCAACTGACAGTTCCAATTGAGAAAACAAATTCATTCCTATTCCTCTTCTCCTCACTGATTCTACCAAGTGGAATAACTTTCTATCCTTCAAGCAATTCCCCAACTGCCATTGCTAGACCATTTCATTGCAGAAGCTTAAAGAGTTTTCAAATGATTAAAACTTGGTGTTAAGGAAGACACCCCCTGTGTGTGCTATTAAATAAAAACATATTTATTTTTCTATTCCATTCATCCATTATGTTCTTTTCTAATAATATCTCTTTGATGGTTTACTTTCTGAGAATATATTAATTTAAACATGGATCACAAATCAAATATATCCAATCTGCGACTGTACGTGTGTGTATCTTGAAGTTGTACTTGTCTATGTCTATATGGAGGAAGGGGCTGTTACAAACTTGTAAGCATGTCCTCTGAAAAAGGAGACTGCCAATTGACAATGCTATATTATTTTTTAAGGATATTGACATTTCTGGAGGAGAAACGGCTCTCAGCCATATCTAAATCTTGATAAATTGCCTGTTGAAAGAAATAAATGAACACATTTCTGATGAAATGATTTCTCCATCAAAGAACTTGACAGTTTTACTGAGTTATGAGTAATATCTCTTCACATACTTTCATTGCTGACTGTGGTTATGTTGATTAAAATGTTCATCCAAAATATTTATTCAGAGTAGCCAATAATTCTACACATTGAAACATAAAATATTGATGCTTTAGCTTGTAATCTTAAATAACGTATGAGGTCTGCAGAAACCTAATTCATATCTGCATGTTTAAGGCATTTTCTATAGTTTACACTGGTATGCCTTATGTTCTTTCTATTGATTTTCAAGATAGTACATCTCTGTATGTCAATGCAATTGATTTAGTACGATTTGTGTATTAAAGATTTTGGTTTGTACAAATTATTACATAAATACCATGGTTACTCAATACGGTTAACTATAATAATAAATGCCATTATTAGCTCCAATACTATATTACTATATACCATATACTATATTACTATACTATATACAATACTATATAAATACTCCAAATAAAATAAATTTAATAAAAAAAATTAAATACAATGAAGATCATATGATTATTTACTTATCAACTTCTATGTGGTCAAATCAAACTGGATAAAATTTAAAAGCTGGTCATTTAAAAAAGATATTTACAATGCATATACATTTCTTATTTACCAAATTATGATTGTTTATGGATGTGAATTATTATTATGGTTTGTTGCACAATAAGCCAAATGCTTAGACTAGAGTTGGCATTTTTATCCATTTATTGAGTCTTTCCCAAGGACCTGGGATAGTCAGATGTTGTTTGATGGTGTTAAAAGTATCACCGCAGGATATATAAACTGTTCCAAGTAAAACTGCCTTTTGAAATTGACTGATGGTGGTTTTGTCAATGCTGATGGTTTTCAAGCGGTTTTATTAAGGTCACATGTTTGTACTGAATTTGGCCTTTTTATCCAGTTGTTGAGTATTTCCCATGGATTTGGATTTTGCCAGTAGAGAATTATACTAGCAGATTAACTTTAGCAGAAATATTTGCTAGTTGCTTATAGAAACTCTGTTTTGCTGCCCAAAAAATGTTTCAGAGAAGCCAATGAATCTGAATGTTACAATATATAAAAATGTAGCAACAATTCTAATCATAGGGAGCTAATCACAATTGCATGAATTATTCTTATCTTACATTCCTATCTCTTATTATTCACTTTCCCTTGCTTCTTTATTATATTAAAAATTACAGTATCAACTGAGTGAGCTGTAGAAACTGCATCCAAAGTTTGGAAAAGATATATAGACAGTCATGGACCAGTGATACCCTCCAGTCTTTACAGTTAGTCTCAAGCATTTTCCAAAATAGCTGATGAGACTAGCAGCTGAATCTACCCCCATATTTCACTGAACTTCCTTTCAGTTACACTATGCCTCCTCCCATCTCTCTCTTATACATCCTCCCTCCAATTTCTGTTCTTTTCAAGACTGCAATTGCCATTTCCTAATGGCATATATAGCCCTCAGAATATGAAATGGTGTATCATATGCATATTATCTGGACATTCTAGATTAATTTGACATTTGATGTCTCAGATTAGTTCACTACATGAAAAAAGAAATAAACATGTTGAAAGTAGAAATAAATAGTGACCAATTCCCTCTGCTGATATGAAGATGCAATTGGCTTGCTTTGCAGTAAACAAAGGATGCTGATCTCATTTTCTTTTAATGCTGTTACAATTTGCTAAACAAACTCTAACTAAAAGAAAAACAACAACAATACAGCTGTTCCAAAAAAAAACCACCTCCAGATATTTGCTCTCGCTGTTATCAGTTACTCCTTTTAGACTGTTATCCCTAAATCTTTCTGAATTCAATACAGCTTATTTCCATGTAGATGTTGTATAGGAGTACAGTGTTAGTCCCATAATTTTACATAACTGGAGTGAAAGTCAGAAGCAATAAACTGTTTCCACTGATGGTAAATTATCATTAGACATTTATTGTAAACTCCAACTCAAGTAATATTTCAGACTAAAATAATTTGAGAGTCAGTTTGCTATAGAGTTTAAGGTAGCTGGTTAGAAACCGGCAGTGTGAGTTCTAGTCTTGCCTTAGGCAAGAAGCCAATTGGGTGACCCAGGGCCAGTCACTCATGACAATTACTTTATGACAATCCACACCAGAAAATCTTATCAAGAAAAATGTAGGGACTCAAGGCAGTCCCCCAAAGGAACACATGCAAAAATAATTACCTCAGCATGCTGAGGTGTGCTAAATCACTTAGGTAATATTATTGCTTTCTGCCTTTATTGCAACAGTTGAAATGAAAGCAAAGCAATACAAAATGGCAGAACTAAATGGCTTTTTAAATTTGAATTTTATGATTTTAAATAGAATAGTAAAAACAAATACAAATTGTGCAAAAAAGAAAAAGAAAAAATAGAAAAAGTAAAGAAGTAGAATTAAAAGAAGACAGAAGTATGTAAATAAGTGACTTCCAGTCTTCATCACAAGAAATAAAAACAAATTTGATAATTTATCACCGCTATAAAGTTACAAACAATGCCTTCTCTTCTCATAACCCATTCTTTTTATATGCAGAACCATACATCATCAACTTTTCAGTCCTTCTGACAGCAAAAAAAAATCATAAAGGGTCACCAGGATTGCCTAAAACACATCTTGTTTTAAGTTTAATTTTTATTTTCATTAGAACAATACCTGTAAAAATTAAACCTCTCACTTAATTAAAAACTCATCAACCAATGTGTATAATTCACAACCCATCAACCAAAGTAAAAGCAAAGGAAATTAAGTCATTCATATTTAGCTAGTTCACATATCTATGCATTTTATTTATTTATTGAATATGCTGAAATACTTCTTATGCCCTTTTATGTTTCATTTGTGACAAGCAATATTTGTGAAATACAGTAAAACCACCTAATCTATGCATTCTGAACTAAAGTAAAAGATTAAATGTAGGTATCATTAGATTTTGTATATATAGGGTATATGTCACCAGAGAAATTATCTAGAAGGTGTAAAGGCATTTCAAATTTATATTGGAAATCTGAACATCAAGAAAGGACATTTTATTGTTTGGTAGATGTGTAAAAAAGCTATAAAATTCTGGACTCAAATACAAACTGATTCATACGATTAATATACAATTGAGACAAGAAGTTTTTATTTTGAGACTGATGGACAAATAGTTGGAACAAAGTCAGGGAACTTTGTACATGAGATCTGAAATGAGATTATTGCCTTCACAGAAAGAATCGACACTATCCAGAAATGGAGGAATGATTGGTGAAATGATGGAATTTGCTGAGGGGGCTAAACTGACTACTTGGATTAGAGAATACCTATGGTTATTCCTGACTGGAAACTCTAATGGGCTTTTTATATAAATCAGAAAAAAATGAACAAGATTTATGTTTTTGATAATTGAACAGGATAGATTGTAGAAATATGAAAATTATGCTGTAACCATAGAGTAAGAAATAAATTTAAAACTGTGCATTGGAAGTTACTACTTCTTTTTGCTTTCTTTTCTACTTTTACTTTCCCCTCCTTTTCATGCACTTTTAGCTTTCTTTTCTTTTTTTATTTCTTTTTCTTACTTTATATTAACTTGGATTAATTTTCCTTTTTAATTTTCCTTAATAAAATTATATTTATAAAATGATTTTGCACATCTATGAATATTGCAATATGTGCTTTGAGATTATGTTTGGGAACTGTGCTTGATAAAAGATTAAGCAAAGTGCATTATCATCAAATAGATATCACATATATTTATTTGAAAACAGATTTTTAGCAGTTGTTTAAATTAAGTATAAAGCAGAATCAAAGTAGATAGATTGTCCATTTCTACTCTTATGACATTATACTACATAGAAGAACAATATTACTATCAATGGAACTATTGAATACAAAGTCAGTGTAAGAGATGACCAAGCTGAGTCTGAAGGAGGGGACAAACGGGTCATCAGTTTTGAGTCGCTTCACACTCACAAGTGATTTAAGTCCAACCCACCTTGAATTCCACTGACTCTTATCTACTGTAAATTTGCTTTGACCATTAATAGTTCAAATTCTTGTAGAGAGCATTAGCATGCAATAAATCTATATTCATTTGAACTGCCTGGACTTCTGATTTCTTGTGCTTGACAGACACAATTTCAAGGTGCAAAATTTATTTCAACTCCTAGAACTACGAAATCCCATACCTCTACAGAGCTCAAATGTATCAGTGCCAATGTTTCAGTTTCTTTCTCCTCCGCTAATCCTTCTATTTTGTTTTCACATCCTCTTGAAGCTTTTTTATTCTCTTTACAAAAAAATTGCCAAATTATTAAAAGTGGTTAATGGAACAGACACATAAACAGAATGTTTTGGCATCTTCAAGCTGCTCTGCCTGAAATGTAGTGCAGCATTCAATATGGCAATCACAGATTTTTTTTCTTGGGCTGAATCTTCCATAGCGTTGCATTAGTTGAACATGGCAGCAAGTTGATCCTATTAAGGTATCTGATTTATATAACCAAACATTTTATCTTATTGGCATTATTATTAGCTCAGGTGGGAAAAATTCTTGAGACAATTTAAAAAGTCTCCCTCCATGCTAAATTTTGCTTCCTATTTCCATTTCCCCCAGTTTTCCCTTACATAATGCATGTTATACATCTTATACTACCATTGCTCCCTTCGTAAGTAGTTTTCTCTTTGAAGACCTGCACAACAAAATTATCAGACATAAAAATAACAACAATAATAATAATCAATTGTATTCTGCCTACATTTTTAGCAAAGCCATAGCACTTAGACTTACGTAACGCTTCATAGTGCATTAAAGCACTCTCTAAGAGTTTTATAAAGGTCAGCATATTTTCTCCAACAATCTGAGTCCTCATTTTACGAACCTTAGGAGGATGGAAGGCTGAGTCAAGCTTGAGACGATCTGGATCGAACTCCTGGAAGTGGGCAGAGTTAGCCTGCAATACTGCATTCCAACCACTGTGCCACCACTGCTTTTATTCAGATAGTTTAAGTTATTTTATCAATACTTATCCAAAATGAGAAAAATAAATAAATAAATAAATAAATACATACATACATACATACATACATACATACATATACATACATACATACATACCCTGCCATTCTGAGGGGCTTGGATAAAAATCAGCTGTTGCTTCTACTAGCAAGGAACAATACTTTCAACATCATATGGTGGATTTTTTCAGGGACCAATTTAAATGCATCTGAAGACACTCTTCTAAATCAAACATGCTATGAATTTACATAAAAGAAAGTTTTCTGTAGAGAGTCAGTTGCACTCATAGTTGGCACTAGTTAAGCAGTCAACTCCCACAAGTGCTCAATGTTTCATCTTTTATCTCAGGGCTTTTCACCAAGCAGAGTAAAGTTTGAATAAAAAGCTTCAAAGATAAAATTGGAAACCAGAACTAGCAGAAGCACTGCATTGGTATAAAGAGAAGTAGGCAAAGATAGTCAAAAATATTGCCATTTTTAAGCTCATGGAAAAAATTCTAAAGACATCTTTCATCTATTTAGATGATTTTTTTTTTGCTTCACAGAGTTTAGCTCACATCCTTAACTAAACTTTCCTTCATAAAGATTGTCTGCTTCTTAATGTTGCATAATTGATGGAGTCACTGAGAAAAGAAAGATAGTTGAAGATTGGAAGATAAGCAAGTGGAGTAAGGTTCTTATATTTTGATAGTGATTATGCTGGATCTGAAAGGTCCAGGTGAGAATAAAAATAAAATTATACTGTAGCACACAGTGGTGTCCACCTGGAAGTCAGAAATGACAAGCTGTTAGGCACACCATGTGAGGGTGAAATCAAGGGGAGGAGGCTTTCTATAATATTCATTTTTTCAAGCATAGGTTCATTTCATCTTGTTTCTGCAAGAAATTATGAATGATTTGCTTTAAAATCCATTTTGGTTTTTATGCATAGAATTTCTCAGTTCTAGACTTCTTCTTTTCTCTAATGTATGTCCTTCATGAAAATGTTTCTAATGAATGATAAAACTATTTCACAGAATTTGGAGAATTCCAAAATCCAAAGGATAAATTACATCCCAGGTCACATATAAATCTGAGTAACATCAACTGGCTCAGATCTATTACAATATCCCTTTTCCTTGGTAGGCAACCAAAGCAGCATTCAACTGAATCTGATATACAGAATTTTTAGAACAGGATTCCAAATCAATGTTACAGAAAATCTTAAGCAATAAAAATATATTCTTTGACAGCAAGTTCCAACAGATAAACAACTATGTAAAGCTTAAAATATATTAACCTTCTGGAAAGCTTAATATGCCTTTTTCTGTAAAATTCCATAACTCTCTACAATTAAAAAAAAGTAGAAAACCTCAGCTTTTCTCAGTCTAAGGTTATTACCTTGTCAGCAGCCATAATGTCTGTGGAAGTTGAATAAGACAGGGTGCTTTCCTAAGGAGGGGAAGGAATTCTGCATCCTTGTTACAAGATCATCAGTAGAAAAACATTAAAAAGGGCTATGAAATCTGGGCTGCAAAATTCCTAGTGACATTAGATGGTAGCAAAGACATTCAGGGAACTGTAAATCTAAACTGGTCTCTAGTTCAGTTTTGAAGAAAAACAGATATGAATTCCATGAATTAACAAATTATTCCTATTCTTTATAATTTTCTACAACTCTAGTGCTCAGGCTTTTTCTTTGTCTCTATTAGGTGTAATGCAGATTAAATGGATTTTGATCTTTGAATTTGATCTTTACTTAGGCTAAATTTTTAGTCCTCTTTAGCTCATTGGAGAGGGAACTATTGTTTCTATGCAAACCATAAATTCTGACTCCCTCTCCTTTTTGTGATCATGGTGAGAAACCAGCTCCAAAACCTATAGAGAATCATATCAGTTTACTTTGGTCAAAGAAAAAAAAATACCTTAGTATAATTGCATATTACAGAAGAAAGAATTTGTGTAGTTGCAATTCCCCTGACAATATTCTGTGCAGCACAGTTCAGAAAAAAAAATACTATACCTTAAATGCTAAAAATATTCTGGCATCAGCACTGAGAAAAGATGGGCTTTTTAATGTCATTCTATGGCTTCCTTTCTCATTCAACACAATCTTGCTGTTTTGAGATGGTACAGAAACAGGCTGTGCTACTAGTACAAAGCACAACTGTGCCTGCTACTCTTTTAAAATAATTCAGACTAATAGTCATTTATTATTGTCTTTCTAAGAATAGACAGGCAGATGCTAATAAACCTGATCGCAAGAATAGAAAGCCATTCTGGCAGTCTCTTTCTGCAAACGTCAAAATGCCTGAATCTGTAAATCAAATCTGCAAATATGATCTTCTTCCCAAAGGAGATTTTCAACATTTGTATTCAAGCCCTGCTGTGTTTTGTCCTCAGAGAAGCTTGATACCTCTCCTAAATAGGAATCAAAACTGATTTTCGTTGATGCTGTTTGAAGCTGTATGCCATCTACTCATTTTCTATGACTAGGCAACTCGCTACCCCCAAAATCAACCAGACTCTAATCTACCTTCCCATGCTTAAATGTTAACATGCTTACTGGCACTGGACTGAATCCATGGCTATAGCATAAATACTTCAGGGTTAGCTTCAGGAACTTGCAGGCAAAAGCCAAAAGAGAACCATCATTGCTGTTGTTTGGTGCATTGAGAATTGAATGAAATATTGAATAGCTATATTTGTCACATGGGCCAATGAACTTGTTCCAAATTGCTTTTTAAACCTGCCCTTATTCCAAAGCATTGTGAGGGACCGAAGAGATCTATTTTGCCCTGATATAACTGAAACTTCCTAACCATGGATATTTTGACAGATGTTTAAAACAAATAAAACCAAATCAAACTCATCTCTTGTGACTTCATGGACATATCCATGTAGTTCTTGGCTGCTTGCCACAACTTTCAACAAAGTAAAAGGAGTAAGTATGTCAGGTCCTGGTTTATTCCAAAATTCAGACAAGCATCCTGTTACTTGTGATATAAGCAAAAGCAGAAATATACACTCATTACTGTATACACAGAGATACACTCAAATAGGAAATGTTTAGTTATTTCTTTACTTACGGACCAGATGAAAATAATGCAGCCAGTTCTGTTCCTTTCTTAATCTAAATCATTGATGAGCATCCAGCAGCCTCATGTATGGTTGTGTGAGGTCCCTACAGAGTCCTTGTGGAATCTCACAAATCTCTCTTTGTTGCACTGGTGGATTTTTTTTTTTTTTTTTTTTATGAAAAGGAAAATTCCATTTTATGGCTTACAGACTAGTGTTTTTTATTTACTCCTGGATTCCCACACTACACTAAACCGTAACTGTGTTTGTTCTTATTTAAGATTTAACACATTATGTGAATTCCATATCACTGAGTAAAACATGATAAAACAAATCATGGATGGTGTGACGTGTAAACCCAAACACTGAATTCCCACTGAACCTTAAATGAAAATGAATTTGGGAAGTGACTAAAGAAGGAATGACTATTGGGAAGCACAAGAGTTTTTTACATAATAAAAAAGAAGTAAAAATAATTTATTTTTAATAAATAATGGAAAATAAATAAATAAATGGTTAAATAAATAGCAATGAAATAAAAAAAGAAAACTTAGAATAAACCTTGAGCTCCTTCTCTAGTTTTCTGGAAAGAAGAAACCACTGTACCATGTTCAAATGACATGGTAACATACTGTAGAAACAAAACCACAGAGAGAAACAATTTCCAGATGTGCTGCTCAAACAATGTGTTAGGGCAGGTTGGAGTTAAAACATAGTTGCTGTAAGTAATCTAAATGTACACATATGAAAAATTATTCAGCATGAACAACTTCTATAATTTATTTTCACATATTTAACAGAAAAGCTATTTGCTGAACTTGAAAGCCTCACTATAGACTGTAATATTTCTAGAATAATAGGCAAACCCTAATAAACAATAACATGGGAGCAAGGTAAATTTAAATCTCATTGTACAGCATAAGCTTTGGGCCATTTAGATTGTCCAGCAGAACAATAGTATGGAAACTTTTTGTGAGCCATCCAATCCAGTTCCCTTATCCAGGGAAATTCCAGGAAATAAATTATATTCAGGCAATGTCCTTAATTTCCACAATTCCTAAAGAGTAAAGTATCATTATGTATAGAAATCCATTCAATTCCACACATATTATAATTTGTGGTTATATTCTTATATTTGCTGTTCAATGAGCATTGCATATGGATTAGCAAAATGGATTAACATGGACCTTGCCAGGTGCAGAACACAGGAATCAAGTTGACTATATTATTAACCCAAGAAAGTGGAAGAACTCAGTTATAACAACAAAGATGTTATAAGAGATTATTGTAGAGCAACTTTAAAATCTAAAGAAGAAGAAAGCCAGTTCCCACAGTTCCCATATGATCTTTAGCATCTTTAGCTTACAATTTTCAAGGAGAGCATTAGCTATCCCTTAAAGCCCCAAATCTCATTGGTATGAACCCAGAAAAACTTAAATGAAATCAAAGCTGTTATTAAGGATGAATGTGAAAAGAGACTGATAAAGACCAAGAAACAGAAGAAAGCAAATTAGATTTCAGAAGAGATGGAGGATTTCCAAAAAAGAAAAGCCAAAACCAAGCAAACATCTCAGGAAAGAACTTCAGAGTGCTATTGGAATAGGCAAGAAATAATATTACAGTAGCATTTGTAAATATACTGCAGATTGAAACAGACATGGAAAAACAAAGAATGTCTTCCAAAACATCTCCAAATTTAGAAGAATGAAATTGGTATGCTAAAGCTTGCCAATTGACAGATAGTAACTGATTCAAAGATCCAATAAAGATAAAAGGAGTTACTGAAATAATACACTGGAGATGTCAACATCCAAAATTCCTCAGAAAATATTCTCTATTTATAAGATCCTCTGGTATTACTAGATAAAACTAAACCAGTCATTACTAAGTTGGAAAGCTAGAAGAATTGCTGGATCACCTACTGAAATATGGCAAGCAACGGAAAAAGAGTATATCATTCTAACCAAATTATGTCAGGAAATCTGGAGAACAACACAGTGGCTAACATTAGAAGATGTTAGTCTACATAAAAATACAAAGAAAGGGAATTTAAGATTGTACAAACTATTGCATAATTCTCTTAATTTCATATACAAGCAAAATACTCTTTAGGATTAAACGATATATATTTGAGTCCTGGATGGAAAAGGAGATGCCAGATGATCAAAGTGGCCTTAGGAAAAAAATATGTTATTGATGCATTCAGCATAATTGCAAAAAGCTAGAAAGAACATTGATACTCTTGAAGAATCCTTAGAATACCATAGATAGAAAGGAAGAAATGGGTCACTGAACAAATCAACCTAGAATTGTCAGTCGAGGCACAAATGCTTAAATTATCAAATGTTAAACATGTTATGCGAAGGCTATCTATCTGCAATGTCTATAATGCTAGAAAAAATGACAGGATAAAGAAGAGAGTGATCAGAAATAAAGTGGATGGATTTAGTAATGGCTTAAATTTGCAAATCAATTTATTAACAGAATACTGATTTATTCAATTCAGTTATACATCAAAACTCAGAAGAAAAAATAGAAGAAAAACCATGTTTTCTTCTTGTTGCTTTTGTTGTTGTTTAAGAGCCAACTAAAAGGAAAGGAGTAGACAGAAAGAGGATATTTTTAATTGAAGTGCAAAGTATTTCTCTTCTTGATCCTAAATAGAACCAAAGCAGAATTTGACAATTGCCAGATAGTACTGATCAGTAGAAATAAAACAGGTCCATACATCTTGGGAAGTCCACTAAGAGAAGTGCAATGTCCAAATAACTCAGTGGTGCAGCTGACTAGCCTCGGTGGTGCAGCGGACTAAGTGCTGTTGAGTGCTAGCACTTAGCTGCCAGCTGCCTGCAATTAGTGCGAGTTCAAATCTCACCAGGCTCAAGGTTTACTCAGCCTTCCATCCTTTCGAGGTAGGTAAATTGAGGACCTGGATTGTGGGGGCAATAAGCCAGCTTTGTATAGAACAACACCACTTGAGGGCGAAAGCCCTAATAAGCAGGTATATACATAAAAGTATGCAGGCTATTGCTATAATGCATTGTAAGCCACCCTGAGTCTACGGAGAAGGGCGGCATATAAATTGGACTAATAAATAAAATAAATAAAGAAATCTCTGTAGAAGAGGCAGTATAATGAGACTTGAGGTAGGGATTCAACTGAGTCTGATGCACTAGGACAAAATTGGACATTATAAGGGAGTCTTCTGAATTTTATTTCCAAGACATCAGTAAATAGAGAAATCCAACAGGCCATGGTGAGGTATGTGGAACCTTTTATATTTATGTACAGTTGTATAGTTCAGATAGCTCACTGTTTACACAAAAGGCAGAACTGGAAATGTGTTTCAGTAAGGAGGTGGAGCTAATTTGCCATTCTATACCAAGGTAAGTGAGTTATCATTTTGACTGCCTGATTATAGGTTAGCCTAAGGAGGACTTTCCAAAATAATCCCAATGAAAGGAGTTTGTTTTCCACCAATAGTCAGTGGTGGGATTCAAGTAGTTTAACAACCAGTTCTCTGCCCTAATGATTTCTTTCAATAACCAGTTTGCAAAACTGCTCAGAAAGTTAACAACCGATTCTCCTGAAGTGGTGCGAACTGGCTGAATCCCACCACTGCCAATACTCTCTAGAGTATGATGGGGTTACCACCTAGTCAGTGATGGGTTGCCCCCAGTTCGGACCAGTTTGCAAGAACTGGTAGTAAAACTGGCAGGAGGCCCCGCCCCGGATGTCATCATCCGTGATCTGCGCATGCACAGAAGCTTCTGAGTGTGAGTGAGCGAAGCGCGCACGCGCGCCCATTGCAAACCAGTGGTAAAGTAAGTAGAACCCACCCCTACACCTAGTTCATGTAGAATCAGGCCAGCTGAATAAAACATTTTTAGACAAAAAAAAAAAAAAACAGAAAAGCTTACTTCATAATTGAATTTATTTTGGTTTCCAAGACCTGGAATATCTTCTTTAGACTGAACTGTCTCTAAAGGGACATAGTTACAATATAGTTCAGCTTGGAAATTATACACTAACTGGAGTATTAGAATATAGATTTATGGCCCTGGGATGAAGAAAGTAAATTAGTTTGATTGAAAGTGTCTATAGCAGTGGCAGGTGCCATAATGTGTTTTGTACAATGAATTAGATTGAACTTTAACACAAGGGCTACATGGAAATAAGGATGTTAGAAGAATATATACATGCATACAATGTACTGTATGTACTGTATGTATATGAATGAATAGATCAGAGTTTCTCAACCTTGGAAGCTTGAAGATGGGTGGACTTCCCTCCCAGACTCCCCCAGCCAGCGCTGCTGGCTGGGGGACTCTGGGAATTGAAGTCCACCCATCTTCAAGCTACCAAGGTTGAGAAACACTGGAATAGATGGATAGTTGCCTAGATAGATGGATAGTATATAGATAGATAGATGAGTAGTGGGTTGCTACTGGTTCGCCCCAGATCGGGCGAACTGGTAGTGGCAGTGGCGGGAGGCTCTGCCTACCCGCCTGGACGTTTCTGCACACATGCAGAAATGTCGTGTGTGCACCCACGAGCAAACCGGTAGCAGCCGAAATTGAAACCCACTACTGAGATAGACACATACAGATGATACACATGTATATATAAATATCTGAATAACATGCAGCAAATATATGAAAACAGTAATGTATTGTGAAACTGCAGAAACAGATTTTCCTGTTGAAGCAGTGATTCCTAAAACATATATCCACAGCGGTCCTCATTTCCATAATTAACTGCTGGTACCTTTGTATTCACTGTTCATTTCCTTTACTTTCCTGCCTCATCCACTTTTTTCAGTGTGCATCATTAAAATGAAAATTTAGAGCTTATAAATTAATGACAATAATTCCAAAGTCTCTAATGATGCTCTTGATCACTAAGCCATCAGACCTTCCAGAGTACCAGAATTAAGGCGGATCAGTTCTACAGAAGGCTTACATAAAATGCTAGTGCTCTGTTTAGTGTCACTTAAACAAGAAGTTTAGATGACTTTCCATTTTCCTATTACACAATGCAGATTGTTTAGGATTAGTTACCTTATTTTGCCTTATGTTTAAATGGCGTAAACGGGTTGAGAACTGTTTTTATCATTTGTCCTTTATATACCTGCATTTTCCATTTTATTCATTTCTTTCATAAATGCCATTGTTTTCCTGAATAAAAAACTGCAATAAGGACCATGGATGAAGCCAAGCACATGTAAACTAGGCAAACTATAGAATGGAAGCAAAAGATGCTGTTTTCAAATGCACATGGCTATAAGAAAACATACATATTGCAATTCAAGCCAGTTATAGCAGCAAGGGAAAAATTGTAGCTTTTTATTTGAATTTCTGGATAATTTTTTATGTTTCTCCAGAGCAAGTTGGTTCACACTTTGGTTAAATTTTGTTGCACATCAACCATTATGTTTTTTTTCTTGGAAAGCAGCCCGAAATCCTTGCTTACTTGCAGTCTTTTTTTTTCAAAATTCGTAATCTGAATATCCCAGTTTGAGTATACACTTACATTCAATATTCCATATGTTTTCCTCCTGTTCTCTTGGTACATTATCAAAATTCTCTCCTCTATTTCATCATAATTCAATTCTTATTCACCTCAGGACAATTTTTCTTTTGTATCTGAGAATGTGCAAAGCCTTCCTTTGAACATATACTTTCTAAAAGATTACTTTTATAGATCAGAATATACTTGGATATTAATATGGTATCTCAACAACACACAGGTTTCTAGGATATTGTGTTGAATTTAATATGCATCTTCATTTATTTTTTTCCCAATTTCCTACAATTTAATGACAGGATTATTTCATGACCAGTTGATTATTGGCTGCACTAACTTAAACAAAGTAGAACACTGCAAATAATTGGTAGGTTTTATTTTGGGATCTGCTCCAGATCAAAAGAACCATCTCAATATTGGTCATTGCTTTTAGTAGGACAATTTTATTCAAACTATGCTCAGAATTAGAATCTAAATGTGTCAAATTTTGTACAATGACAACTACTTGCTTGAAATCAATTGCTAAGTAACAATCTCCTCATCCATCCAGCAATACTTAATTGTTCAGAATTTTGTAAAGAAAATAACCAAAGTCTGAAAATGTAGCTTAACTTTTAGCTGCTGAGTAAAATTGATTATTTCCGTGGAAGTCAGAAATCTTTATTTCTAACAAGTTAGAAGATAATGATGGTCTTAAAATACTATGTGCATTATACTGCAACATAGCATGCTATTTACTACTTATTTTGGATAAGTAATTCTATCTAAATTAGAATTCTGATGGCTCTGGTGTACAACTGCATATCCATTATAATAAAAACTGCTAACTACTGCCTATGGCTACTGCTTGTGCCATCTGTCTCTCTTAATGAATAGAATGAGTTCATCCTAATGTCACATACACTAATATTAATTGTGCAAGCATGTCAACAAAGATTATGAAGAAATCAGTTATCCTTTATATTATTTTAAGAAATGTTAATTATGTTTCTGAAGTTTAATAGATATTTCAAAAACAAATCATTATTTTCTTTTGCTTAATAATTATCTACTATTGATTATGTGCCATCAAGTCAGTGTTGACTCTTAGCAACTGCATAGATTTTTTTCTAGGATGAATAGTCCCTCACAATCTTTGAACTTTTTAACAGTACACTCATCACCATTAAACTACTGATCATCTTCTTCTCTTGCCCTCCACCTTTCCCAACATTAGAACCTTCTTTAAGAGAACTGGGTCTTCAAACAACGTATCCGAAATAATTTAAACCTGGTCATCTATGATTTGAGAGACATCCTTGGATTGATGATCCATTTTTTTCATGACTGTCCATGGTATTCCAGGGTGTTCACATTTCTACTGTACACTATTTCAGTACACTCCTTCCTTCTTCGTTTTATCTAATTTAAATAAATTGTAACTCATTGGCATCCCTTAACATATCACAACTAGCCTCATGGTGTGACCAGAACAATCTGGAACTGAACACACTCAAAACCGTAGAAATTGTGGTGGACTTTAGGAGAAACCCTTCCATCCTATCACCTCTTACAATACTAGACAACACAGTATCAACAGTACAGACCTTCAAATTTCTAGGTTCTACCATATCTCAAGACCTAAAATGGACACCTAACATCAAAAACATCATCAAGAAAAGCACAACAAAGAATGTTCTTTCTGCGCCAACTCAGAAAGCTCAAACTGCCCAAGGAGCTGCTGATCCAGTTCTACAGAGGAATTATTTAGTCTGTCATCTGCACCTCTATAACTGTCTGGTTTGGTTCTGCAACCCAACAAGACAGACACAGACTTCAGAGGATAATTAGAACTGCAGAAAAAACAATTACTACCAACCTGCCTTCCATGGAGGACCTGTATACTGTGTTAGGATATGGTTTGAGCCTAACAAGTTGTCCAGGCAATATATGTGTTCTGTAACTTTAATATGAATATGTATTGTGTGACTTTAAGGTTTTACTGCTGATTCATTGTAATGCTGAGTCATACTGTAATTAGATAATCACTGGTTGTGAATGTATTTAAGAAAGGTACTGTAATGTATTCAGTTGATGATAAGCTACCATAGTGTGTGGAGTTGCAATCATTGTGCTATCATCGGTTGGATGGATCTGCTACCATCGTGGTTTGTGAACCAGAGTGAGTTTTTATTCTAACCAACTACAGTTTCTGTGGTAAGAAGATTTTTGTATCACTGGACTGATTTAACTGGCAAAGACTTGGATTGGTTTAAAGACTATGAGATTGTTTTTTCACTATAAAGTAAATAAACCAGTTTGCACATCTCTTATTCATTGCTCTCAGCAACGTTTCTCTGTGCTCTACACTCTGCTGGTTGGTAACACAACAACAATATCCCTAACATACTGCACAAGTCAAAAAGAGGGCTATGAAAATATTTACAGACCCCTTGCATCCTGGATAATAAACTGTTTCAACTCCTATCCTCAAAACAATGCTATAAAGCACTGCATACCAGAACAACTAAAAAGAAGAACAGTTTTTTCCCAAATGCCATAACGTTTTGCCAAATGCCATCTGCTAAATGACTAATTCCCTCAACGCTGTCAAACTAGTTACTAAGTCTGCATTATTATTAATCTTCTCATCGTCCCTATCACCCATCTCCTCCCACTTATGACTGTATGACCATAACCTTGTTGCTGGTATCCTTAAGATTTATATTGACTGTTTCCTAGTACAATTTGATTGCTTATTTGTTATCATACTTCTTACTTTCATGTTCTCACTGTAATCCTCTCTTTTCCAAATTTGATTCTTTTTGGCATAGCAACATCAGTAATTAGATATTCCAAAGGCTTTAACCTAGACATATAAACACCAAAAGTTTTTAGTACTCCAAAAGTTCAATAGCTGTTCCTAAATAGCATGTTGAGTGCCATCTGACCTGAAGGTCCCATTATCTGCCACTACATCATCAGTCATTTTATGTTTTCTATTCTCATGTTTTTTTTTTAAATGAAAATACATAAGTTTACTATTGCCTGCTCCTTTCCCTCTCTTCAAGTTTAATTCACAGTTTTATCAATTTGTTAGAGAAAGAGTTTAAAATATTGATAATTGAGATCATTGCCTTTGGAAAGGTAATCAGGGTACCAGGTTTCCTTATAGAGAAGGGATGTCAAACTCACGTTGTCATGGAGGTGTCATGTGATATATAGGGACTTTCCCCCCTTCCCTACTGGGTGTGGGCGTGGTTAGTGCGTGATGCAGGTTGGGAGTTTGACAGCCCTGTCATAATCACATGAAATACACATGTCCCTTAGCTGCTATTTTAGAACATAAATATTTGACTTCCAGGATCACCTGATCTCCACAATCAGAACCTCAATTGCAGCACTAATGGGCTGAGCTTGAAGTGCTGTCAACTTTCTCATCAAAGTTGTCTTTCTTTCTGAATTTCCAGTAATTGAGAGAAAGAAAAAAAGCCTAATATGTCAGAAAACATGCTACAATATTAGTACTAAGGTTTAGAAAGCAGTTATTAGTGAAGGGGACAGGAAGGTGCAACAGCCAAATCTATTACTTTCTTCTAAATAAATAAATAACTTTATTGTCATTGTACGTGTATACACAGTATACCCATACAACAAAATTCACTTAACACCCAAAGACCAGGTCCAACACACATAACAATCCCCAAACTCACTCCCACCCACCACAATTCTCCACCCCTAAACTACCCAAACATCCACACAACAGACCAAGTAATACTGTCTAACAGCTCACTGTTGGACAGTGAGCTTGTTGAGTGCAATTATAGCTCTGGGATAAAAACTATCCAGAAAATGTGTGGTCCGAGTTTTAATTTGTGTGTATCTTCTGCCAGAAGGCAACAGTCCAAAAAGATTGTAAGCAGGATGGGAAGAGTCTCTGAGAATGTTATGCAACTTGCTCAAACAGTGAGATTTGAAGATGTCATCCAGGGCTGGTAGCTGGAATCCGATGATATTCTCGGCAGTTTTAGTGATTCTCTGTAAAGCTTTTTTTGTCCCCTACAGAGCTGCTCCCATATCATGCAAGAATGCCATATGTCAGGACACTCTCAATGGTGCTGCGATAGTAGGACAGAAGTAGATGCTGAGATAGATTTATCTTCGTGAGCATTCTCAGGAATTACAGCCTCTTCTGTGCCTTCTTCACAAGCATGTTAGCATTCAAAGCCCATGAGAGGTCCTCCGAGATATAAATGCCCAGAAATTTAAAACTACCAACCCTCTCCACCTCCTCACCATTTATGTACAATGGTAGATGTACATCTCTCTTCCTCCTGAAGTCTATTATAAATTCTTTAGTTTTTGTGGTGTTAAGTGTGAGATTATTTTCATTAAACCACAATGTCAGGCCTCGTACTTCCTTCCTGTAAACAGACTCATTGTTCCTATTAATGAGCCCCACCACTGTTGTGTCATCCGCAAATTTAATAATTGCGTTGGTGTTATACAATGGGGTGCAGTCATGTATGTACAACGAATAAAAGAAAGGGCTTAGCACACAACCCTGGGGGACTCCTGTGCTTAGTATCAGAGTAGAGGAATGGTGAGATCCCATCCTTACTGACTGTGGCCTACCTGTCAGAAAATCCCTTATCCACAAGCAAATCCTCTGATTTATACCCAAATTGGACATTTTAAAAAACAACCTGTTGGGTAAAATGGTGTTAAAGGCAGAGCTATAATCCACAAATAACAGCCTCGCATGTCCCCTGTTGTTCCAAGTGATTCAATACAGTATGGACAACAAGAGACATAGCATCATCAGTTGATCTATTACCCCTATATGCAAATTAGAATTGGTCCAAAGTAGATGGAAGACTAGCCTTAATATAGTTCAACACCAGCCTACTATATTTGAATACTGTACTCTGTATTTTTCAATTTCTTCCTGTATCAAAAAATTGGAAAGTTCATTGAGTCCAAGCCTTTCCAAAATTCTCAAAAAAAAAAAAACCCAAAAACCCATCAACAACCCAAAAGACAAAGAAGACAGAAATACGTCCATGTTCCAGAAATCTAGCAAAAGAGTTGTGAACTTTTTTTTAAAGTCTCATCTCTACAAGCAATGAAGTTTATTACTCTATACCATAGGAAAATGGCATGCAATGCCAGCCTATAAAAGATTTATTTTCAAAACAAATCAAATTAAAATAATCACTGCTTGTTCCATCCTATTTTTTATGCTTAGTATTTCAAATCATCCAACTAAGGAGTGAATTCCAAGTCTTCAAAGCCTTATGTTTTATTGAATAAATATGCTATTACACAGTGGTGGGATTCAAATAATTTAACAACCAATTCTCTGCCCTAATGATTTCTTCCAACAACCAGTTCACCAAACTGCTCAGAAAGTTAACAACCGGTTCTCCCAAAGTGGTACGAACTGGCTGAATCCCACCAGTGCTATTACTGCTACTTCCAGATATAAATCCATCACAGCAAAATCTTCTGATTTAACAATGTACCAAAAGGGGAAAAGAAGTTTGGAAGACCTGTCAATATCACTTTGAGACCGAAAACATACCTGATACATCCTACAGCACGTATGTTCCAATTCAACTTTTCTAATCAGTCTAATAAACTCAACTAAGCATATTGAGCATAATTCACTACATCTTTCCTTTTGCAATCTAACCAATACTTCAAGAAACACCTGTCAAATTTAACAGAAGTCTTTCAAAGCAATTAGAGGCAGATTCACCTGTCCATTAGTCTATCTACTAAATCCTGCAGTTGACTTTTCTCCATGAAACAAATGAATCTTACCATGCCTTGCCCCACTCCCATATTCCACAGAATAAAATGACTCCTGTGTTGTTAGGAGGACTTGCCAAGGCAATCAAGAAAATTTCAAAGAGCACTCACTTGAATCACAGTCCAGTTGTTTGCTGCAGAATGGATCCAATGCATACCAAACACAATGCATTTGGTATTTAGCCCAGTGCTGCTTTAAAGAAATAGGCTTTTGGTATGCCAGCTTGCAATGCTTGTAATGATTATTTACTGCAGCTGTTGCTGAAGGATAACAAAAGTGTTGTGTGAGCTAGAAAGGGCAGTCAATGCCATTTCTAGCCCCTGTATTGAAATGAATAATCAGACCAGCACCAACATCCTCCCATATACAACAAGGGCTACTGAGTGTAGCTGCAAGAGCAATAACTTTTCTCCCTTGGCAACAGATGGCATACTTGGCTTTGATCCTTCTTGCAAGTGTAAAATAAATCAGAATCTTGTTACAGTAAGAATGTGTTCTATCCCTCACAGCTTTCATGTATTCTCTTTATTAATTTTAATGCAATCATGATTAGATAAGGACATATGCTACCTTTCTAATGCTAAAAGGCACAATTCTGGCATACAAAAGAACCTTGATTCTGGATATATATATCTTGTAAATACTATCATTATTCAAGGCTTTTAATAGTAGTTAACAAGTCACAGGTGAAAGAAGCAAAAGCATAGAAAGAAACCAGCGTTTTCCATCAAGGTGGCAGTGTTTAGGGATGAAAATGGCATCCAAGCTTTTTTCAACAAATCAGCATCCTTTCATTGTAAAGTTTACACCTAAATTCCTGGAAAACCAGCAATGCCAAAACTCTGTAAAATCAATGAACTTAAGTGCACTTAATCATTCACCGGATCAGAGATTAGCAAAAGCAATAGGAGGTAGATGTAGAGTTCTTCATCACAACAATCGCTATCCTGCCAAATCAAGTGCTATCATTATTTATAGCATACAGGAGACATTAAGCAAAGAGATTAGTGGATTCTCCTGGCTTTGTTTCCCTCCTGCCCATTGAACTTTCTCAGCTGGAAGGAAAGCATTCATCAGTCACACCCTTTAATGTGGGCTGGAGCTGGGGAAATTTTTTTTTATAGATGGCTAGAATAACAAGTCTAGTCATTTATATCTACTTTCGCCCAGATGCATACAAAGTCATCTGACTATCCACTAACATTCCTTTAGACATGGGATTAGCCCTAGTACAGGGCTGTCAAACTCGCAGCCCATGGGCCGGATGCATCATGTGTTGGCCATGCCCACATGCAGTTTAGGAAAGGGGGGAAAAAGTCATGATATGTCATGTGATGCCACTGTGACGACACAAGTTTGACATTCCTACCCTAATATATACCAGAGAAGAGTGGTTGCGGAGCATGCTCATGCTGTGAGCACAAGATAAAAATAGAAGATAGAAGAAATTTTTGGAAGAAGAAGAAGAAAAAGAACTGAGGAAGATAACATCGAGATGTCATAGGGAAGGGATGACTAATATATTAAATGTTTGTTTATCTTAAAAAAAATTAAAAAATTCTTAAAAAAAAAAGAAAAGATAAAAAGGAAGCATGCTTTAGTGGGGAAGGAAGGAGGAAGGAAGGAAGGAAGGAAGGAAGGAAGGAAGGAAGGAAGGAAGGAAGGAAGGAAGGAGGCAGGCAAGCAAACAAGCAAGCAATGCTGCTAAAATTTGTGGCCTGACAAATAGGACATTAGGAGACATGGGTGCTCAACTGTCGGATATAGATTGTTTTGTAAAATAAGAGCTCTGCATCTGATTAAGTGAGCTGCAGCTCATGAAAGGTTGTGTCTCTTAATAAAATTAGTTAGAAGGAGGGCTACCAAGCTTCTTCTGTGATCTATAGAGTACCCAGTGTGAATGGTGTCCAATTCTATGTTCTGTTTGGATAAATAAATGTTAAATGTTTCTTTTTTAAAGGGAAAGGAAAAGAAAGGAAAGGAATAATGAAAATAGGTCTGGATTCTTGTTAAGTAAAATTAATGCCCCCTGGTTATATGTTTTGTACATAACTCTTAGGAGATTGGGTAGTATTTCATTTAAAAAAGCCTACATACTTTAAAGGATGCAGTTACATTCCTTTCCATAAACCTCTACAGAAGACACACACATGCAGGATGTCCTTGGTTGTTCTTGTTTTTGCAACCCATAAGTTTGAAAGTAACTCAGGTGTTGGCAAAGATGGTAGAACTTTGCAATGGTTGATCTGGTTATTTAGAGAAAATACCTATGTTTATTACTGACTAGAAACCCTTTATAGATTTTCTGTATAAAACAGAAAAAATGCACTTATGATTTGTGGTTTGAATTATTTTTTTTTTAAAAAAACCTGGATAATGAGAATAAGCTTTCTTTTGTAATCATAGAGTAGGTGATAATTTGTAACTATACTTATATTTGCTGCAAAGAAAATCAAAAGCTTTTTATTTTTTCTTCACTTCTTTCCTTTTCTTCTTGCTTTCTTTGCTACTTTTATTCTTTATTACTTTCTTAGTTTTTCTGCTCTTTGTAAAACTTTCACTACAAAAGTTTATTTATTGGTTCGATTTATATGCTGCCCTTCTCTGGAGATTCAGGGCGGCTTACAATGCATTAAGCAATAGCCTTCATACTTTTGTATATACCTGCTTAGTAGGGCTTTCGGCCCCCCCCAAGCAGTGTTCTTTTTTATACAAAGTCAGCTTATTACCCCCACAATCCGGGTCCTCATTTTACCTACCTCGAAAGGATGGAAGGCTGAGTCAACCTTGAACCTGGTGAGATTTGAACTTGCAGTAATTGCAGGCAGCTGGTGTTACTTAACAGCACTTTAGTCTGCTGCGCCACCAAGGCTCTTCAAAGTTAACATTTAAAAAGAAGTAACTCAAATTACTAATATCTAACTAAACTTAAGTGATCTTGATCAGCTAGGCAAGGATTTTGACTGTTTTCATATACAATTAGGGTATGGGGAGGGAGCCCTCATAAGAGTTCTGTAATTGTATAAAACACTGGGTTCAGAAATGCAGAATCAAAATAGATATGTAAAATTCATGTTATGGTGTCTCAAAATTCATGACATAAATTTAAAAAATGCTTTACGGTCAGGTAAGCATGTTAGCTGTTGCAGCGTTAAGCGTTACAATCTTTTTCCTGATCTTTTTGTAGTTTACCTTCTTCACCTTATAAATGTATTTAACTCCCTTTGTATCAATGGAATATTAAGAAAGAAATCTGTACAGATATGTGAGAAAGACTGATCTTTTTTTTAAAAAAAAATAATAACAACATGGGAACTTTAGAAAATAATTAGGCTTCCCCAAACAATGCAGGGCAATTCTGTTCTTGGAAACCAGAGAGTGCTTTTAATTAATTTTTGATGCTAGTAGTATGAAAAAAAAATTACAATTTAGTGACACCTTTAAAAAGTCATTGACAAATTCTCCATGGCTCTGGTCTTCAAATTGTTTAAAGACTGTTTGAAAGGCAAGAAAATAAATAATAAATAAATGCTTAAGGAATCAGTAACATGAAGCAAAATATGAAAGGTAAAAGAAGATAATTGTCAACTACTCCTTTGCCAACTTTATTTCAAAACTATGTAAAAGAAAATATCAATTTGATGTTATTTTTCAATACCTTAGGATTGTGCAGAGTTTCAGTTCAGTCTCTAAAAACTGTTTTGGAGAATACAGGGGTGAAAATTTAAGACTTGAATGCTTTAAAGTAACTACATCTTTATCTAGAACTGTGTGGTTGCCCTTTGCTGTTGCCATACAAACCCAGAAAAACATCAAAGTATTGCAGATGGATGCTGTAGCTGTGGCTGAAAGTACTGCAGACTAATGCTGTGAAACAGTTTGGAAAAGGAAACTGTGTTGGCTTTTAATGTTTCTCTGCTTCAATTTCAGCCACAGCTAGATGTCAAACCATAAAAAGGGGTAAGAGGAGGAAAAAAAAACCTACCTAGAAATAAGGAATTAAACTGTATGAGAAATCCTGATGATTTTTAGAGGCCAATACATTATATTGCATTAAGAAATTTTAGGTAAGATGAAGAAATCATTGCAAGATCTATGCAGGTATCAGTGGACCAAATAATCAACAAATATGCTGCCAACCTGCACTTGATGGAGCAGCCCTGAAGGCCTTGGAAAAGATATTCAAATTCCACAATGTGTCTATATGTACAAAGATCAGAATCATGTTGAAGAAGACTCCTGAGAATACTGTGGGTAGCCAAGAAATCAAACACATGGATCACTCAACAAATCAACATAGAGTTCTCTTTCAGGACACAAATGACCAGGTCAACTTCAAACACATTTCTAAAACTCAGTCCTCTGGAAAAGGCTGTAATGCTAGGAAAGATAGAAAGAAAGAGATGAAGAAGATGATCAGCAGAAGGTGGACAAACCCAGTTACAGGGATAATGAGTACACCATTGGGAGACTTAAAAGAATAGGCTAGAGATGGGTCGTTATGGAGCAAATTGTGGCCCCAAAGAGTTGAAAATGACTTGATGGCACACAATCAACAACCAACCAACTCATCTTTGGAAACTAATTTCTTTCTTGATGTATGGTCAGACTTTTATAGGAATGTGCATTATAGGCTAACAATAGCAAGCGTTTTCTTTTATTAGAAAATTATTTTTCTTAATATGTGTACAACTATGCAGGGCAGAAGTAAATTAGTGAGTGGATTGGAGTGTGCTACAGCATGTCTCTGTGTAAAATGGTGAATTATGGTAAATGGTGGTTCTAGAGATATCTATTTCAGTATACAGTGGCACTGAAAACATAATTACACACAAGATTTAATAGCCATACCAGATGTAATTGGTGTATTGACATGTGAAATTAATCAAGATTTACATTTGTTTAAAGCAGCTTCAAGCTTTCTCCTTTTAAACAATTAAACTTACTGAGAGAGATTGCTTAATAGTCCTTTGCTGAATTATTTGATTATGCTAAAAATAATGGCAATGATGCTCTACTATACTTTTAATGAAGTTTTCTATCTCTCCCCACTGCAGTTTTTCTAAGAAAAAAAACACAAAATACATACACATGTTAAAAAGTACTATCAAAACTGAGGGTCATTTAATCATTGCTTTTAACCAGTTTCAAGTAAAATGTGACTTTCACCTATTGCTAATTTTATTTTCTCTCATGGCATCAAGGCTTCAGTGATTTATAGGAGGCTGCTCTAGAAGTTACTAAATCAGTATTAATGAGGAGAATAAGAAAGGGCAATTAGTTTAATTAAAACCAGGACATGAAACAGTTTTTTTGAAAAATTGATATTTTTCCAATGTGCTTGATCTATTTATAAATGGTACAGTCTGTCTTACTATGATTGCATTACCATTTATGTTCCTAATGAAAACATATTTGGCTCAAATCCACCAGAGGTTCTATCTATATGAACTTCATTGGCATCAGTAAAGAACTTGTTCCAATTATCTTTTCTTCTTTTAAATTTGTAAAAATATGGAGTTATTTTGTAAAACTGTATGCCATAAACTGTCATCTGAAAAGAAGAAAAAAATTGTCCTTCTGATCTTGAACAACTGAGATGTTGAGGATAATCTGTTCATTACAGAAAACTTATTTATTTTTCACAAAGGATGAAATGTTTTTTCAAGAGTAAGAATTACAGGTGCTGCATTTAATGTAAGAAAAATGAGACAGCGGATAGGGGGTAATTTTGTAACTACTGTTTACTCTATCAGTAAACATTTGCAATATTTAATCTGGAGTAATGATATAATAAATAGTTAATACCCTTTGTATGTCACAAAAGCAAAATAATGATAAAATCTTTTTAGACAATTGTAACAATTGTATATGGATAAATCAGTATTTTAGAGATATTTATGGATAAATCAGTATTTTAGAGATTTATTTATGGATAAATCACTATTTAGAGAATTGCAGTAAATCCCCATCAAGAAGCAACCTACCTATAGAGATAGTCCTCAAATTATAACTGTTCACTTAATGAACTTACAATGGACCTCTCCAAAGCTACTTAGAATCATGGTCACATGACTGCATTTTGGATGCTTGGCAACCAGCTCACTTTTATTTCACAATTATGGTTATAAGTCAAGGACCACCTGTAACTGATTTCACAGGAAACAGATCAGTTTGTATGGAGATCACCACTGTCTTCATTATAGAGGACAGGAGCTGATATAAATCATAAGTTCTTTGATAAGCTAGCTACAGTCAGTCCTCAAGACCAATTGCCAAGGCTCAGGGGATAAATAAAATGCCAGAAGATGCCAATTTTCTGTGGGAAAAAATTTAATAACTATGAAAAGAATTTTAATTCAAATTTAGATTTATTCTTAGACTATCTTTGACCTTCTTTTTAATCATTAACACAACCCACAACTAACTGAAAGTAGAAAACAGTGTTGCAAAGTTCACTAATCCACGTCTTCCTCTAGCAATTAATGACCTGGTTATTTTAATTAACCTGCACAAATAATAGACAGCGAAAATCCTTTCATTATACAAAGTTTCCTGAGTACACAGAAGTGGCATCAAAGCCCCCCACATAGAAACACATCAAAGGGAAAAGATCTACACACTTAGCAAAGTAAGATAAGAACATTTCCACTAGAGTTGCACATCTACCAAATTAAATATTACAGAGAAGACATTCACACATGCATCCGTACCCCACAAAAGAACTACTACTCCTATATATAATTTCAGTCTCTGAATCTCCACCTGTAGCTACCTTCAATTCTATTTCTATGTTCTCGAATAAACATGCCTGACTCCTCTTCAAAAAGCATACCCAGTATCATTCTTACACAACCTGGCTTGAAACCACCAGATCATAAGATTCTTCTGACATCTCTCCTGGCAATCCCTTCTAAATTCAAACCAATGACATGGTATTCACCATAGTTACTATAATCCTGGAGATGCTTGGTTACATGGTCAAGAAGAACAGCAGTATGTACCCCTCCCCCTTCAGGAAATGAGGTTAAAGGCTAATATCAAAGCAACTTGGAGAGAGATTAATCACTGATGGAATTTCAGAGGGGTGTAAAGATTACGGATAAGCCTTGGCTACTGAAGAAATACAAAGGTCTGACTCCATCCGAAGCTCTAAAGACTGCTTAAGAAAGGATCACAGCACTCGCTACAGGTTAAGGAGATACACTAGGGCAGGGGTCTCCAACCTTGGCAACTTTAAGTCTGGTGGACTTCAACTCCCAGAATTCCACAGCCAGCTTTGCACTACAACCCTGCACTAGAGAAACAGAGGCCAAGAAAATAAACGTCCTATTCTCCTAAGGACCATACTCCCAACTGCAGTGTCACAACACAGTAACAGCAAAGACACCAACAGTAGAAACTAGTAGAACATGTGGAAGAAAGAGAAGACACATAATGTCTTAAAAGTTAATGTCCCAGAATAGGAACCAGTCACAGTAGAAGACAATATAAAACAAGAATTAAAGTAACTACGTGACATTAAAACCAAAAATAAGAGTATCAATGATAATTACATCAGCTCCCCACATAGAAAAGTAAAAACACAAACATCACAAAAAGCAAAAACTAAGAAACAATAAAAATGAGGTTCATATATAATAACTTATATCAAAATAATTCTTATTTATTTTCTAAATGATTGCTACTATAGCAGAAATTGTAAGGCTTCTATTCAGATCTTTCTATGTTAAAGAGATATCTTCTGTGCATTTTGTTTTTGCCAAGGTAACTATTAAAACGAGGGAAGGTGATAAAAAATCAATCTGATTTCAGTTAAAATTTCACATTAACTATGGGGTGAAATATCCTCCAAATTCTTCACTGAATTCAGCTCAAGATTTTAATGGCAAGGGCACCTCTCTGTTCAGTCTATCATTTGGATTAACTACAAGGCAATGAACACCATACTGCAAAATCACCAATATTTACAGTGTAAAAGCCAGAATATCCCTGCCAGATTATCTCATTGTTCTGCTGATGATTTCACTTATCTCTGTTGGTCCTGGCTATGAAATTTGGATTTGGCATTGTCTAAATCAGCAAATATAATGGCTGGAAATATGTAGTGCTATTTTCATTCAAAGTAACATTATTCAATGTTGTACAATGCCTTATTCACTGTAGCTCAACTCCATAGGAAATAGAGAAGCTATGGACATTACTGGATTTTGAGGAAAGAGGAGCAGATTGGAACTGTGCATTCTACTTTCTCTACTGCTGTTCAAACAGAACTTTTAATTACTATGATTGGACCCATAATGCTCACCATGAGTACTCAGGATATTTCCAAAAACAAAGAACAAAAAGTCTGGGCTACTTATTTTCCTATCTGTTTGCTATCTGTTAACTCATAAAATGTTGTTAGGTGTCCTGTCATCAGATCATTTGGGCTTTGAGAAGCTTGACACTATTTTTGTCAAAAGCAAAACAAAGCAGACCCTTAGCCAAACAACAAGACAGAGGGTTCATACCAAAGATGGCTCCTTTCTATCTTCCAGAGGATAGAAATCCTTGACATACTGTCTCTGCTGATCCAAAGCAAGTAGATAGATTCTACTTGAAGTAGATCGTTTTAGAAATATCTAGGACCCAAGCCATGTAGGGCTTTATAGGTAATAATCAGCAACTTGATTTCCACTGGAAAGCAAATATGTAGCCAATGCAACTCACACAACAAAGGTATGACATGGTTATACTGACTTACCCTTATCAGCAGGAAGGCAGCTATATTCTTTATCAAATGTAGTTTCCCAGTGATTTTCAGTAGTGTCATGTAGTCTGAGTCACACTGGTTCAAGCAGAAGCTCCCTTTTCCATGAGCAACTGCATTTGGAACACAAGTCAAAGCTGACCAGTGCTTCCATATGTGCTACAAAATGATCCTTGAGCCCAATCTGAATGCTTAGAATGCAAATATAATCCTTCAGAAAGAGTGATATCTAGAGTCAGTTATGGAACTGTACTGACATTGGATGATTTCTAGATGAATAGAGATTCCATCTTATTTAGAATGAGATTAAGCCTCTATCTATCTATCTATCTATCTATCTATCTATCTATCTATCTATCTATCTATCTATCTAGTATTCACATCAGCAGAAGATTTACAACATCTCCTACTTAGTCCAAGGTAAAAACCTACAAATATCTTTATACTGAAGATACTGCACCCTGTGCTTATGGATGACTTCTCTTAGTAGCTTCATATAGATGTTTAATATAATGGGGGAAGATGGTCTGGATTACCCCAAGATGAAGAAGCTGAAGCTTTGACCTATCTTTGCCCACCACTACTGACAGAAAACATATACTCAGAAAGAACTGGAATCACTGCAAGCCAGTGCTTCCATTGATGTCATGGTCAATGGTATTGAAGATCACCAAGACCAGGAGAGAAAGCCATACTCTCCCTATTCATGTTCCACTAAAAGGCATTCATATATTATCTCTGGGCAGTGGGAAGGGAACAGAAGGATAATGGCCAAATATTCTGTCCCAATAAATGCATTATCTATAAAGGGGAAATATTTAATATTACAATGATTGTTACTGTTATTTAGAGTGCTATGAAATAATGCCATCATATGAAGAAAAATTAATAGATGCATTTGAAGGGTCACTTTATTTAGAAATCAGTGAATTCAATCACCAATTAGTCCCTTCATGAAAACTTTTTTTTAATTAGGAGCAGGCAAGTGGTTGTTGGAAATAAATTAAAAAAGCATCCATGAGTTTATTATTTAATCCATGAAGAGCCCAGGTGGAGCAGCGGTCGTAATGCAATATTGCAGGCTAGCTCTGTCCATAGTCTGGCATTCAATCCTAACCAGCTCAAGGTTGACTCAACCTCCCATCATTCTGAGGTTGGTAAAATGAGGACCAGATTGTTGGGGGCAATAAGCTGACTCTATAAATTGCTTAGACAATGTTGGCAACTTTAAGACTTGTGGACTTCAACTCCTCTGGGAGTTGAAGTCCACAAGTCTTAAAGTTGCCAAGGTTGGAGACCCCTGGCTTAGACAGTGCTGTAAAGCACTTTGAAGCAGCATATAAGTCTAAGTGGTATTGCTATTGCAATTTTTATGGTCAATTTTTTTCCCTAAGTGGAAAATATTGAATTAAGTTCAGTAGGTCAGCGAAGGTACTCTTGCAATAGTAGCCTAGAGTCTCATTTTAAAAAGAAAAAGAAATTTCCCCAATCAATTTTTAGGAAGCAGCAGAAAAGAAAGTATAATGAAGAGGCATTGGAAAAACTGACCCCCCAATTTCAAGTCTACTTCTTCCCATGGGATTTTAATAAATATTACAGTTTTCTTTCGCATGCTGACCTAGCTTTTTCTGCTTGGTTTAATTATGAGGGTAATGTGTTTGGAGGTTCTTGAGGTTTTTTTAAAAAATGTTTTGCCTTATTTCATTTATTTGAAAATAGATAACAAAAAAGATTTTAAAAAACCAGAAATAATTCTCAAGAATAATTATGTAATTGCAAAGAAAGACAGGCTGCCCCATCTTGTTTTATGTGGATCTGGAAAGTTTCCTGATTTTTTTCCTCTTTCTTTCTTAGTTTATAAACTATTTCCTGGTTTATCTTTCTTTTCCTTACCTTACCTTAACACATTTTGTATTTTTTTTAACAATCAACCTGGAAAATTGTCATTGTAAACTTTTATTTGTTTCAAACTACTTTTATTTCCCAGCTCTTTTTAAGTTAATTTTCTTTCCTTTGTATCTCAGCTAATATCTTTTGCATCTTTTCCTCTCTTTGTTTTTTTATCCTTGTTTCTGTTGGATAAATTGTTCCCTGGACTGAGATTATTCCAAATAAGTGATTCAGGATCAAAGTTCTTAGGAACTGGAAATTTGCTGTTTGGTGATAAATAAGGCCAAGTGATTATATATATATTTAAAAAAATAACAGCTTTCTAAGAATAAATGGACAAATTCTGGTTAGAGTAAATAAAATGTTGCATTAACACAGAAAGAACCATACTAAATTGGGCAGCAAACCCCTCTAGTCCAGCATAGTCTTCCTTAGTGGCAACTGGATACTTATGAGAAGTTAATATAGCATCCTCCTGCAGTTGTTACTTAGTGACTCCTAGTGAGAGCCCTACTGCCAGGGACAGTATTAGCTCCATGCTTAGTAGACACTAATTGCTTTACTACTTAGCCAGTTTAATTGATTTCCCTTGTTCAGTCTTTTTTTCTGGGGTACAGATCAATTTATCCAGAGTGTATCTTCAAATTGAATGATTTCCCATGAAGTCCTTCAGGAACATTTTAAACAATAATTTACTTGTTTCATTGTACTTGTTTTAATAGAGATGGAATAGGTGCAATGAATTTTGTCATATTTGGCACAGGAAATATCTTTGTTATTGCTAACATGATTATATTCTAGGTTTACGAAATTAATATAATAATAAAAGGTAACTACACCTCCTTAACAGTGGGAATAATTTGCCCTTCAGAAACCTGTTATATCATTTAAATAAAATTGCTAATCAGGGACTATTTACAACTGCACCTGCTCTCATTTGTTACATTAGACTTCGCAATCACTGACAGTTCTTGCAAATTCAGCCCACTTATACAACAGAAGAATAATTAAAATAGAATCCCACCTGCTGAATTATCCAAAAATTCCAAGGAGAAATAAGATCAGGTTTGCAAATGGCAGCCAGAAAGGTGTTTTTGATTTTTCAGCTCAAAAATAATCATGCACATAAGCCTTATCAAAGCAAGATTACCCCTTCACACTGCCTGCAGTCATAAATTACACTTAGGTCAAACTATGGCAGATCAAACCGGTACAAAACATAATCCAATTGGACAACTGATTCATTAAAGGAGAAAAATACCACAAATATGCCCAGGCAGCTTTATCTCAATGCATTTGAAAAACACAGGTGCAATCTTACATGGCAATAGCTCTGCAAACTCATTGATCTATTAAGGAGTCAGCTCCACTAGGAGACCAGAACAGAACAGGTATTCCTCAAGAAGAGCAGAACTACAGTTCGTTGAAATAGCAGAATGTTGCAAGTGTGTATGTGCTATCCTTCCCTTCCTTCTTATAATCCAGTGAATCTGGGATATAAAATGCCCATTCTTCCATATTCTGTCAAAGTCAAGCCCCTTATTTTCTATGTATGGGGAAAAGAATTTCAGAACATCAACATCCACCTAATATTGTTCAACCAATCAGGTTGTCACAAGTATCCAAAAATATAGCTCCAGGAGATTGCTATGACATGTTTCAATCTTTTTAAACAGAGGTATGGAAATCAACAAGGTGTTTCAACTTAGCGGATCTAAAACTGCCATGTTTGCCCGCTTCTAGAAATGTTCATTTTCATCTTAATGTGGATGAAATCCGGTCCTCATTTAATAATCTGCTTCAGGCTTGTGTGTTTAGCTACAGGGCCACCACTAACTATTTTTTTAATCAAATAAATGTAATAAAAGACATTAAACATACATTTTTAAATGTGGCATTAAAAAAAGACAAGTTAAATATTATATCTTTCCTTTCTACTAAAAATAATGGCACAATTATAGTGAAGCAACTGTTCTGGATGAGTAGATTGGGAGAACCTCACTGGGAGATGGCAACAATTTGCCACGTTTCCCCAACTTAGCTGCTTCAGTATGAAAAGTGGTAGCGATGACACTATTGAAATATGGCTCTCCTGAGTCTCTTTGCAATGTCGGGCAATAAAAAGACAATGTAAGTCCTCCATAAATGTGTAATGGCCTGTGCTTACATTGTGCTTACCTGCTGGATTTTAATAGTTTGACTACGTTTGCAGAATGAATTCTCTTCTGTTTCCATTACTCATTAATCCCTCTAGGAATGTATATTTGATGGCCTTTCTTATACATTTTTCATATTGCTGAACCTCCCCTCTCCCATTCACACCAAATATGCAACAGTATGGTTGTTAAAAGAACTGTACAATTTATCCTTATGAGGAAGGTAGGCATAAAACAGAGAATATAGCCAGCTGACAAAGTAAAAATAACAATGTATTCTACAATCAATAGGATTTTATGAGCATTATCTATCTCACTGCTAGTGATGGTAGGCAGTTTTATTGCATCACTAGTTCTCAGATCTCAAAAGTGAATGATACAACTCAGTTTTATAATGTATAATCAATCCTAGTCAGGCAGCATTAGAGAAGGTAGCTTTTTTCTTAATTTTGTTAAACAGAAAGAAAACAAAAGTTTAATTTGATAACATTTGATTTGTTTTACAACTTTTTTTATGATTAATTTTTTTTGTTAAAGGTAAGTGAATGAAATACATGCACACATCTGTGACTATTTAATTCTGTTTAACAGAAATAAAAGAAAATGAAATTTGTATTGATAATGTTTGATTTCTTTTACAACTTTTTTATGATTGAATGTTTTTGTAAATTATAGTGAATGAAATAAATGTGCACATCTCTAAATATAAACTGAAGGATAAAATTAATCAGGTTCATGAATTTGTGAAGCTGATTAACCAGTCTGCAATTTGTATTTCACATATTATTCATATTATTCATGTATTCATGTGGCCTTACCTATATGGAAGCACAATAATTTCACTCATATATCTACAGAAGTATATCCAGAATTATACATACATACAATTGATGATGAAATGTTGGTATTAAAGGTAAGTAACTGAATAATACATATTACTCACCACTGAATGAAATAATTATGCAGGACTGTGCCTTCTTGTTAATTAGAGACAT
This sequence comes from Pituophis catenifer annectens, assembly GCF_029215685.1. Lineage (NCBI taxonomy): Eukaryota > Metazoa > Chordata > Lepidosauria > Squamata > Colubridae > Pituophis > Pituophis catenifer. The sequence continues at coordinate 43,242,729 of NW_027256888.1, read as the reverse complement.
GAAAATTGATGTGCAAAGGAGAACTTGCTCATTTCTTTACAAATTGCCAACCAATAATCTTGCAATAACAATAGCAATAGCACTTAGACTTACAGTATGTCACAGAAGTGAGTACAACCCCTCACATTTTGTAAATATTTAAGTATATCTTTTCATGTGACAACACTGAAGAAATGACACTTGGCTACAATGTAAAGTAGTGAGTATACAGCTTGTATAACAGTGTAAATGTTCTGTCCCTTCAAAATAACACAACGCACAGCCATTAATGTCTAAACTGCTGGCAACAAAAGTGAGTACACCCCTAAGTGATAATGTCCAAATGTGTCACATTACACCAGGGAGAGAAAACGGCTACTAGGGCCCAGTGGTGAAATGTAAAATTTGTTACTACAGGTTCTGTGGGCGTGGTTTGGTGGTGGTGGGGTAATATGACTGAGTGGGTGTGGCCAACTTTTTTTTTTTTTACTTTTAAAACCATTTTTTCTACAACCTCTTCGGCTGAAGAAGTTGTAAAAAAAATGCTTTTAAAGCCTCTGACGATCCCAGCTGACTTGCCTGATTGGCAGAGGCTTTCTTTTTTTTTAAAGCCTCTGACGATCCCAGCTGACTTGCCTGATCGGCAGAAGCTTAAAAACATTTTTTTCAGCCAAAGAGGTTGTAGAAAAAATGCTTTTAAAAATAAAAAAAAAAGCCTCTGATGATTGCGCTGCTCAGTTAGGCAATCGGGGGGGGGGGGAGGGATTTTTGCTACCGGTTCTCCGAACCATCCGCTTCCATTGCTACCGGATCGGGTGATCCGGTCCGAACCAGGAGCATTTCACCCCTGCTTGGGGCCTATTTGGACATTATCATTTAAATATTTACAAAATGTGAGGGGGTGTACTCACTTCTGTGACATACTGTATATACTGCTTCACAGTTCTTTACAGCACTCTCTAAGCAGTTTACAGAGTCAGCATATTGCCTCCAACAATCTGGGTCCTCATTTTACTGAGCTCGGAAGGATGGAAGGCTCAGCCTTGAGCTGGTGAGAATTGCACAGCTGGCAGTTGGCAGTTGGCAGTATTATAGTGATCTTGCAAGACCCGGCCACAAATTGGAGTGTATGTGTTTTAACGTTTTAATGTTTTAATGTCTTCTTTTAACTTTTGTATGGGATATTGTTGCATTGTTTTATTCTCTGTTGTAAGCCGCCCAGAGTCCCTTGGGAGTTGGGCAGCATAGAAATGCGACAAAATAATAAATAAATAAATAAATAAATAAATAAATAAATAAATAAATAACCTACAATACTGCATTCTACCGATTGCACCACCATGGCTCTTAGTTTTGTTATATGTTCCTATCTTATATCTTTAAAGTTTCCCCATTAAAAATATTCTATCCATACTTAAAACAATGAAGCCTAAAGAATGGAGAGTAACTGGTAATGCATTCACTACCACATATTCAGAAATTATTGTAAGAAGACGGTGCCATTCCAAAGACAGGACATTCATTAATTTCACTTTTAAAGTAACACAGTTTAGATAGCATAGCTATCCATCAAAAAAACTAAATATTGAAAATTTGGAAATAAGAATTGTTTGCTGGAAGGCAGCATCAGTTAAATCAGCAACTCTACTCATAACAACAGAAAACAACACAACATGTTCAACTTTAACCAACATGCCAGATGAACAGTGTTGTATAACAATAATACAACATTATATTTTTAAAAAATATAACAAGACTCCAATTTATTCAGTGCTAAGCATATCTTTTTCATGGATTTCAAGAATTTGCATGTCTTGTAAATTCTCAAATATGCACTCAGTTGAGATAAAATGTTGTAATTTTTATAAATCAAGAGTGCTTTATAATTTATTTTATAGACATGTATGTGCTATTGAATATAACTGCAAACAAGAGCTACAGATAAATTATGATTTTCTACGACCTCAGTAATAACTTGAGTTACAATATAAAAAAAACAAAAAAAAACAAATGAATTGTAAATCAGTCACCACTTTTGCACCAGATTCTGTGTTTCAGACATAAATTGAAATCTGACTTTTATTTCTTGGCAGAGCTGGGGTGGTGGTGTTGGTAGAGATAAATGCCTTGTTGTAATTTAACGTTTTTGCAGGAATAGTCTTGAGTTAAACTTTTTGATTATTTTATTCAGAAGTTTCAGAATCTTCTACTTCTGAACTTATATGCACTTTAGATAAGAATCATTACATTTTGTGGAAAGAGAAATTTACAGGATTTTTGAAGATTTAATTATAGGGTTTGGGATGTATGCCAGAATGAAAGCTGATGAAATGAATAGGAAAGAAGGTAGCATATGATTATTTTAAGGAAGGAAGGAAGGAAGGAAGGAAGGAAGGGCCATGCTTGGAAATTCATTATTATTAACAGAGACCAAGATATTTTGGAAACAAGACCATTTATAGATATCTTAATATGTCATCTCTGTAACATTATATTTCAAAATGTTATAGAAAACAATACAAAAACTATTTTGTAGAGGACTACTATTTTTTTTCCCTGCAGATCACTGTTTCATGTTTTTGCACATCAGTTTCTTTCAATGTTTCTGCCTTGCTTTTTTGTGTTTTTTAAATAGCATGAAAAAGTATTTTAAATATAGACTTACATATTCTTACATTTATTTCCTCCTACAATATCTATTTTTAAACATAATGTATTTGAAAATTGTACCTGAACATCTGGTTAGTGTGAAAGTTCTGAAATACTAACTCTATTCCACACATATGTCTGGGAAGTATAGATCACTTCTGCTTGTACTGAAGTACACAAATACTAAATTTATTGATGATTTCTATCTTTATGTTGTTCATGGAAGCAGGTTGCTTTGAGAACCAACAGATGCTACAAAGGATGGCAAGTGTTTTGATTGCAAAATGTAGAACTAAATTTACAGGATAGCATAAAATAAAAAAATGAATCAAACCATGCCATTCTGTGATTATCATTTTCTAACACATCACAATGAATTTAGTCAGATGTACTTTCAACTAAGCATGGAAGGGACTGCATTTTTTCCTTAACCAACTCCCTGTCATGTATTTCTTTGTTGTCCGTCAATGCATATCTCTATACATTTACTCAGACATGATAGAACTGGTATGCAAGGAATTTCTTTTTTTCCATGCGGAGTTTCTGTTGCAAATGTAAAATGAAATAGGAAATGTAATAATCCAAAAGAGGACAATTACAGGAATTTAAAACATATTCTTCAGCACTGTTTCCCCAACACACTATGTTGTTTGAGGACTAAAAAGACTTCAGCTGATCAACCAAATCCCATGTTTACCCCAAGACTGAAAACATAACCTCTCTAAGCACTCTATCATTATAAATATTTCAGTTTGCACACATTTCCATGAATCATGATGAAAAATGTACAGACATGGGATAAAAATGGGTAAAACTCTCTGCTCAACACCTGCTTCCTGTGGGTTTGATGCCAATGAAACCATTGATTGTTTTCTTAATTCCTTTAGATACAATATAAACATAAAAATGGGCATGGAGCAGGAAGTGACAACTTCCTTTGCCAGTGCTTGAAATCGGAAACCAACAATATGGCTCCATTAGCTTAATAAGCTTTAGGAAACCCTGCCCATTTCCCCCGCACTATTTGATGGTGTACAGCAGCGATGTCCAACCATGACAACTTTAAGACTTGTGGACTTCAACTCCCATGTTGACTGGGGAATTCTGGGAGTTGAAGCCCACAGGTCTTAAAGGGGCCAACATTGCTAACCCCTGACATAGAGTCAGAAAGGAGTCAGTCTAAGTTTCTTTTTGTACTATTTCTTTTTCAGGACTTTAGAAATAGTTCTGTCCTTTTTCTTCCTATAACTGTTTCTGAATATCTGTTTCAAGGCCTATCTACAGATGGTCAGCCATATATATAGGATAGTGAAAAAATATTTCTCTCCCTATTTTGCTCATCATTATTGGAACTGAGTACTTTGGTACACAGGCAGGCTGCAGAGGAGAGAAGAGAGAGTGTCAAGGTTCCAAGTAGCATCCCCAACGAAAGAAGACTCCGAGGCCAGAAGTTCCATTTTATTAGAGATGTCATATTGGCACATCTGGGAAAACCCAGATTTCAGGTTTTTCCCACCCAAAAGAAAGTCCAAGTCCCTTCCTCCTGCACTCACATATCCATCACATGACCTAATCAATGCACCCTCCCAACTGGAGATGCCTCCCAGTCACACCACTCCAGGTGCAGGGCAGGATGTCCTTGACTCTCAGAAAAAAGAATGTTATTATGGATAGATATCCCTGCAACTCCATACAATCCCCCCCTCCCAATTTCCCACAGCTCTAAGTGTGGCAGCCCTGAAGATCCAATGAAAAAGATGGCCTCCAGGGCTGACAGAGAGGAGATCAAAACATTGACTTTTAAGAGAATCTCTTAGTCATTACCACATGTAGCCTTCAAAGCCAAAGTTCACTAATCAATGACAAATTGCTCTTTAAAATGTAGTGACCCTGCTTTATATCTGCCTTTCAGCAAACTTTATTAGAGCAATTATTTCACACATAAAACTTCTGTATGGTGCAAATGAGAGTTAGTCCAATAATAAAAGCCTATAAGACTTCATAATAACTTTCTGCCAATAGCAGGTTCATACCCAAGTACACACACACATACACACATTGCTGTCATGGTCTTCAAGTTGCATAAAAAGACTAGTTGGTATGGGCCTACTATTTTTTAGAAGAATTTGTCCATACTTTATGTTATCCAGAATTCTGTTTAAATTAAAGACTGAATTTCTCAGCAGTGAAATCAGATAAAATAATTTGGATAACTCATTATCCAAATTCCAATGGAAATAAAACTCTACGGAGCTCACAGGAAGGGAGACATGCTCAGAAGATATTATTTTATTACTATATGGATGTGCTATTGGACTGTCAATTGTGATCAGGATAACCAAAGACGCTTCTGAGAATCTTTGTATGCATACTTAGCAACTTCTGTTTTCACATTGGGATTGGTTTAATTGGTTCTCACATTGGTTTTGCTTGACCTAGATTGTGTTTTTCTAAACAACTTTTATAAAACAAGAATTCATGTTTAATCTAAGAAATCTCTAAACTGAACAATTTCATTAACAGATAATTAAAGTCCAGAGAAAGGATACATAAGGGAATCACATGTTACTGAAATAGCAGAATTTTAAAAGACTTTATGAAAAAGATGGTCTTGTTAAAGAAAGTTGGAAAGAAGGGAAAAAAGGCATGCAGATGCTAGAAATGCTGGACAAAGCAACTATATCACAACAAATTACTTTTCTGAGACAACAATAGCATTCAATTTTGCAGTAGAAATGTCTGGGCAAGGAAAGGATATGCCTTTCCTTAGCTATATGTTTCTAGTACAGCATTTCTTATACATGCACCAATAATATATTTTTACTATAATGCTTCTTAGCACAGAAGTAAGCTAAGGAACTTTTAGTTTTTCAATTTCTGTTAACCCTAGACCAGGAAGTTGATAATAGCAAATAACTTCTGCAGCATTTCCAAAACAAAAAACAAAAAACCCCAGTGTCTGTCTGTGAAACCGTAAGGCATTGAGTGAGCTTGACTCACTCTCTCACCCACCCACCCCCAAAACAGTAACAATAGGTAGTTTAGAAAATTCTCAAGGTTTAGATTCACTTTGGAATAATAAGGGTTTTATATTCATTATTATTAGTCAGACTTCTTCAGTGCCCCTTGGTAGGTTCTAGAAAATGTGTCTTCTCCATCTATTCCCATTGTCTGAGATATGGTCAGCCTCAACCTTCAGACTGTGGAGACCTGACTATTTTTATAGGCATGAAATCAGGCAGTTAGTTTGGGAGTGCTGATTTGGATGTATTGCTTAGACTGCAGAGGAAAGGGCCTTGAGGGACACAAAGAAGAGCTGCTACCAAGATAACAAAGAGATAAGAAAGGACTGAGTCAGGAGCAGGAATGTAACCTGAGTAAATGTCTGAGACAAGATCCTCCTTATTTCTTGAGAAAATAAAGGGACAGAGTAGAGAACTGCATTCACACTTGCAATATTCTGTTATTGTAACTCTATAATAAACATACTAATCACCTACATGACATTGGATTCCTGATGTACTTTGTAGGGCTGACAGTGATGTTTTGTGTTTTAAAGGAGTGGGCTTCAGTTCAGGTTTTTATTTGTTTCTTTCATTATTGCTGATGTTTTATATGGAACGTTTGCCATCCAGAATTTTATCAGATAACTCGGCAATCTTACAAATTAATAAATTAATAAATGGTTAATAAATGGACAAATAAATAAATAATAAAATGTTCCTCTTCATACAGATATATATATTTACTTTCATTTATCATACTGGTGCTCAGCACTTCATTACATTTTACCCTTCTGAATAATGTCATATCATTATCTAAGTTAGACAATGTATTGCTTACTTCAGACCCAAAAAAGCAGATCTGGCCCTATAATTAGCTTTTAGACAACCACAAGAATAATTTATCTTTAAATTAAGAAGAATAAATAAAGACCCATCCAACTGGGTTGGATCTTTCAACACAAATTTGTACTTTAAAAAAAAATGATACAAAGGTTGCTAAACACAGATGCAAAGATTGTTCCTGGGGTGGATTTCAAATAAGATCTTAAGGTGATCTTATTTTAGCCTTGAATTGTATTAGAACAACATGTTTAGGAACATGGTAGAAGCAATATTGCTGCCTTGCTTGGAGCCTACAGAGAAGCTTGCAGTCATGAGGGTTGGTTAAGAACCCCCTCTTCCCTTTTAATTAACTGTTAACATTGAATTTTAACCATCCTTGCCTCTTTTTAAATTTTATATGCTGTTTTTATGTTTTAATATTTTATTTGCACATCCAGAGTCTCTCTGTGAGGGAGATGCATGTTTAAAACTTTGATAAATAAAATAAAAGTAAATATTAATAATTTGATATACATTTGAACAACCCTCTTGCTAAAAGACAATGGAAGAGCCTTGATACTCGGCAATCAGAGCTACTACCAATTAACAATCACTATTAAACTGTCTCATAGGTGCCACTTGATTGGACACATGTTAATATATACATTTACACAGAGAGACAGAGTACAAACGGAGGAAAGTTCTGCTGGAAGTAAAGCCTCATTATTATTATGCTGGAAAGCTTCACTATAAATGCAGTGATTCTATGAAAATATTTACTGCTCCTTCTACACAAATCACTGTGAAGAGTAGAGACAGTAATTGGAATAGCATATCCTGACCTTTCCATGGCTTCCTTCATTAAACGATTTAGAGATGCAGGAAGTCAAGTTCTTTGGCAAGTCAGCATGATGACAGTGGTAGGACCAATTATTTTTCATCACCCTCGGCTGATTTGTCTGTGTGTGCCTGTTATGATTTGCCTGCTACTTACTTAAAGCTACTTAGACCAATGCTATTTTGGCTTAAAACTGGTATTGTCTTTTATCCAGATATTTCCCCTCTGCCTCCCTGAAACAAAATTTTGGGTGGAACTAAAGCTGATTCTCCAGTTTGTTTGTTATGTACTTTCAATGTAGTCTTGATTCCTTAAGACTATGTGGCCACGGCCACCCAGTTTACTTGGCAACATTGACTTGACATTGCTTTCTTATTAGGACTGAGAGACAGGGGCTGAACCAAAGTTATCCATCTCCTTTTGTATCAAAAAGGCAGAACCAATCTCCCACTTTTACACATATTTTAAAAAGATGTTATTAATTCTCTCCCAGTTGACAATTTTAGTTGATGGCCAGTATTAGATAAAAATAAAGATATGGAATGTGACAAGTAGATTCTTAATATCATCACCTGGAAAGGGACCAAATTGTTTTAAAAGTGGTGTTATTCATTCAAATTTTTAAATAAAATTCAATTCAAATTTTGTACTTAATTTTGTTTGTTTTTTATCATGCAATTTAATATTTAGGATTTTTACCAGTTCTTTATAGGGTGATTATCTTAATAATCAAAATAATTGGCGTTTGAGAGTTCCTGAACAGCAATGTAAAATAAGCAGCAAAGAGACTTTTTGATGGAATTATTCTTTGTATAACATGTATATCTGTTCCAATATTTGAGGGGCTGCCACAAACGAGAGGGTGTTAACCATTTTCTAAAGCACCAGAAGGCAAGACAAGAAGCAATGGGTGGAAACCGAAAAGGGAGAGAAGCAACCTACAACTAAGGAGAAATTTCCTGATCGTACGAACAATCAACCAGTGGAGCAGCTTGCTTCAGAAGTTGTGGGTGCTCCAACGCTGGAAGCTTTTAAGAGACTGGACAGCCATTTGTCTAAAATGTTATCGGGTCTCCTGTTTGAGCAAGAAGTTGGACTAGAAGACCTCCAAACTCGGTTATTCTATTATCTGAAATTCTGTTATCTGCTTTTTAAAGTGATTGCTTTAAAATGTCATCGAAGGTTGCCTGAAGGCAAAAGGGATAAACTGGCAGTTAAATACAATCGACCACCAAGCAAGTTAGAAGTATATATCTATATCTATATAATGTATGTATTCAGAAGTCAAATCAACTACAATAATTTGGGCATTCTCTCAAGCAATTCTATAATTAAGAATTAGTTAAGAACACTCTGAATAAGGCTTTCAGTAGCAGACATGTCATATGTCATTTAATCATGTTAGATTAAAACATCAGTTTCATTGGTAGCAAAAGCTCTTTCCACTCTTAAGAGCTAACATTCACTAACATTATTATTATTATTTTTTTTACATATCCTTGCTCCTACTGAATAACCTTGGTTTTGGAGAAGACTCTTGAAATACCATGGACAATCTATAAAACAAATAAGTGGATCACCATTCAAATCAATCCGGAATTCTCACTTAAGGCAAAAATGACAGATGTAATTATATAGTGATGGGTGCACCATTGGAAAACCTCAAAGACCAGCTTAGAGGCAAATCACCATGAGAAAATCTAATCTATAGGATCACTAAGAGTCAAAAGCCAATTGGTGGCACATTATTAATCAATCAGTCTTGAACAGTCAATCGAAAAAGCTTCTTCTGTGAAGAGTTATAGTACATGTCAAACTCAGCACATGTAATAGTTTACCATTTGTGCCAGAGCATCATAATCAGCAACATTTGCCAATTTATAAATATCTGTCAATTTTTTACTTGCTGACTCAAAATAAAGTTTCAATTTTAGTATTAAATTTAGTATATATTAAAATGATTTCTGTGGATCAAATCATCTTCCATTTCTCCTGACAAAAGAGTTATCTGCCACTTTCTGAAAAGTATGATGTTACCACTATATGACATTAGTATTGTGATAACATACGTTGATATTGGATGAAGCATCTCATGTACTTTCAAAACAGCAATTATCCAAACATTTTGGATTTCAAATATTTATCAATAATTAAAGAAAAGTTGTTTCTTATTCAGGAATCAAGAGGACCCTTGAGATATCAAGTTGTGCTCTGATTTTTCAAGGGATAAGAATAAGTTAAGAACTTTAGACAGCGACCAGAAATTCTGAGGCCACAACTAGCTATATTTCACAATAGTAAATCAAGATGACAAAATTATTTTGTATAGACTCATTCAACTCCCAAGTTGCTCATTTTTACTTCCAGAAAAGAAGAACGTAATTAACTAAGAACATTATAATAATACTTTACTCTAATAATCTATTTTCATATGAATCTAAATAAATTAACCATAATTAGAAATAATGAAATCTCAGCATGTGCCTATTTTGGTAGCTCAATCTTTGCTTTCCCGAGTTAAACTAGTATTGAAAATCAAAGCTATATATATATATTTCTGAAATAAATTCCAGGATTTTCACTCAGGGGCACTTTAGAAATCAATTTTCAAGAAACACTCCTAAAACATAGACAAACTAGAAAAAATGTACCACTCTATGATAATTAGTCCAGATATATTCTAGCTATTTTCCATACCAATCAGAATTCCTCGTGTGATGTCTGCCAGGACTCACTGCATAAATGGGGCATAGTATCCTCTGTTCAGTGTGACTGCAGGATCCCCTGTCAAATTATAGATCACATCATGACCAGCTGTAAGCTGAAGGCATATAGTATATCGGTCCAATATCTAGTTTCCCCCCATCCCATATAAACGATGCTATGCTTCAATGGCTGGCTGGCCTAGACATTTACAGTATATCTGAATATAGGCCTTTTTAGTGTGTGTGTGTGTGTGTGTGTGTGTGTGCATGTGTGTGTGTCCATGTATGATATGCCATATGCTAAATACATAAATCCACAAAACAGGCATGTATTTGGATCAGCAAAACCTATTAGAAAGAGCAAGCTTTGCAAGTAACCCAGATTTCACTGTATATGAGCTGCTCTTCCCAGAATTTATTCACTATAATCTAGCATGAACTACTCTAAACTCTGAATCTAGGATTATCTAAAGAGCTACAAAAATTGCATTGATCATACCTTGAAAGAAAGAGCTCCCTTTAAAGAGCTGTCTTTTCCCAATATCATTTTATCCCTGTTCTTCTGTTAGGCAAAGTTGCAAAGTAGCATTTTCTCTGCTCACAGTAGATTTAATTCAACTTCCTTTATCCCAATGCTGTGCTGTGATAAGAAAGGTTCTATGCTGTTGCCTGATTTCCATTCATTGCTAACTCTGCTGCTTTCCTGTCTCCTCTTTCGCAGGACGATTGTAAATGAACACTTTTATTATGGTATATTAATATTTGTCAGTTCTTTGAGGTAGACCAGACTTGTAAACCAAAGTTATGAAACCAAGGTATACTATAACTACTTTTATTATAGGTTCAGTAATAGAACCCAGCAAGTCCAAAAGGGCCACCCCCACTCCTCACCTTTATATACAAGAAAACTAGGGAGAGATCTGAGAATCTAAGAAATCTGAGAAAAAGATCATCTGAGATTTTCCTCAAATTACATTTCTGCTTTGGATTCAGTTTTCTGTTATTTGACTGTTGTCTTCATTCTGGCCCTTCCCACTGTTCATCAATGTTATTATTCTCATAGTCCATTACAATATGATATATTATCTTGTGTATAAATCAACTTCATTCTTTCAATATGAGAAAAGATATGCTTCCAGAAGAACTGCATATTCCAGAACTATGAGTCTATTTTATCAACCACCACCTACCAAAAATCATCCGTAAGAGAAACCTAACTATGTGAATTCCTGATGGAACTTTTCTTAGACAAACTAAACAATTTTACATGAGTAAATGAAACAAAACACAGAGCAGCTGATAGCTACTAAAAAAAAAACCTTCCAAGGAAATGTATTCAGTACTTCATCAAGGGCAACTTAGAGAAAAAGGAGATAGTTAACAAATGATCTACAAAATTATAATGTTGAATAAAAAGAATAAAAAAAGATTTGGCAATTCTAATTCTAAAGGATTGGAACTCTTTAATCATCTTTGTATTCTAAATAATTGTTCAAATAACTAGTCATAAGAGTAGTAGTTTTAAAATGACTAAGGTCTATTGGGTGTTTCTAGAGTTAAGAAAACAAAATGGCTTTCATCATCATTTTTAACTAGTTGTCTATAAATCTATGAGATAATCCATAAATTGTATAGTGTACTGGACTGGGAAGGTAAAACACGCACCTTAATCCAGACTTATGAAGCTGTCAGTTTACTTCCATGGCAAAGATATATTGCACTATATTTAATGCAGCATAGAAACTCTACTTAAAATGGAGTTCTCAGTACTAAAAAATTCTAAAATATGTTTGACAACACACAAAAGAAAGAAGGAAGGAAGGAAGGAAGGAAGGAAGGAAGGAAGGAAGGAAGGAAGGAATTTATTTATTTATTTATTTATTTATTTATTTATTTGTTTATTTGTTTATTTATTTATTTATTTAATTTTATTAGATTTTTATACCACCCTTCTCCTACTGGACTCAGGGCGGTGAACAGCCAAGACTAAAAACATCACATACAAAATTTAAGATTAATTTTAAAAGAATTAAACAAGTTTTGGCCCAATATAAAATTTAAAACACCCAACTAAAATCAATTAATAATTAAAAATGTCTAAGGGGGGGGGGGGGCAAGCCAGCCCAGCTTGATGAAATAAAGTTTTAAGGGCACGGTGAAAAGAACAGAGATCTCTGGGGGCAGGTTGTTCCAAAGGACAGGTGCTGCCACAGAGAAGGCCCTCCCCCGGGGGTCGCTAGCCGACATTGCCTGGCTGATGGCACCCTGAGGAGTCCCTCTCTGTGGGAGCGTACTGGCCGGTGGGAGGCTATCGGTGGCAGAAGGCGGTCCCGTAAGTACCCAGGCCCTAAGCCATGGAGCACTTTCAAGGTGGTAACCAACACCTTGAAGCACACCCGGAAGACCACTGGGAGCCAATGCAGCTCGCGCAGGAGAGGTGTCACATGGGAGTGCCCCATCGCTCCCATAATCCCCCACGCGGCCGCATTCTGCACCAGTTGGAGCCTCCGGATGCTCCTCAAGGGGAGCCCCATGTAGAGAGCATTACAGTAGTCCAGGCAAGAAGTGACGAGTGCCTGAGTGACCATGCATAAGGAGTCCCGATCCAGAAAGGGACGCAACTGGCGAATCAGGCGAACCTGATAAAAAGCCGCCCTGGCCACGGCCGTCATATGCTCTTCTAAAGACAGCCGTGCGTCCAGGAGGATGCCCAAGTTGTGAGCCCTCTCTGTGGGGGCCAGTAACTCACCAGCGATGGCACCAGCTGGCTATATTGGGACGCCGGAAGCCACAGCCACTGAGTCTTGGAAGGCTTGAGTTGGAGCCTATTTCTCCTCATCCAGACCTGCACAGCCTCCAGGCACCGGGACATCACTTCAAGGGCATCATTGGGATGGCCTGGGGTGGGGCTATACAGCTGAGTATCATCAACGTACTGATGGAACTCCACCCCAAAACCATGGATGATCTCACCCAGCGGCTTCACATAAATGTTGAACAGAAGAGGTGAGAGGACTGATCCCTGCGGCACCCCACAAACAAGGTGCCTCAGGGTCGACCTCTGCCCTCCTGCCAACACCGACTGCGACCGGTCCGAGAGATAGGAGGAGAACCACCCCCAACCCCTCCAACCAGCGCAGCATGATACCATGGTCGATGGTATCAAAAGCCACTGAGAGAACTAACAGGACTAGGATAGAGGAACAATCCCTATCCTAAGCCCTCCAGAGATCATCCACCAATGTGACCAATGCCATTTCCATGCTGTGTCCAGGCCTGAAGCCGGACTGGAGCGGATCTAGATAGACAGCTTCATCCAGGTACCACAGAAGCTGTCGCGCCACCACGCTCTCAGCAAACTTCGCCACAAAGCGAAGGTTGGAGACTGGACGGTAGTTAGCCAAAACAGCCGGATCCAGGGAGGGCTTCTTGAGGAGGGGCCTCACCACCGCCTTTTTCAAGGCAGAAGGCAAGACACCCTCACTCAGAGAAGCATTAATAATCCCCTGGAGCCAGCCTCGCGTAACCTCCTGGGAGGCCAGCACCAATCAGGAGGGACACGGGTCCAATAAGCATGTGGTCACATTCAGCCATCCCAGAATCCTGTCCATGTCCTCGGGAGCCACAGGTCGAACTCCTCCCAAATGACATTCTCAAGACCTGCCTCCATCATCCCACCTGTACCTACCCAGTCAGAGACCAAGCCTTCCCGAATCTGAGTGATTTTATCATGCAGATATTACACAAAATCCTCAGCCCTACCCTGCAAGGGATCCTTCCGCTCTCCCGAATGGAGAAGGGAGCGGGTCATTCTAAACAGGGTGGCTGGGCGGTTATCTGCAGATGCGATAAGAGCGGAAAAATAGTTACATTTTGCCACTTTTATCGCCACTAGGTAGCTCTTAATATGAGCCCTCACCAGTGTTCGGTCAGATTTGGAACGGCTGGTCCTCCAACTGCTCTCCAGGCGTCTTTTCTGGCGCTTCATCTCTCTCAGCTCCTTGGAGAACCAAGGAGCCAGGTAAACTTGGAGATGGGTCAGAGGCCGCAAAGGCACAACTTGGTCCAAAGCGCCAGTGGCTTCTCTGTCCCAGGCGGCCACCAGCTCTTCAGTTGAGCCATGAGTCAGAGCCTCAGGAAATGGCCCAAGCTCCATCTGGAACCAATCAGGATCCATCAGGCACCTGGGGCAGAACCACCTAGTCTGTTCCGCCTCCCTACGGCAGGGTGTGGCGGTTAGAAAGTCAAGCCTAAGAAGGGAATGATCTGACCATGACAAGGGCTCAGTCACTAGGAAGGAAGGATAGATTAAAAACTCCCCATGCCTTTGGAGAGTTAATTTGTCATCAAGATTAAGCATCAATAATAATTTTATATAATACCAAAAAGTATCAAATACATCTTTTATCAGTATTTTAATATTTAGAAATATATTTCTTTCTACATTTTAAAAATTATTGCAGTGAAGGCATCATTTCCCCACTGAAATTACTTCCTTCAGACTCAGATGTTAAATAGTGTAATAGCAACAAAGTCAACACAAACAGTATTAAGGAGAAATGATAATTCTATTTGTCTGAGTGGACATTTTCTAGGTTGTGAAGGGGCTTTTGGGGGAGGGGGCAATTATTGCTGTGTCTGAGGGCCAAAGTTGATGACTCTATCATTGAAAATAGCAGACCTGAAATTTTCAGATCCATAGACGTTTTTGCTTTGAGTGCAGGGCAAAGTGATCTCTTAATCTTTTAGTCTCCCCAAATGTAAAATAATCTTTGGAGACTTAAGAAATAAACTAAACTTGTACTTTTTGCAAGTCTTAAGGTATTCATTCTGTCCTTTTAAAGGAGGTGAAACAGGCAAGAAGACTGTGGTTTTTGCAATTTGTTTCAGCAGTGGTCATAAGAGACATTGATATCTTCTGCATTATAAAGAGGCACACAAGTATAAGTGATGGGTAGTATAGAAATTAATTAAATGAATGAATGAATAAATAATAAAGTAACATGTTTTTCTCTCATTGCGTGGGCTTTCTGCTCTCCTTTGTCATATTTCTGAGATATATTGAAAATTCTAGATAAAGATGCTGTGTGATATCAGTCCTTGTTCCCAGATCTCGCATTTTGAAGGTGATGAATCTGCTCTTTTCTTGCACATTTCTTGCAATGTGCAAGTATTTCAGTAGATTTTGCTCAGCCTTACACCTGTCCTGCTGTTTTCTTCCAAAGTGGAAAAAGAAAATCTTATTCAAATGGTAAACATAATTACGCATTTTCATGTTACTTTTTAAAAAGACTAAACAAGAAAATGGATATATTTTTCATGTAATCCTATTTCCCTCTATCCAGTTCCAAAGTTGGATATTTTAATTTCTATCCTCATAGTTAAGCAAGTCTTTTACATTCCTGAAATTATTTAAGGGTGTCAAAATTCTTGTGATCTTTTTTAATAAATGCTTCTTCAGCTTCAAATAAAATATATAAGCCTATTTGAAAACCAGTACATTAAAGTATTTAAAGTCAGTATTCGATATGCAGTAATACTTTGATAGAAGAGCGAGTGAAAGAATGTATCAAACTCCTACCAAGAATAGGATATCAGAATCACGGATGAGAAACAAACTCTAATGGATAACATTAAGATGGTAAGGTAGTTTCACACAGACTTCATTTCAAATTCTATCTGCTTGACTTTCCTCAGTCTTCCTACTTGGAATTTGATGTGCCGAGTTTCAACCAAAAGTAACACAGAAGTTGAATAAAGATGTTTCATCTTCAATTTATAATGTAGCTCAATATACTGTATTCGCCTGTGCTGCAATTTTATTCAATTCTTTGTAAATGTTAGTCTACTTTTAAGCAAAACATCATGCCTATTATAAGAATTGTACTTCTATATTCACCTTCACAAAGGAATTGCAAATATGTTAACAAAAAAAAAAAATCTGCACACAGCAAGAAAGTGACAAAAATATCAATATTCTGGAAGAAACTTCAATAAAATATATTACAATGCTCCACTTATACTTTTTTGATACATATGAATGTCTATAATATAATAGTGAGCTCGCATTCCAGGTTTTTTTTTCCCCTTTTTTCTCCCCTGGGTTTTAGATGAATCACACATTATCAGGGTAATGATTGACAAGTTTCTATTCAAATGTTAATGCACTATATTGCAGCTTATGACAGAGAAACAAGAAAGAGAAATGATGCCTCTGAGTACTCTTTCCTCTGAAATTGCTTCAGCATTCTGATAGGATAGAATCAGAATGAAAGATCCTAAGATCATTACATTCAATACCTGCAGTATTTCTTTTCTTTCTTGATGAAGTGTTATAGAAAATCTTAAGCTTTCAAAGGCTGTATTAGCGTCAAAACCACCACTTTTGGGAAGCCATAATCAATTCCAGAGAACAGATAAATTAATAAAAAAATTCTCCCTCTAAAAAGAGAGGAGAGGGGAAAGAGATTGGATGGGGATGTGTGTCTCTTTGAGTGAATTGACCCTTATGTGTTGATATAATTAATATAAATAATTGCATTAATTCATTCTATTAAAAGAGAAATAGCTTAGAAGTTACTTTTTCTAAAACTGCAAAAAATAGATTTTATTATGAAATGAACATTTCTGAACATTTTTGGCAAATTGAATGGTGCTGATAGACTTGAAATATTTATTATACAACTGTAGCACAACTTTGCAACAGTTCTAAAACACTGATTCTAATGAAACTCTTAGCTTTCTAGCTGTTTGGGGAATATGACACCATCTATTTACAACACAGTCCTTTTAGCAGTTCCAAAAAGATTCCACAGCCAATTGCATTGCTCATGTGACCCTGAGGGTAGAGAATAATCTCCAAGTGGCATCAATGACTCTCAGAAAGAGTGCTAATGACCAGATGACTGCAAGGAATCATATAAGGATGATTTATGCTATAATTATTATTACCTTTATTTTTGTGTTACTTATATGCACTATACAAAAATTACAACAAATCTTAGACAGTGGTGAAATCCTCCACCGTTTGCCACCAGTTCGCTGTCCACTCATGTGCAGTAGTGCCAAATGCACACTGTGTGCACATGCGCAGTGTAGACCAAATACGTGCTTCGTGCAGAAAAAAGAAACTTAAGAAGGTAAGTAGAACAGCGAGAGGGGGATCAGCTGTGCTGCACGATTTATATTCACTAGAAAGCAGGATTTCCTGCTTCCTGCTTGGCACAGCTGATTGTCGGAAATACCAGTTCGGACAAGCCAGTAGCATTTTTTTTACTACCGGTTTGCCTGAACCAGTAGCTTTTATTATTACCGGTTCGCCCAAACCAGTGCAAACTGGTAGCATTTCACCCCTGATCTAAGAGCATTTGATGATACTTAGTTATAGATTGCTGATGAAGTACAGTATGATTCAGAACTCAATCAGGTCAAAGACTGTATTATTAAATGAAATTGATGGTAGCAAAAAAAGCAAAAATGATAGAATAACATTAAATTCACCCAGAACTTAATGCTCCAAGATGTGTTATGTTTTATTAATTATATATTTCCAGTTTTTACGCCTGAAATAGAAAATTATTTGTTTTTTTAAAAAAAACTGTTTTAAAAGTTATGAGTAGATTCTATCGATATATATATGGATATATGCATAACCAGCATAACCTGTGGATTTTTCAGCCTTTACTTTTTCTTCTTCCTAGCATTGAACCAGAGATTTTTGGTGATGAACCTTTGTGCCCTCTTCAGGTAGGCTGAACATTTTGGCCTTCTTTTTGAGGTATGGCAAATCAAATGAAATCACATTTGACATAAGGCCAGCAATTAGATCTTAGATAAAATAAGAAAAGAAAACAAGAAATTCCAATTTCAAGTTTCCAGGCCACAAGGAAAGATGAATGGTACATATAGAAGTACCAAATTAGGCAACTGGGATAGATATATATGAACAGCAGCTTGATGGGAGAAGTAACAAATATAAGGAATGCCAGGATGTCTGTCAAAGAATTCCTTCAGGTTAGGTGGATAAATCAGGCTGGGGATTCTCTGCAGATGGAACAATAAAGAAATATATAGGTCAAGGACTCTATTGTACCTTTCCACCAGGTCTGTAAATACTGATGAGTGAATACCAGCCTAACAAAACAGAAGAAGGCAAATCATCACTACAAACAGTGTAAATGTAAAATTTCAGGATTGTGATAAAAGTAGGAAGCTGATACATGCTGGATGTATTTGAAAAGACTCCATGTCCTGAAGGACTGGGGAGCATACTTAAATTGATTTGAAGATCAGTATGTCAGATATGATTCTTATGGATACTTATGAGCAAAGATTCTGCAATGAGTGTCCTACAGAGTGAGGACACAGAGTGAAGCTTGGCAATAATATTTTTTAACTAAGTTTACTTAAAGTGATCCCTAAGGATCAATAGGAATAAGTTAACTTTAGCCAAAGTTAAAATGTATACCAAGATCTAGCATCCATTGAGACCAAGTCCTTTTCAAAGTATAGAGTAGTGTTCTTAAGGTATCTTGGGATTGCAAAAATAGCAATAATAAAGTTAGAACAAATGGTCTCAAGAATGTTAAAGCTTCTAAAAGTACAGTTTTGGAAACCACCAAGAAACTGGAAGAGGACCTCAGCTGTGAAGACCTTGCAAGCTTCAGGGATGAAGTGAATTCCCTTTAAATGGCTAAATCTCAGGACAGTTGAAGAGCTATGCTCAGTAATACGTGTCAGATAGATACAAAATGTTCTCTCCAGTATAGAGGGACTTGGAAGAGTCCCCCAAGGTAATTATAAGTGTGTACTTGCTTTGCAGAATTCCCATTAATTTGCCATTTATGAATTTTATAGTTTTGGGCAAATATTATGACTTTAGTTGCTTGATAGTTTATTACTAGCTTTTCTCCTCAGCAGAAAGAGGTCAAAGTCCTTAAAACTCTTTCCATGATCACAATGTCATCTGTCTGTAAAAGACACAGAATTGCTCGACTGCCAATCCTGCTAAAGTGGGGCAGAGAGGCATGGATTACTGAGTTGATATACACATTAAAAAGTAGAGGAAATGCAAGATACCTCTTCATGGTTCTTGCATAAGATGTTAAATAGGTCTGATTGCATAAAGCAGGTCTAGATCCTCAGTATCAGGATCCAATGCAAAGGAACCAGGAAGAAATGATTTAAGGAGAGATGGAAGGCGAAAGCAGTCTAGGGTAAAGTCATACATAGTGGGCAAGCTAAATTTGCATTCAAGACCAGGTTGCAAATCTGAAGGCTTCTGAAGGAGATTTTCACATAGCTTGGATCCTGAACGCTGCCTAGTGCAGTGTCAGTAGAATGGCAAAGGAAGCCTGTCTTGGAATGGAAGTGAATGTAACCTTCTCCTGTCCTTAAATTTGCTCATGAGTCTTCTCCCAATGTCTGGACCCACATCATGTATAATTGATGTAACTTCCTTGAATGGAGGTATGTGATAAAACAGAAGTGTGTTATTTAATAAAAGAGGAAAGGGGATGAAAAGGGGAAGGAAGACTCTAGAGTTTTGTTGATGTACCACTAAATAGAAACAACTTCCATCTGATTCATTCTTCCTACTTTGCCAGTTAAACAATATTGTTAAACAATTAAAATTTTATAAACATCTGGCTCCCTGAATAAATTAGAATACTGTAATCACTTCCAGCCCAGGATACCACACTACCAAATAAAGAACCAGTAGGAGAAGAAATCTCAAGGTAAATAAGTTGATTTGTTTGGTGGCAGAGAGATTTGGAGATATGTGTACTTATCCCCAAAATGAATGTAGGAAAGATTATGTCACTTCTGGGTAAATAACCATGATTTGACCTCGGAGGATAATGTAAAGCAAGATCAAACAAGAGGATAGGACAACTTGCCAGCTGAAAGAACACGCTTGAGGAAGCTGAAATCCAAATGCATGACAAAATAAATTGTGTTACTTTAAGATCTCTTTTTAGATATGCTGTTGCTATCTAAGGTTTATTTGTAGTGGTTTCTCTTCTTGATGGAGGGAGTAAAAGAGGTACTAAAGGGAAATAGACAAGAAATTTATGTTGGGGGAAAAAGGCTTTGCTGGGAGAATATAAAACACAAGTTAAAAGTTACATGAAATTAAAGAATACTAGGGTTGCCAGGTCTGCTTCCAAAAAATAGCAGACAAGCGGGGGGGGGGGGGGTTAAGTAGTAAAAATTTAAAAAAAAAATACAATTAAATTATATATTTTCTTACAAACATTTTAACAGGTATTAAAATAATCACTTCAAAACTTTACTTAAAATTCAAAACATCAAATATATTATAATAATATGTAAAATATTAAATTACATTTTACTTTGCTGTCGTGTGTATTTTTTATTTGACTGCGCAGTTTTGATCAATTCTTTGTGTTTAAGGAATAATTCTTTAATTTCAGTACAACGTTGAGAAATATTAAAAAATATACAAAATTCACTTCGAACTGATGGTACAAGCAGTCGGTTACGTTCGTCAGTCCACAAATTTCCCATGACGCTGAAAATTCGTTCAACATTTGCATTTGATACCGGAATTGATGCACAATACTGGAACAGTTTCAGTAAACTCGGAGCTGGCTCTTTCTTGAAAACGTACGTCCACTTATCAAGGGATGAATCGCCCTGCAGATGAACATAAACTTCTTCTAAGGCAGAAATTTCATCAAAGAGAGTGTTGGGTGGAAGTTCTTCTCGCCATGGTGATAATAACCAGATGTTCGTCATTTCTTCTAAAGTTGGAGGATTATTGCGATCAATTAGATTGAAACAACTTAGCGTCTCATATACTGAATCGGTGTATTATACCACTTTTCTAGGTACGCAATGGCTCTTTGATACACATTGATGGCTTCTTTCTTGAACTTTTGCACGGCATTCTCAGGCAAATGTTTTTTACGTAAGGCAAATAATATTTTCATTCCAAAAAACTGCTCATCGTATTTTTTTGTCTCATTCTAACTTATGAAAAAAAAGACAAAACGCGATTCTCCTATCCTTATTCTCTTAGACTGTACAGCTTTAGATTATGTACCATTTCATCATAAAAGCTTTTGAATAAAAAAAATGTCCACTATTTTGTGAAAAAAAATAGTGAACATAATGTGAAAAAAGCGGACTGTCTGCTCAAATAGTGGACACCTCGCAAGCCTAAAGAATACATCTGTGTTATGTTTGACCACTTAGTTCTTACTTTTTTCATGGAGTTTTCCTCAATGATTGATGCATTTGTTGCTTTTGTATCTAACTTCTGCTACCACACAGAATCTGCTCCCAATCTCTCCAGAAATTTTCCAAGGATGGTCTCTAATAACTCTTGGTTTAAACAGCTTTGCTGCCAACTCTATCTGCAAGAAGTCTCCAAAGCTAGTTCCTCTCTTTCTTGTGGTACAGGGAAATATTAAACAAAATCCCAGTCAATCTGTGAACTTTTTACATCATTTCTTATATCAGTAAGGAAGCAGAATGCTGTAATACAATATAGTACAGTTCCAATAGTAATATCAAACTACTTCAAGCTACTGAACTTCTTCTTAGCTATTCCATCCATCATGAAATAGACTGAGCACTATTAATGGCATATTTCTAAAGTACAGTACTTACGTAGACCAATCTCGTCTCTCCGTCATCAACCATTATCAATGCCAAGAGTTGTGTCTCTACAAAGCCTATAGTCATTATCCTCATTCTTTTTCTTCTTGGCTGCTAAATCCTTTGTTTTAAGTTAAACAACCTCTTATCTGGCAAGCCTAAATCCAATCCATTTGCCTCCTTTCAGATATTCAAGTCAGGAGCCTTCCTAGCCAAATCACTGAGCAATTTCCTTTCAGTTTCTCTCTCTGTCTACACTGTGTATGGTTTGTATGGAATGAAAGAGCAAGACCATTGTCATGATGTTATTACAGCAGGGTATCTAGCAATGCAAGCCGCTTCTTGTTTTTATTCCCTTATTTCTGCATCCTGAAATTTTAGCTATTTAGCTTAACAAATGTATCTTTCCTTTTTTTTTTTTTTTTTATTGAAAAAGTTTTCAAATACAAATTTTTCCCCCTTTTTCCCCCCCCTCCCCCCCCCTCCCTAACCCCCCCTCCCCACCCTTCCCCCCCTGTGACTTCTTCGTAAAAAAAAAAAAAAAAACCCTAATTCATAACAGATTACTTACTCCCTCCTCAAAATACTGACCTTTACTTACTAAAAGTATTATAAATCCCCCTTTATCCATACATTTCAGAAAAGAAGAAGAGAAAAAAACAAAACAAAAAACAAACACATTATACTATAACTATTATAAAATAACTTCTAATTTAGCATAATAGTATTTTATATCTATACATTATTGCAACAATTCAAAACCACCTTCCACTTTAAAACTATGCGATAAGTCCTACTTTAATAACATTTCAAAGCGGGCTCCCCATAAAATCTAATTTAACATTTATTCCATTCTATCCATTTCCTCCACTCCCCTAAATGTATCACTTAAAAATCCCTTTTCTTAAACTAATCAATCTGTAGCTAGCTTATTCACCCACTGTCTTACAAATTTACCATACACAACAATTCTTGATATCTTTAATTCACTGCCCACACTACTTAAAAATATATATATATATATATTCCATTATATCTAAATAAAAAAAGAAAAGACAATAACTTTAAATTTATAGTCCATATAATATCTTCTTGAAGTCTTTCCACTGGATTGTTAGAACCAACATCCATAATAGGGTAACATAGCTTGCTGATGCAACAGTTTATTCAAGGTCTCCAATCATATCTGCCCCCATCAGTAGTAAACATCTTCTTATATATATAAAAGTAAAAACAACCACCCGAGTGACATTATAATTATATTCCATATAATAATAATTGTGGGTTTCATCAGGATTATTAATTTCCATCATCGTATTGGGTAACAACCCGATCTTCTGCATGTCCCAATGTGATTCTCTTGCCTTATAATTCAAGATAATTATAATATATTTATCAACACAAAAAGAAGTTTCAAAGTAGATAATTCAAAACCATCAATTTGAGGCTCTTTCCATGTCCCAAAATTACGGCAATGCAGAGATCTGCCACTATCCTCAGGATGATATTGACCAATGTGTCGCCTCCTCTATGTTTTCACATAATCATTCATATTTTAATATCACTGGCTTCACTGTTGCTTGGGTTAGAAATTTCTATTTTTGTACAACCTATTTCTTTTTTGTTTTCTTTTTGTGGGTTTGACTTCCATCCTAATTTTTTGTGTCTCGCGTTTCTTTTTTATCCCTTGTATATCCTCTAATTGGTTTCCATGCTTGTCCTTGCCTTGATAAGTCATCACATTAAAATCAGATGGCACTTCTCTCGAATTTGTAGATAATCCAGCTGGGGTATCCGATAAATCCAAAGGCAATTTATCTGGTACAGTCTCTGTCTTTAGTTCCAGCTCCTTCTGCTTATCCTGTATTATATCTGAAGACGTTAAATTCATTTTCAACCTATTTTGATAAAATTCTTCCGCTCTTTCAACAGTATTTAACTGGTATCTTTCTCCTTGATATCTCAATATAATACCAACTGGGACATCCCACCGGAATTGAATATTTCTCCTTTTTAACTCAGACACCAGAAAACCAAATTTCTTCCTTTCCATTAATATCTTAGGTGGGAGTTCCTTGTAAATCCAAATCTTTCTTCCATACAATTGCAAATTAGAATTGAAGGAATTTTGCACAATTTTATTCCTAATTTCTTTATCTGAAAAATAGATTACCACATCTCTAGGCAATTGCCTTTGCTTGGCAGTCCAGGAGTTTATTCGATAAGCTCTGTCAATCCTACAAAACACTTCCTCAGGTTGAATCTTTAAAATCCCAGCTAGAAATTCAGAAGATATTTTCCTTAAGTCATCTCTGTTATTTTCCTGCAAACCTCTAAGTCTTATTGCATATTCTGTAAAATTATATTGTATCTTTAGAACCTCTTTTTCAATCCTCTGTTGCAGAGTTTCTACATTACCAGACTTTTGATCAGCATCCATTTTGAATTTTTCTTCTGAACTATAATCCTGAATATTTAACAAATCATTTTCAGTTTTTTGAATTCTATTGTCCAATTTGTCTTGAATTTCATCCATTTTTGACTCTAGTAAATTAGCATTTATTTCCAACCGAATCATGAATTCTGACATTTTTAAAATTTTTTGCTGCAAAAAGTCAAACTTGGATTTCACCAATTCCTTAGTTTCCTGCTTAAATTTTTCAAGTTGCTGATTCACAATCTCATCCCTTCTTTCAATCTCCTCTAAGAGAAATTCTATTATATTAAAATCAGGTTTCTGGGACTGAAAAGTTAAAACTTGTTCCTTTAAATTCTTAGTGGGGGAATCCCCCCCACCTATTTTTTTGTCTGACTTCACAAGCCTCAGTGCCATGTTTCCGCCTAAGCAGGCTTTGTTAGAAGAAAAAAAAAACAAGACAAAAGACTTCCAGCCAGCAACAATCAGGCCTCCAGGGGAAAAAGAGAAAAGCAAAAACAGGAGCGGAGTTTTGTCTACAAATGTAGCCAGTGGTATTTATTCCGCTACATTGTAATAATAAAAAACGGAAGAACTTTCCCTCTCAAACTCTTCTCCAGCCGCGGCAGACGCCATTTTAAAAAAAACCTTTTTTCCTCTTTCTCTTCCTCTATTCTCTTAAGTAATTTTTAAAAGATAAGTAAAATACTTGCGCTTCAGTATTACAGGTCCAGCTCACATTTTCTTTGAGTAATCTGTCAAGTTCGCAGGCTTGCTTTTGACGCCTAGCTCTGCATTAGCAGAGGTCTCCCAAAGCCCGGAGCAGCGGCTGGGGATATGGGGCATCTCATCCGCTCCATCCCAAAAGTAAAAGAAAAACTTCTGGGACTCTGCAGAGAGTTCTACCCACCCCTGCCGGCTCTATCTCCGTTTCCTCATGGGAACGGAGTTTTTTCGAGCCGCCGTTCCGTTGTGAAGGCGGCTCTGACAGGCTATGGAAGCTGACGATCCCAAAGGAACGTCTGGCGGCGGCCAGCAGCAAACAGGAAGTCTCTACAAATGTATCTTTCCTAGCCAGCATCAACTTCACTGCAGTTAGTGGGTTGCATTTGTTTTACACCTAAGTTAATTTCCCTTATGTGAATCTCTTATAAAAGGAAAGCAAGCACTGGAAAAGGTCTTCCCCTCCCACCACCATTTCTGTATTATCTATTCTATAAACTGCATCAAAATATATGTCAGAAAACTATTGGAATGCTATTATGTGAGCAATATATATTAAGACAATGTTTTTCCTTGGAGTAGGTGCTACAGGAAATGAAATTAACAGAGATTTTAGCTCAGTGGTAGAACATAGGATTTTCATACAGTAAAGTTCAAAATATTATTCCTGAAAATTCTAACTGTATTTGATAAAATATAAGGTATTCCAGATACTTTTGAATTCAAATTGACTGTTGTGGACAGTTGTGATGGATTAAGAAAGTTGTAATGTATTAACTTGTAATATATTAACTTGTAATGAGCTACACATTACCTGCTGAGTTTAAAAGGTTTACCAAAACCTTAGAATAAGGAAAGGCAGCTTTCTGGCCAGTAGTCCCCAAATCTTGGGTGACCATTTGGGTGACCATTAAGTATCCTAAATTAAGACAGTAGGTGTATTAGTCCCACTACACTGTAATCCTTTATTCTCTCACCTCCAAAGAGCAAAAAGAAGTCAAAATCATAAGTTATAATCCTTTGGCTGTGGAGGAAAAAAGAATTTGCTCTAAACTAACAATCAGACAGTATAACACCACGACAAATCATCTGGGATGGCGTAAGGCTTGTCATATTATCTTCTAAAACCAGTCTTTGCCAATTAATATTTATTCTGCAATATAAACTGACACAATTAGAGCTCAGAAACTTACTTATTAAATGCAAGGGTGAAGAATCATTTACACATGAACAGATAATTTCTGGGGTGTCTTTCTACCCACTCACTTTCCGAAGCACAGCCAAATTCTTCATCTGCAGAGTAGCAGCAGTTAATGTGTGGAGAACATCTCAAGAAATAAACACTTGAAAGTGTGTTCTGAAAAGCTTTATTTGGATTAAAAAAAACACAAAGTAATAAATAATAAATCAAAAACACTAATTATCTTTATATAGCAGTGTTTCTCAACCTTAGTAGCTTGATTCTGGGAGTTGAAGTCCATCCATCTTCAAGCTACCAAGGTTGAGAAACACTACTATATAGGATTATTGCCATATAAATTTACGCTCTCTAGAAAAAAGCATTCTAAATTTATCTGTAAAAATTCAACCTTAAATATGTACTGCTGACTTTATGTCACTTGTAGAATCTATTTCTGGAGAAACTTAAAACTATCAAAAAAAATTCATTCCATCATAAAAAAGTGATTTTGAAAATCCACTGTGTCAAGATACACCTCTTTAAAATATAAATAAATCTAAGAATCCCAAATTGTTATATTTAGCTGGACCAGCTAACCAACTCTCTATATTATTCAAAAGTGGCAAACTGAGACCATCATTTTGTTGGGCTGCTATTTCAATCTCAAAGAGTCTTTATTTTTCTTCCTCCTTTCTTCACATTCTGTAAAAAAATAATAACAGAATGATAGCTGAATAACAGCTGATTCTCTAATTTGTGGACAACAATTTTGCGGTTATTACATACAAGTTTCAATATTCTGAAACTATTGATATAAATATTGAACAGTGTTCCTGAATCTTATGAGATCACAGATCAATAATTTCAGGGGTAAGATATTTAGTTTTTTCAAAGAGAATTATGGGACATACAAATGAATATTTAAGCTATTCTCTACCTGCTATTCTTCACATCCAGGAAAGGTGAAAAGAGAAGACAAAGTTCACTCATTTTTCATTTCCTACTGTTATATCTGGACACAGTATTTCAAGTATTAAGGTGCTGTAGTAATAAGAACAGTTCTGGGGATAGGGAAAAGTTTGCCAATTTCTTACCTACTTTATGGGATTGATAGATTTTGCATCTAGAAGGGATGCCTAACATGAAACATTTCTTTCCTTTACTGCTTTCACTAGCCTCTTTCCAATAGCTTGTTGGCACTTTTAGAATTAATTACTATTAAGACTATTTTACTTACCAATGTTTCTGCCAGTTTATCTCTATTACACACTAATTACACACTTTCTTTATAGTTTCCTTTTAATATAATGTTTCAGATACATTTTGTTCTTCCAAAGTAAACTCAGCGGGATGTGCTTCCCAGGATATAAGTTACCTTTGAAAAAAGGTAAGCTGTTTTTTTTTCATCTGTTTGCACTATTATTAACATTACAAAGCTGTTAAAAAATTGCCTTGCTTCCACAATTGATTTTATTTTAGCACCCTTTCTAGTGCTAATCTTCAAACACTGTGGTAATTTTATGTAATTCTTGATGTAAAGTGTGCTTAATTTCAAACTATAATTATATTTCCTATAAAATATTATAAATGCCACTAGGATCTCTCTCTCTCTCTCTCTACTCACCCAACACAAAATCATCTTCTTTCCATTGGATACCATAATTCTAACTGCCTGTAATGGCTGGTGGGAATGACTTTGGGAGGAAAGGCTACAGGGTAGATAACCATTGTACAAAAGGTACCTCAGCATATAGAATAGAAATGAACCTTTCCTAGTTTCTGGGAAAGTGAAAGTACAGGTAGACTTTTACTTACAACCATTTGTTGACTAACTGTTCAAAGTTAGAACAGCACTGAAAAAAGTGACTTATGATTGCTTTTCACACTTACAATCATGACCAAGATTCAGATCCTTGGCAACTGGTTCGTATTTATGATGGTTGCAGTGTCCTGGAATCATGTGATCACTTTTTGTGACCTTCTGACCAGCAATGTCAATGGGAAGCCAGATTCATTTAACCATGTTATTAAATTAACAACTGCAGTGATTCACTTAACAACTGCAGCAAGAAAGGTCATAAAATGGGACAAAATTCAAGGTAACTGTGTCACTTAACAACAAATTTTGGACTCAGTTGTGGTCATAGGGTGATAACTACCTGTAAAGAAGGGGAAAATGCTTTCACACTTTAGACAAGATTCTGCTACTTTAACCTTGCAATAAAGGTAGTGTTGGAACTCATGGTTAATGCTTCATATCTAGATTATCAAAGATACCTCAAAGGACTGACATTGGCTCACTGACAGAGTCTGAATATAGTTTGGATGCTTCACATCCAAAATCGGTACTTTATAAGTTATTCTAGAGTACTGATTATAATATTAGATAAGTAAGATTAAGCTTCAAATATTCATGTGATAATTGAGTTGGTCACTGTCACTACCTCCCTGGCTTGAGACAAAAATGATATATAAATGCAACATAAATACATCTATTTTTCACTACCATTCTTCCTATCTTTCCATTATTTCACCCAGCATTGCTTCTGCTAAAGATAGAGGTGGTTCTTGACTATATCTTTAGTCTAGCCCTTTCCACGGCCCAAATTTTATTCTATGCAGTCATAGAATAAATAGAAAAACAATTTGGGCTTTGAGGTTTAAATATCCAGCAAGAGAACCAAGATAAGAATTTGATAGGTCATTCCGAAATAACAGATTAAAAAGTGACAATCCCTCCCTCATCAGTTTGCCTGTCTATCTACCTACTTGGGTCATCCACACAGAGAGTTGGGAAGAGGCCATCGAGCTTCAGTTTGAAATATTTTTTTAAAAATGTTATTTCCTCTGTTCTTTGAGTAAAAATTCCATTCAGTATTCAGTTCAAATCAGATGTATTTTTACGTATTATTTATAATTTCATTGAGTTTCTCATTTTTACCCTAAATCAAATTTCATTCCATCCCACTTCCACATTAGTATGATTTTTTTAAAAAATAGGCATCAACATTTTTATGTAGACTGGTTCAATTTTAAACATCTTTCTATACATTTTTCTCTGCGTGCTAATATGCATAATTTTGAAGGCAATTCCCCAGTATAATTAATTGCTGTATGTTACTTTAATAAAGAGTTTATGTTCTGAATGTTTCTTCCCAATGTGTGCATTTTGGTAAGTATTTTTTTCTCTAATGTATACATTTTATATACATTTTTAAAAACATGTCACATTGACCAAAGCATTGAAAGGAATATGTCTCTAAAAGAAATCAAGTTATATTAATGGAGAGAGTAAAGAAAGAAAAGATAAATTTTAGGTGGGATTATTTCTAACACTAGTTCCAATGAAATTTAAGTATGTGTGAATACTTATGTTTCTTTCCTTCTTGGTATTGTATTTGCTTCCTTCATTGTCCTCTACGCATTGAATTTATAGGCAAAACCAGGGGTATTCAATCTTGCCAACTTTAAGACCTATGGACTTGGCTGGCTGGGGATTTCTGGGAATTGAAGTCCACAGGTCTTAAAGTTGCCAAGGTTTAAACTATGTATGGCAGAAAACCCCAAGACACATTTCTGCATACTTCAGAGTTCCCATCTTCATTCTTCCCTCACTTGCTGCTTTTTGATTTGGTAGGAAAGCTCCCATTGGCAGCTTTCCCTTCCACTTATAGTAGCAGCTGTAAAAGAGGTAACCTAAGAGAATTACTCTGTAATAAACAAGAAGAAAAGTTCATTGTCTCCGGTTTGGTTGCTTGGCAAGATTCTGAAGAAGCAAAATATATTTATTAAAAGTTTCTTGTACTTGTAAAGCAAGATGCATATTAATTATGCAACCATAACTCATTCATCTATATTTTTCTTGAAGTGCAATTTGAGCACAGGTACATAAGCTTTTAAAAGTACCTATCATCTTTTAAAATGGTTTCTCTAATTGCTCCTGAGATTCAATTGAACATTGTCCTTGAAGAAAAAAATACATTATTTTATTTGTTTTGCTACTTATTTACTGCTAGAGTATCCTAAAAATTGTCTCTATGATGCACCATACCACACCCAGGTTTTCCTTTTTCCCAGCCTAATCCATTGTGGTGACATTTATAATGCACAAAGGCTACTGATTCAAGTTCTCATTGGTTGACGGCTGGCTTCCCCTGCTGAACCTGTATATCCTGTTTAGGATCTGAGGACACATGCCATCAAATGCAAAGCCATGTGGTGAGTGGTAAATTATAACCTGTCTGAATATGAGTTGTGGCCAATTCATCTCTCTCATTCTGTCAGATTTCAGTAATGTGCATGAAGTCAAAGTTCTCTTTCATTTCCAGGCTTTCAAACCTCATACTATCCTGGATTGGATTGCTGGTATTTTAAAAATGCTGCTACAATAGGGCAGAGGAGGTAGAAACTATTCCATATAACTTTTATATTAATCATGGGAGGTAGAGCACTCAAGGCTTCCTTAAAAATACATATACCATGTCAAAAGATAAATAATTTATGGCATTCCTCCCAGGGGTGCTATTCAGCAGGTTCTGACAGGTTCTGGAGAACCAGTAGCAGAAATTTTGAGTAGTTTGGAGAACCAGCAAATACCACCTCTGGCTGGCCCCAGATTGGGGTGGGAATGGAGATTTTGCAATATCCTTCCCCCAGGAGTAGGGAGGGAATGGGGATTTTGCAGTATCCTTCCCCTGCCACACCCACCAAGCCATGCCCACCAAGCCACACCATGTCCACCAAGCCACGCCCACAGAACCGGTAGTAAAAAAAATTGAATTCCACCACTGATTCCTCCCCATGGCAAGCACTGATCACTGGTTCCTCAATTAAAATTGCTAAGAGCCTGGCGGCTCAGCAGACTGATAGCATTGTGATTAACACCAGCTGTCTGCAATTACTGTAAGTTCGAATCTCACCAGGCTCAAGGTTGACTCAGCCTTCCATCCTTTCTAAGGTAGGTAAATTGAGGACCCAGTTTGTGGGGGCAATAAGCTGACTTTGTACAAATATACAAAAGTATGAAGGCTATTGCTTAACACATTGTAAGCCGCCCTGAGTCTCCGGAGAAGGACGGCATATAAATCAAATTAAAAAAATAAATTAAAAAAATACATTTTTAAAAAGTAAAAAAAAACCAACAACCAAAAACCACTCATGAGATAATTAACTTTGTGTCCAATTTGGTCCTGCTAATTAACTAATTGTGTCCAATTTGGTCCTGGTAATTAACTTTGTGTCCAATTTGGTCCTGCTATAAACAAATAGGCCTATTTAATTTCATACTCAAAACAAAATTTTCCCAGGGGGGCAATAACAGTAACAGGAGCAACTGATTTCCAGCTTTTTTCTCTTGATCCTGTCACCATGGCCCAGTTTGGAGGATGAAATCTGGAAAGAAGAACCTAACTTTCACATACACATCAGCTCTTGGGTAAAAGACTTCACATGGAGAGTGAACTAAAAATGATTCTGTTGCGGTGATGATCTCTTTCTCTTTGTTGTTCTTTGTCCTACTGTTTCTCATAGCTCCAAGAGGGCAGGATCTGGGATCACCAGCATCTGACTTATTCTCAATGTAGGATATCAAGGATAAACTGTAATGGTTAACTGCAGTCCTTAGGGACACAGATGGGCCTTTGACCTCATTCCAGAATGCAATTCGGTTGGAGGGGTTAGGAGTGGGGGGGCACCATGTTGCGGTGGTTCTCTCCCTTCCTCTCTGACCGTACGCAGTCTGTGTTGGCAGGGGGACAGAGATTGACTTCGAGGCGCCTTGTTTGTGGGGTGCAACAAGGGTCGGTCCTCTCGCCCCTCCTGTTCAACATTTATGTGAAGCCGCTGGGTGAGATCATCCATGGTTTTGGAGTGAAGTTCCATCAGTACGCTGATGATACTCAGCTGTACATCTCCACCCCGGACCACCCCAATGATGCCCTTGACATGATGTCCCGGTGCCTGGAGGCCGTGCAGATCTGGATGGGGAGAAACAAGCTCAGACTCAACCCCTCCAAGACCGAGTGGCTGTGGTTTTCGGCATCCCAGTATAGCCAGCTGGCTCCATCGCTGACTATTGGGAATGAGACCTTGGCCCCCTCAGAGTGGGCTCGCAACTTGGGTGTCCTCCTGGATGCACAGCTGTCTTTAGAAGATCATATGACGGCTGTGGCCAGGGGGGGCTTTTTATCAGGTTCGCCTGATTCACCAGTTGCGTCCCTTTCTGAACCGGGACGCCTTGCGCACGGTCACTCATGTCCTCGTCACCTCCCGTCTGGACTACTGTAATACTCTCTACATGGGGCTCCCCTTGAAGAGTACTTGGAGGCTCTAACTGGTCCAGAATGCGGCCGTGCGGGTGATTATGGGAGCGACACGGTGCACCCATGTAACACCTCTCCTGCGCAAGCTGCACTGGCTCCCAATGGTCTTCCGGGTGCGATTCAAGGTGCTGGTTACCACTTTAAAGCACTCCATGGCTTAGGACCTGGGTATGTACGAGATCGCCTTCTGCCACCGATAGCCTCCCACCGGCCAATACGCTCCCACAGAGAGGGACTCCTCATTGGCCAAACAATGTTGACTGGCGACACCCAGAGGAAGAGCCTTCTCTGTGGGGTCATCTGCCCTCTGGAATGAATTGCCCCCGGAGATTGGCATGATTCCCGACCTACGTACCTTTCGCCATGCCCTTAAGTCTCTATTGTTTCAACAGGCTGGGCTGGCTTAGAAAATGAATTTTAATTGGGTGTTTATAGTTTTTTAATATAAGGGCCAAATTGTTAATATATTTTAAACTGTTTTTAAATTTTATCGGTATATGTTGTTTTAGTATGGCTGTACACCGCCCTGAGTCCTTCGGGAGAAGGGCGGTATAAAAATTCAAATAAATAAATAAATAAATAAATAAATAAATAAATAAATAAATAAATAAATATCAAACAGCAGTGACACCGAAACAACCCAAATATCACAGAATCATCACTATGAACAACTAATAGCCAAGGATGTTTTGCATATACACTAAAGCTATAATCACAGTGAGTTTGTTGTAATATTAACCCCAATCACTAATTTGGTCTCGATTCATGTTGGCATTAAATTTTGTTTCTAGTTTCCATGGATGTATTTAGAAAGGTATTTATAAAACATATAGATAGCATTTACAACCTAAAAAGAGAGAAAAAGAATTCCCTTTCTACAAAAAAAACAAAAAACAAAAAACCTAAAGGCATAATCTTTCATAGGGCATATGATCACTACCACCTCTACCCATCCCAAATGTTCTAATCATGTCATAAGAAGGCAGTGGTGGGTTTTTACCGATTCGCCCCGGTTCAGGCGAACCGGTAGTGGTGGTGGCAGGAAGCTCTGCCCACCCACCCAGACGTCATCACGGACACTCTGTGCATCCACAGAAGTGCCACATGCGTGCGCTCACAGTTCTGAACCAGTAGTGAAGGTAAGTGGAACCCACTACATAAGAAGGGGCTTTAAATTCATGAAATATCAGTATATCTTGACTATTTTCATAGATGTAGAATTTTCTTTTCAAAACTGTGGCTCTGTCTTAAACTGGCAAGATTATTTTTTCCTCAATCTACAGGGAAGAAAATAGACATTTCCAGCTGGTCTATGGCTAATTACTTCTGGTTCATTACATCTGTGCTCATTTTCTCTGGGTTATTTTATGCCTAGGAAAAGTTGCAGGGAAGGGAAGTCAAAGAATATATCACAAACAATCAGAACAATTCAGATCATTATCAGGTACATTTTATACTGGAATAGAAAAGACTGAAGTGTCTAAAGAAGTGTTGTAGGAAGATGGATCTTACAATGCACATGAGAATTATCTAAAACGATCAAAATGTTTATAGCTTTCCATGAAATATTGCAACAAAATATTGCAAATCTAACTGAAAGATCAATTAAAAGGTATGTTTAAAATGCTGGGAAAAAGGCAGTAATCTTGTAACCAAAGAGAGGATTTAAAGAGCTTCATTTTCTATTTATTATGACTCTTTTTTCCTCCTTTGGATAGTCATTACTCTGTACACATCCAAAGTTTTCACATACCCACATACACACTGAAGTATTACTGTATATACCATAGAGCCTTGGTGGCGCTGTGGACTAAACTGCTGTTAAGTAGCACTTAACTGCCAGCTGCCTGCAATTGCTGCAAGTTCAAATCTCACAAGGTTGACTCAGCCTTCCATCCTTCCGAGGTAGGTAAAATGAGGACCCGGATTGTGGGGGCAATAAGCTGATTTTGTATAAAAAAAAGAACACCGCTTGGGGGGGGGAAACAAAAGCCCTACTAAGCAGGTATATACAAAAAGTATGAAAGCTATTGCTTAATGCATTGTTACAGTAAGCCGCCCTGAGTCTCCGGAGAAGGGCGGCATATAAATCAAACCAATAAATAAATAAATAAATAAATAAATAAATAAATAAATAAATAAATAAATAAATAAATAAATAAATAAATAAATAAATAAATAAATATTTACTGTATTATTTACATTATTTACTTCACTGTTATATCTTGTTAATTATCCATCACTAGGCAGCTGTTTACATATTTTACACTCTCACTTATTATACAGTGCATAATTTGTTTCAAGTGCATGCCAAATGGCTATTTCCCCAGCTTTTTTACACTTTTGATTATATACAATCTATCGACTTGGTCTCTTTTTTAATGTTACTGCATTTAGTTTGCTTATTTTATCTAACAAAGAGAACAGTGAATTTAGTATTAAGATAGGCAGTTCTTCAATGCATTTCAGTGTTTCTTTTCCATTTTCCCCATTTTGAATCAAAACATGTAACATGCAATACTACAGGAATAACATGCATCAGTGAACATACATATGTACAAAAGGATACAAAGATTTCTAGGATAAAATGTTTAAAAGTCAATGTAATAAGAGAAAATAGCAGACAGAGTATCAAGACACATGGAAGGAGAGGCTAAATCTGCTCACAGATATATTCCCATCTCCTTCTTGAAAGTTTTTCAGAGCATGCAACAATCATAAACCTCATTTGTGAAAAGCAGGAACTGAGTATAAAACTGTGTATACAAACCCTGCTGGTTTGACAATTTGGGCAATGCCCCCACATAGAAGTATTCACTGTGCTGCATAGTTACTTCCTCTTTCAAGAGTTAGTTCTAGCAATCGGTGCATCTGAGAAAGTACTGTCCAATCATTATTCTTTCAGATGCTTATACAGCAGAAAAACACTAAATGTGTGACACCATGAGGCTTCTACGGTAGTGACATAATTTCTATACCAATGCTGAATTTTGACCATTCACTATTGATATGCTTGTAACACTAATCATTTCAAAAACTATACTATACTACACCATTCATAGATCCTAAAACTCCAGATGGAGCACAAATGGGTACATAAAGAGATGGAGACTTTTAATAATTTTGGAATACTACAGAGCTATGGTTAAAATGTTGGACTGGAGTGGAATCTTCAGACCCATTTTTCAGCTCATCTATGGAGCTCACTGGATTACTTAGGGCCAATTCCTTTTCCTCATCTGGAACATGATAAATTGAATGAAACCAACCTCAATAATTTAGATCATTCCTACTGGGAGACAGGTAGAACAGGGATATAAATCCCTGCCACACTCTTCTTGGATATTTAGAAAATATTCTCCCATACCAATCCTCACAATGAGCAGTTCAAAGTAGGAACATTAGATTGCACTCATAGAATGTAATTTTTTTTTTTGTGTGAACATGGATCCTCCACTAATGAATATTTATAGAAAAATTTCAGGCAGGTAGAACATTTGGAATAGAGGTGGTAGTGATTATATGCCCTAAGAAAGATGTTTCTGAATAACAGAAATGATAACGACAAAGAATAATAGTATTCTTACATGAAGAGATTAGAATCACTTGTTTGAGATAGCATTCAAACAAAAGTATAAGAACTTAATCCATCATTATCTGTTGTATATTATATTTGTGAACGTATATTTTAAGGCAGCCAACTAGATATCACAATCACAACTCTTCCTGATAACCTCTAAGGATTAAAAACAGGAAACAGTGAAATAAGTATTGAATATTGAAGCATTTTCTGCGTATAGATGAGCATTCCTGGAGTGCAAGTCTAATATGATTAATAATTATGGGGAAATCATCAGATTTGCAGATGACACCAAGCTGGCAGGAATAGTCAAAACTCCAGAAGATAGGCTTAAGATATAGAAGGATCTTGACAGACTTGAACATTGGTCACTATCTAAAAAAATAAAATTCAATGGTGAAAAAAATAAGGCTCTACATTTAGGAAAGAAAAACCAATTGCACAGGTATAGTATAGATCATCTGGCTCAATAGTAGTAGCCGTGAAAGGGATCTTGGAGTCCTAGTGGACAATCTCTTACATATGAGCCAGTAGTGTGTTGCAGCTGCCGAAAAAGCCAACTCAGTCCTAGGCTGCATTAACAGAGGGATAGAATCAAGATCACATGAAATGTTAGTACGACTTTACTATATAGAGTAAGAACACACTTGGAATACTACATATAGCTTTGGTCACCACACCATAAAAAAATGTTGAGACTCTAGAAAGAGTGCAGAGAAGAACAGCAAGATGCTTAGGGGACTGGAGCCTAAAACATTTAATGAACAGTTGCTGGAGTTGGGTATGTCAAGTTTAATGAAAAGGACTAGGGGTGACATGATAGCACTTTTTCAATATCTAAGGGGTTGCCACAAAGAAGAGGGAGTCAACTTATTGTCCAAAGCACCTGAAGGCAGGACAAGAAGCAGAGGATGGAATTAATTAAGGAGAGAAACAATCTAGAACTAAGGAGAAATTTCCTGACAGTTAAACAAATAATCAGTGGAACAACTTGATTCCAGAAGTTATGAATGCTCAAGCACTGGAAGTTTTTAAGATGAGATTGAACAACCATTTGTCTGAAGTGGTATAATGTTTCCTGCCTGAGCAGGGTGTTGGATTAGAAGACCTGCAAGGTCCCTTCCAATCAGTGGTGGGATGCTACCGGTTCGGGCAAACTGATAGTTGTGATCTGCGGGTGATCTGCCCACCCACCCGCCCCAGTGCTATGCTGTCCTATTTGTATTTTTTAAGCCATGCACATGCGTGCAAGCCAACCGCAAGAGCAAAGTGTTAATTCATGTACAGAGCACCTTTGCTTCCAACTCTGTTATTCTGTTCTGTTATTCTGCACATACCTATTAATCAAAAGAGAAATGTTGCAGACCAAAACCAACTGGAAAAAGACAAGTGGAAGGGGAGAAGAGTGGGAGAAGCAAGCATTACCAAAATGGAAAGATTCTTCTATATATTAATAATATTGGTTGGATAAAAATGCCAAATCCAGTCTAAATTTCTGGCTGCCTGTGCGACCAACCAGAATATAATAAAATTGTATGCCATCCAACTCCCAGCAACTCTGGAAGTCTTGCTAAATTCCATATAACTAGTAGATACTGGTTTAATCCAATGGTCGAAAGGCTTGACTAGGATTGAAAATCCAGGATTCCCTGATGTCTTGGAAATCTATTGGAGAGTCTACATCTGAATTCATACAGCACCCTTATTCTACTGCAGAGCTCACTGTCTGCATTTCAGCAGTACATTCAATTATAAGGAATTGGATCTTCTAAGTCTCCAACCCACTCATGGTCCATCTCTCCCTATCTTCCTCCTCTCCTCTCCCCTTCCCTCCCTTTCCACTCCCATTCCTTCACTCTCCACTTTCTCCTCTCCCTTTTCCAATTCCCTTCTCTGTCACTCTCCCCCCTTCTCACATCCCTCTCCCCTTCCCCTCCTTTCCCCTTCTTTTCTTCCTGCACTCCCCTTCCACCGCCCCTCTCCCCCTCCTTTCTTTTCCCTCATCAACCTGACCCCCTCATGGTCTCTCTCCTTCATCCCCCTCTCCCCTTCTCTCCAGTTCCCACTCCCTCCCACTCCCCCCACATCCTCCTACCCCTTCTCTCTTTCCCTGTCCCCTCTCCTACTTGCTTTCTCTCTCCCTCCCCTCTCTGATCCCATTCCCTTTCCCTTTTCCTCTCCCTTTGCCCAGCCTCCCTTCCCCCTTCCTTCCTCTCCCTCTCCTCCCCCAACTCCTTCATGATCTATCTCTCCCTTCCTATCCTCTTCTCTCCCTTTCCTCTTCTTTCTCCCTTACTCTCACTTTCCTCTTCCCCACTTCTCTTTTCCTCCCCCTCCTTCCCTTCTATTCCTAATCTTTCCTCTGCCTTTTGCTCCCCCTTTTCTCCCTTCTTCCCCCTTGCTCTCCCTTTCCCTTTTCACTTCCCTGACTCTTCCTTTTATCCTGATCTTGATCCTCAACCTAACCCTCATCCTAACTCTCACACTAATCATAATCCCAACCCAAATTCTCATTCTCACTTACCCCTCTGATAGCTGATTACAAAAAAAGGGAAGATTCCCCAGAATCCAGGAGCCCTTCTGAAGACCAACCTGCCTATTGGGAAGTATCTTCACTCTGATAACTGATAACTTACAGTAACTGACAGTTTAGTCTGCAGGTGTGAAGTCATAAAGCCATCAGAATTCCCAAGGAGATGATCTCCCTCCCTTTATCCTCCTATCAAAGGTCACTTGCTCCCCCTTTTCTACATAACCAATGCCAGGCAAATGTCTCTAGGAAGCTAACAAACCAATAATTAAGGATGCCTGTTTCTCATTTTTGGCTCTGAAGGCATAGCTCTTTGGGGGTAAACTGCCTCTTCCTATAGAAGCTTTGCTGGGTTAGTTTCCTGAGCAGGACTCATTGGGGGAGCTGTTGGTCAACTTCTCATTTGATTCCCTTTCTGTTGCTGTGCTGATTTTTTGTTTTGTTCCAGCATCTTTTTGTCGTGGGTAAGCTCCCATTTTAGTTTTAAGGTTTAGCATCTTGGGGAACCCAGTTTGCTGTTGGAAAACATAGTTTGGCTGGCAGAAGAAATGGAACACAATTTGATCTTAAGACATTGGAGAAGGAGATTCCTGCATGTCTTTCTCTACTATTTAGACTTTGGTGTGCAGAACAGAAAGGAGGTTGCCTTCTAATGAAGTCTCATCTAATGAAAATTAAGACAGAGGTGATATTGCAGCAGTGTTCCAATATTTGAGGGGCTGACACAAAGAAGAGGGGGACAACCTATTCTCCAAAGCACCTGAAGGCAAAACAAGAAGCAATGGATGGAAACTAATCAAGGAGCGAACTAACCTAGAAATAGAAATTTCCTAACTATGAGAACAATTAACCAGTAGAACAGCTTGCCTTCAGAAGTTATGGATGCTCCGTAACTGGAAGTTTTTAAGAAAAGTTTGGACAGCCATTTGTCTGGAATGATATAGGGTCTCCTGCTTGAAAAGGGGTTTGGACTAGAAGATCTCCAAGGTCCCTTCTCACCCTATGATTTTATATTTTATTAGTGACACAGGTTTTATAACTTATACTGGAAATAATTATTTACAGAAAATACATACTAGAGATAAATGAAGACTAGTAGTAGGCTACAAATTAACATGAAGAGAGTCAAAGGAATGTGTTCTCACTGTGTGTGAATCTCTGAGAACAAAGAAGGATGTGATCTCCGTTTAGACATCTCTTAGACAAAAAGTAGGCAGAGTGATAGAGAAAAGACAGCACAGAACCAATTCTTAACTAACTACACCCTATTGCCCCTTGTGATCAACAACAGGTCATGAAGTGCTGAAGAGTCCTTGCCCCAGAT
This sequence comes from Pituophis catenifer annectens, assembly GCF_029215685.1. Lineage (NCBI taxonomy): Eukaryota > Metazoa > Chordata > Lepidosauria > Squamata > Colubridae > Pituophis > Pituophis catenifer. Next base: position 43,203,033 of record NW_027256888.1, on the reverse strand, counting down.
TGGCACCTTCAACCATGAGCAAGTGTTTAACATCTTTTATATTCCTTCCACTACCATTCACTCTAAAAAAGATATGGTAGACAGTCAATGACAATCTGATTGCAAAGGCCATGCCATTCTTGATTAATGGTTAGACAATCCATCATTAGGACCAATACTGCTGTCTTCCACCAAAGCATTTTGAAAACAAGGAAGTACCAAAAGCTAAAATCAAAACCTGTTTCAATTTTGGCAAACTGAACCTTCTTTTCAAATTGCCATGGTCAGCTCCCAAACTATACCATGGAAACCATGGACCAGTCTTAAACAGGAACAAATTCTACTGCTACCATCACAAAACACTCAAGTTTCACAACATGTTGAGGGGATTCAATAAAAATATTTTCTAAAGCAGTCTTCTCAGAAACACGCTTTGAATTGGTCTACTTTGTTTTGGATTCAGGGTTAATACTAAGGAACAATTTTTAAATGAAAAATACTGTTTCAAAAACATCAGAAGTAAAGAAATGTGATAATATGTTTATCTAAATTCATTTAAGTAAACCTGTTAGGACTCTACAAACCTAGCACTTCAATTCTTCAATGAATGTATATTGCATTAAACAAACTGCTTATCACAGAATATATCTGGAGGGAACAAGATAATATTAAAGTAAATGTGCACATGGAAAAAGGAAAACAGATTCACAGCAGTAGGTGGAAATAAATTAAACGTTTAAAAATAAGGGAGTAATTGAATCCTATAGCTATTTTCATACATTAAAAACACAGTACCGTGTAATCCTAGAAAATCAATACAGAGCCCTGAAGCTTTAAGGCAGCATAAACTTGCACTTATTTTTACATAATAATGGCTAAGCTGACTTATACTTGGGCACATTAGTTTTTGGCTAATAATTAAACACAGTTCTGTGAAAAAGAGTTTTAAATTTTCTGAATTTTTGCATATCTTTGCCACTAAAAGTTTGCTTATGGAGTAAATGAGACAAGCACTAAACATTGGTGCTATTTGCTCACTCTGAATCCATTTATACCTTAGATGCACCCATATGAAATTTTGATAACAGTGTCAAAGATATTCAGAAAAAAACTGAAAAGGGGAGGAAAATACCATTTCATAGAACTGGCATCTCTTCAAAGAGTTTCATCTCTGAAATCATTCATGAAGTGGTCTGCTTCAACAGTATCTGCTGGAAGAGAAGGAATGTATTGATCTATTGGGGGCTGAACTGCCACTCATGAATTAGATTTTTTATTCATATACAGAATAATATGCATATTGAATTATATGTCTATAGATGTAGGAAATCTAAAATCTATGAGCCTCTTACTTCTGCTTGCCTCTCCCATTCTAATGTTTAAAGATTCTTTTAATTAAAAAAAATGAAAGAACCTGGGATACTGCTAGGCAGCAGTTTTTGGCATTATTCTTAGTTATAAATCTATTTACAAGCTGTATAAATATTTATTAGCATTATTACAAAACAAAACAAAAAGTGAATGATTGAAACCTATCTTTTTGTTGGAGCTTGCTCACATGTGCCGGAGAAAAAACTTTGAAGAACGACAATGGTCCAGAGCATCTTCTGATGTTAGAGAGGATGCTGGGGGATCCACAACATTTCATCAACCAATCCATCCAAAATTTTACCTTTAATCCCAGGTGTCAATCCGGTAAAACAAAGCCAGATATAGTAATGTATGACAATGAAAAGTGTCATGGCTTGGTTTGCTGAGTCAATCAGAACCAAAAATTATTTAATCAAGGCAGGGATTTTCTGCATTTTTTTCTCATAGCCTTATGGCTAGCAATAAAGAATAATTTTAACTCAGGGTTGAAATGAGGGGTTTCTGGGGGGGGGGCTTTCTGAGCTTGGAAGTTTTCTTGATCAAGATGTTTCATTACTCAAATTAGGTTAACATCTTCAGTGGTAGTAAGAAGTGGGCCCACAGAAAGGCCTCAAGAAAACAACCAAGCTCAGAGAGCACTGAAGACTCCTTATGGATAGCTTGAAAGAATCTGCATTTATAAGTTAATGCAACAATTTATTGCGAATTTATCAGCAATCCAATTCTTAGAAGTGGCATGTTTGAATTATGTATTTTTATGATGGAATTTTTAACCAATGTTAATTTATTTGAATTGGCAGAAATAATAGAAAAATATTATAGAAGTAGATTCACCAGAAAAAAATAGGTGTGGCTGTTGAGACTATGAACTTCAACATTTCTTCCCTAGTCATCAAGCGATTGGGAAAAATCACCATATGAACCAGAAAGGTTCACCTTCAAGAAATTAAAATATAGTTCTTGTGCACTACAAACAGGTGACCCTTTCATTCTTTAATAAAAGCTAGGCACAAGTCAATTTTTCATTAAAGGGCCTTTATAGTAATGAGCCATTTTTAATTCAGGGCTAATTTCAGCCATTCTTCTCTTGATTAGAGGAAGCTTGGCCTTACTTATGTGTCGCTCAGTAAACTTGTAAATTGGATTTATTGAATTTTGCCTATTATTTGTATAATGAGATACAAAGTGTATTTTAATGATAAAATACAATTTTAAAAACTGAAATACTATCTGGGAATAAAGGTATCATTCATATCTGAATATGAGTATAAATACATAGTGCATGTTTGTTCTCCCTGCCTTCTATTCACTGTCAGATCCCACTTGCTTCGCTAACAACATTCTATCAAAGATCCATTTATGCAGCATCACAAACAGCATAGAGCACATACAGTTTATGAGAGTAAATTGACAGCTTTGACAGCTCTAAATGCACTAAGGGCACTATCATTGCAAATTAGTCCACATTCCCAATTCAAACAAAGCGCTTTAGATGTGGGGCTGCTGCAGAGCTTTTAATTCAGTATAAGAAATAACAAATACCAGTTTACCAGCATGCACAAATTATAAATACTGAGGTTTTGTTTTTTTTATTGCTTTCACCTTTCTGATAGTCTGATTCTTCTGGGTAATTATTCCACTTCCCTCAGTACATTATACAGTCCTCTCTATAAAAAAAGACCAATCATCTAATAATGAACAGCAAAACATAAACAGTCCTGCAGGATGGTGAGTGCATAATAGCAAAATGCATTATCCAAGTATACTTTTTACTAATTTTCCTGCAACTAATAATCAAGGTAAGATTATTACAGGGAATGAATTGTGCAGGTGGGTTTCAAAATTTGTGTGCACAGTCTAAAATTTCCTGGCTCAAGATGAAAGGCAGAAAATACAGCTTTCACTGATAAATATAAAATTACAGCAATAGATGCCAACTTTAATAATTCCTCCCCTCACCCTCCTTCTCTTCCCTTTTAGATAAACCTGAATATGATTTTTGGCATGCAAAACACTTTTTTCTCCCAACCAGTTGTTCAACATAGCATATTTTTCCATGCAGTCTTATCATGGCAAGGAAATGTTCCTACAAAGGATAAGTGAAAAGTGCTGGGAGTGTTTGCTAAGAGCATATAGTATATACTACCAGTAGGCTCACCCAAGACAGGAAGGTCATCCAAGCTGCCCAGCTAAAGTAAGAAAATCCAAATCTGCCAAGATAATTACAGGGAGAACATAGAATGTAAAATATTTATATGGAAAGCTCAACACAATGAAGGATAAAATTAATCAACTACATGTTGATATCTTAGGAATCAATGAATAGAAATGGACTGGAATTGGAGATTTTAAGTTGGATGATCATACAGTTTTCTATTCAAGACTTGAAAACCCCCCAAAAAAGAACAGCCCTGTTTTCAGAGTCATGAAGGACATAGCAAATATAGCATTTGTGTTCAATGAGGTCAATAACCAAATAATATCAGTCAGACCCCCTGGACAAGTTTTTAATATGACAGTTACCCAAGTTTATGCTCCCAACACTGATGCAAAAGAAGAGGAAAATGATATGTTTTATGGTCAAGTCCAATCTGTAACCAACATAACATAGAAATAAGAGGAGCTGCTAGTGGACAGAGGACTGGGATATCAAGGTTGGAAAGAGAAGAACAATTTAACTGATTTTTAGTAATATAATTCTTTCTTCTTTGTTAACATAGTTTCCAACAAGCACAAATAGCATCTATATACGAGGGCATCAGCAGATGGAGAACTCAGGTATCAGCAGTAATATAGTTGACTATTTTGGTACAAGGACATGCTCTGCTCTGCAGCAAAGATTTAGCCAGAGGCTGACTGTGGAACAGATCACAAACTGCTCGTGTGCAAGTTCTACATCAAGTAAAGTAGTGAAAAAAGCTAATCAATTTTCATGAAATGATCTTGAGCATATACATAGCATTTTGAAGGAGAATACTAGGATTCATTCTGAACTTCTGAACCCCATTGATAGACAACCAGAGGAAGTGTGGAATGAAATCAAAGACATTGCTAAGGATGAAAGAGAAAAGAGGCTGCTAAAGATCAAGAAGCAGAAGAAAGCAAACTGGATGTCAGAACAAATGGTGGAAATTGCCAAAAGGAGGAGAGAAGCCAAAGTAAGAAAGACTAAGATCTCAGAAAGGAACAAAGAATTTCAGAGAACTATTAGAAGATATGGAAAGCAGTATTACAACAATATAATCAATCCCAATATCAAAATAAACACTGACCCTTACATATGTGATTGATTCAACAATGGTAGAAAGTAGGACTGACTGTCATCTCCAACTATAAATTAATGTCAAAATCACATCAAGAGTTACAAAAATATTCTCAGATGACCTGAGATTAAAGCAGAAAAGTAACAGCCTTTTTTGTAGGGGAAAAAGTATCTAAGAAAATGTGAAGCAGCATTCAGTATAAAATATCTCTGATCTGAATGCAGTTTGGAGCAAATTGGGAATGACAAGCATGTGATTTTGGAAAAGTTAAAATTCTTTGATGATAATAAAAGAGTGAAGTACTGTGAATAAACCAATCTCAGTCAAATTCATAAGTGTATCAAAAGAATATCAAGTAATTTCTTCTTAAATTATTTGTCGCTTTCAATCTTGGCATTAAACATGAACATGCAAAAGTGTCTTCTATCAAGCTGCACAACTATACACTTTCCCAAATGTTATGGCACAGTTTCTTTTCAAAATTGTCAGAAAAATGTGTAAATTAAGGAAATTTGCATATAAACAATGTTATGTTAGAAGTGAAAAGAAAAAAGTATACACAGTTTGTGCAAATGTTAAGAGTGCAAATAGATGTGAAAATATGAGGCTACAAATAGAATAGAATAGAACAGAAATAGAAATAGAAATAGACTAGAATAACAGAGTTGAAAGGGCACTTGGAGGTCTTCTAGTCCAATGCCCGGCTCAGGCAGGAAACCCTATACCAGGGGTGTCAAACTGGTGGCCCATGGGCCGGATGCGTCATGCGCAAGCCACGTCCACCCTAGCTCCATGAAAATATAATGATATGCCATGTGATGGCAATGTGATGCAGCGAGTTCGCTGGATCAATAAGTAAGCAGACCTAGTTCTTGGGTTTAACATTGAGAAAAATTTTTAAAATTGTAATCAATTTAAATTTGACTTTGCTTAATCATGAATTTCTGACTTTTAATCTTGCAAGATTAAAAATCAGAAATTCATGATTAAGCAAAGTCAAAGTTAGAAAGAAAAAAGCAGAGGTAATGTACTATGCATGGACCCAGTCAGGAATGTAAGTTGCTGAGAGCTGCTTCATGTCACTTACAAGAGTTTCATCTGGATATCATAATGTAAAATTGTATAATCTCCTGTAATTGAAATGACCAGGAAAGGAATGACTTCAAAAATGTCAGTTCTGAAAGATAGGATATTTTTGGTGCAAGAGTTCAAAGTTGAATAGAATAGAATAGAATAGAATAGAATAGAATAGAATAGAATAGAATAGAATAGAATAGAATAGAATAACAGAGTTGGAAGGAACCTTGGAGGTCTTCTAGTCCAACCCCCTACCCAGGCAGAAACCCTACACCACTTCAGACAAATGGTTATCCAACATCTTTTTAAAAACTTCCAATGTTGGAACATTCACAACTTCTGGAGGCAAATTGTTCCACTGATTAATTGTTCTAACTGTCAGAAAATTTTTCCTTAGTTCTAGGTTGCTTCTCTCCTTGATTAGTTTCCACCCATTGCTTCTTGTTCTACCCTCAGGTGCTTTGAAGAATAGTTTGACTCCTCCTTCTTTGTGGCAACCCCTGAGATATTGGAACACTGCTATCATGTCTCCTCTAGTCCTTCTCTTCATCAAACTAGACACACCCAGTTCCTGCAACCGTTCTTCATATGTTTTAGCCTCCAGTCCCCTAATCATCTTTGTTGCTCTTCTCTGCACTCTTTCTAGAGTCTCCATATCTTTTTTACATTGTGGTGACCACAATGAATGCAATATTCCAAGTGTGGCCTTTCCAAGGCATTATAAAGTGGTATTAACACTTCAGTGATCTTGATTCTATCCCTCTGTTTATGCAGCCCTTAACTTGTTGGTTTTTTTGGCAGCTAATTATCCCAGCATCATTTGCAAGGGAAATAAAAAGAAAAAGAAGAGATCATTGTGTCTTTGCTTTTGTGATCACACAAGTTATCTAAAAGCTGCTTAGAAGTTTCTGGAATCCTTCAGAAACAATGGTTAATATCTTCCGTAATATTATTAAACCTGTGCATATAGCATACATTTAAAGGCTACACTATTGCCCAGAAAGTTCATTATACTATGTAAAAACTGTACATTGTTGATCATATGAATTCTTGTGCAATGAGATTTGTGAGTCTCACTGAGACAGATCCAATCTCCATAACCTGTCTCAATGTCCACCAAATTAGCCATTCATTGAACTTCATATTTATTTATCTAAATGATACTCTGGCTATTTATCTAAATTAGTTATATACCGCCCTCCTCCCAAATGATACTCTGGTTCAAGAGCATAATAATGGGAAAGAACATATTAAAAACATAGGTTTAGAAGTAGGTTATTTTGAGACGTTATGTATTGAAATATATATTTCAATCATTGGCAATTCAAAGCAAAGCCAAACCACACAGCTCAAGGATGAATGGATCTGAAAATGACACATATAATTAGAATGACTTATCATTCTAATCCTAATAAAAACCTTTTTTTTCAAAAGGTGCACAATTTTATTTGATCTGATACACTTTAGTATGTTTTTGTTGCTTCCTTAAGGGATGATTTATCAATAAAAATAGGAAACCCTAATCTGCATATATATTGATACAAGCACCAATAAATTTTCACATTCACTATTTTTTCACATAACTAAACAGAAAAAAGATGTCTCATTTAGGGGGAAATCTTCTCTCTTTTAAATCTTGGTAAGTTTTATGCATAACTGAGTAAGGCAAGTTTGGGATGATTACTCACAAATAAAAGAAACACATTCTGTTATTCTAGAACAGGGGTGTCAAACTCAGTTTCATTGAGGGGCACATCAGAGCTGTGGTTGACTTTGGGGGGCCAGGTGGGTGTGGCCGACTGGGTAGGTGTGGCCAACTTGACGCCACTCTCCAAACTGCTGGCATGTTTCCTCTTCGTATTGGGTAGACCGGGCCGAAGCCAGGCTGGCCCCATCTTTCCTCTTTGTATTGGGTAGACTGGGCCAAAGCCACACTGGTCTGATCTGACAACATCTGGCCCGGATCTGGCCCGCGGGCCTGGAGTTTGACATCCCTGTTCTAGAACGTACTTGTATCCAGCTGCAAACTTAAGAAGAGTCAGCTGATTCTTTAGCTTCATCCATGCTTGCTGCTGATTCTGAACTTTGAGCTTTTGGTTTGTTCTATGTAAAATCTCAGATAGTTTGTGAAAATCCAGAAACTCTGGCAGAGTCATCCTTTCATTGATAGATCACAGATAATAGCCTATATCTGCAAGCTGAACGTTCAGTTAAGAATGCTGAAAGCTTCCTTTGAATTACTGAGACCTTGTGTTCCTATATGCTGTGACTAGTTAAGGACCTTGTTGGGCTCCTCACTAGCAACATGACAACACGACCTTGAAAATTATTTGTCAAAAATGTATGTTTTTTTTCCCGTGAATGCAGATAAACTGAGGGATGAAGTCAGCAACTGTGAAAATGTTCTTCAATCTATTCACAGTCTGCAACCAATATATGTAGAGGTATTTTGCTATTTTAGTGTCATGTTGCAGAACGCCTATCATAAACTCGTGCAGAGCATTTGAAACAAATTTCTTTAGCACTATCTTCTTAAGCAGCAAATAACTACTAGACAATCTGTTTTTGCAGTCAGCAGAGTTCTTTAATTTTATGTTGGAAATCTTTTTTCATTTTATTGGGACTCATGCAGGAGATTCCAGAAGGTTTATAGAACATTTTTTTGTTCCTTCATGTATCTGTAGTCAGTTTTAGAAGCCATGCTGAGCTTTAAAACAGACTGTTTCATTATACTGTACTTCTGCAGCTGTATGTGTTCCTCAATGGCAGCTTGCCTAGAAAAGAGATATTTTGTGATTATTAGAGCTAAGAGAACGATATAATAAAATTATAATATTACAACTGTTATTTGATAATATCCTTTGTGTGCTAGCTTACTGTTTAATAGTCCCAGTTGGTAAATGAATGTTTCTTCATTTCACTAGGAGATCGTTCCTAGACGATACTAGTCTAGGAATTCCTTCGTGTGTAAAGTATCTGTCCCTTGGGATGTGGTGTAACAGAATATTTGTTTCTAGTGTGTGTCTATGTACATACATAGATACATACACATACATACATATACAGTGGGTGTGGGTGCATATAGATATAGATATATACAGTATATGTTTGTTTTCGAGAAAAGACCCTAATACATCAAAACTTGCATACAGTAGATTACACACACACACACACACACACACACAAATATATATATATATATATATATATATATATATATATATATATGTATGTATGTATGTATGTATGTATGTATGTAAAAAGTTAAAATCTCGGGTGTTTTCCCGCATCATTAAAAGTCTGTTAGTTGAAATGCTTAAAATCCTGGCTAAAATCCCAGTTTAAGCTGTGGGTAGGGGCCTGATGATGACAAGTTAGAGAGTTTGTCGAAATGTTGCCAAAAAGAAAACTTTTAAAGTGTTGGTTAGGATTTTAGCCAGAGTTTCAAAAGACCTTACAAAGTGTTTTGTTGGAATTTTGGAGGATCTTAAACTGGGATTTTAGCCAGGATTTTAAGCATTTCAACTAACAGACTTTTAATGATGAGGGAAAACACCAGAGATTTTAACTATTTATTTATTTATTTATTTATTTATTTATTTATTTATTTATTTATTATTTAAATTTATATACCGCCCTTCTCCCGAAGGACTCAGGGCAGTGTACAGCCAAAAATAAAAACATAAAAATATAAAATTTAAAACAATTTAAAAGTATATTAAACAAATTTCACCCATATTGATTAAAACCCCTCCCTTTTTAAAAAAATGAATTAAAAACAATTAAAAGAGCTACGCGAGCCCAGCCTGCTGGAATAGAAAAGTTTTGAGGGCACAGCGGAAGGTGCGTAGATCCGGGATCCTTCGGATCTCCGGAGGCAGTTCGTTCCAAAGGGCAGGTGCTCCCACATACACACACCTGCAAAAACTTGAGAAGAGATAGATAGATAGATAGATAGATAGATAGATAGATAGATAGATAAATAGATAGATACACACATACACACTTATATACATATATATCTATAACATATAATTTTAAAACAGTACAGTTACTCAACGAACTGAGGCATATTAATCCTTTAATGACTTGCCTTTATGTGTCTGATTTAATGACATATGAATTGATCTGATTTGAAACCAAGTTTGAATTTTATAATTCCCTTATATGACCCCAAAGAGGATGCTTTTTACCTCTTAACCTCTTGCTATTTACCTCAATACCTCTTGCTATTCACCTACATTCTGCAAAAATTGACTTCTCAGCATTGTAGCTCATAAAAATGCACATGGTGATCCATAGTAGATCATGGCCACTCATCAATCCACAGCATTATGGTCAGAAAACATTATATGAAGATAATATCAAGATAAAAGAAATGCGAGTGTTTTTTCTCTAGTCTATGCTATGCAGTTTTAATTGGATGTAATGACCAACAATAAAGCTACAAAAATAAACCACACAAAAAAGAAAACAAGCTGCTAGATGATTTTGCTGGATGAAATGCATCACCTCATTAACCTTAGGTTATTCTGCTGACTTGTAATCTATCAGTGCAGAAATAGCCTCCCGGGAAGGAGAATCAGGCCCAGAATAATGACAAAATATCCAGCTGAATTCCCCAGGCAACTATCCTTAGAACCCCCTTCTGCCATTCTTTCTCTATTTCTCTATTATTATTTTTTACAGCTATTGAATAAAGCAAAATTGTTCCCTGTTGATGCTTGAAAGAGTAATTATATATCACTCTTCATTTTTGTGTCATTTGGCTAGCATTCACAAGCAAAAGCAGAGATTATGTGGATTTAGTAATGAGGTTAACATTTTCTACATAAATTATAAATGACTGCAAAAGATCTAAGCTGCTACACATTTTCGATAGCATACAAGGAAACAAAAAGAACATCTCAAGGCTTTTCAAATTGTTTGATATCTACAAAATGTCCATCTCTCATAAAGTAGAAACTAGATATTTCCATTATTTACAACTCTATCTAGTAGTTTACTTCTATTGCTAATATAGAGAATATTCTCCTCTAGATAGAAATGTTTAAATGTAATTACTAGATGACCTCACAAAATACAGACCATTACATAATGTTTATCTCTGCCAATTATATACCTTGGATATTCCCATATATATTATATAATTATATAATATACCTACTAATATACTAATATACCTCTGCACTTTCCATAAGGTCCTGAAGACGTTTTTATTTCAGCAAGCCGGCCTAGCCTAATTAGGTTTTTTATGGGTTAGTTTTAATTGTATAGCTTGGGGTTTTAAATTGGGGGCCGATTGATTTAGCTATCTTAACTTTTATATTGTATGTATTTATATTGTATGTATTTTAATTTCAGCTATTCACCGCCCTGAGTCCCTAGGGGGAGAAGGGAGGTATATAAATTCAAATATAAATAAATAAATAAATATATCTAGGGGTTTTTGTTAAAATCAATTTCTATGATATGAATAGGAATCATTCTGACTGACCAAACGATCCTGAGTAAGAAATCTCCATATAAATGTTTAATAAAGAAGCATAGATATAAATACAGCAATTTACTAAGAGGTATGCTCATTTAATGTCATTTACAACCCAATTAATAGTGGCTATATCTGTTATATCTAGAAAAATATGCCATCAGCTGCTCCTTTTAAAAGTGAAATACCTTTTACCCAAATTACCAATAGTTTATTTCACTCATGTAATAAAATTGCATCATTATAGTTCTGTATATTTTATTTGGTATACCATGTGTTCCACCTAGTCAAAGGTTCATATAATTAAAATGGAGTCTTTTGGAAGGTCTCTTCTCTTTCATCCTCCAATGAAAGACAAGCAGATGTTCCTAAATTGCCTTATCACCATGGCATCAAAATCGCTTTCACTGGCTTTCTTCTGTTTTTCTTCCACGAAAATGTAAACCAGTTTGCCCTTGACCATGGCATAGAACTATGCTGGCCTCTGATAATAAAATATGCTGGCCTGTGATAATAGAAAGTACCAAAGAATTGATATTTGAACTAAATAAACCCTGTGAATTTTTGTATCTTTCCAAATAATGGTTTTGACTTATGAGCAGTTGATAAACCTCTACCTTACTTCAATTGTTTGGATATTTATACATTTCTGTGATCTATAGTCATTGTTTTCTATAAACCTGGAAAAGTTTCCATGCTAATATTTTCTAAGGAAGAGCCAACAGAAATCTATTGACTTCCTAGTAGATGGAAGCAACCTGTAACATTCAACATGAAGTTGAGAATAACAATTATCTGCCATTTATTTTTATTTTTTATTTTTTATTTGATTTATATGCCGCCCTTCTCCGGAGACTCAGGGTGGCTTACAATGCATTAAGCAATAGCCTTCATACTTTTGTATATTTATACAAAGTCAGCTTACTGCCCCCACAAACTGGGTCCTCATTTTACCTACCTTAGAAAGGATGGAAGGCTGAGTCAACCTTGAGCCTGGTGAGATTCAAACTTACAGTAATTGCAGACAGCTGGTGTTAATCACAATGCTTTTAGTCTGCTGAGCCACCAGGCTCCATTCTTGGAGGTTATAGTGAAGCAAAGTAAGATGGAATCTGAGCAACAACACTTATGGAAATAAGATATATCCATGACGTATGGCCTCACCATCCTCAACAAATAGATTATTAGTTAACTAAGTATCTAAATACAGATAGTCCTTGACTTATGACCACAATTAAGCCCCAAATTTCTGTTGCTAAATTAGACATTTATTAAGTGAATTTTGACTCATTTTTTGACCTCTCTTGACATAGTTGTTAAGTGAATCACTGAACTGTTAAGTTAGTAACACAGTTCTGGCTCTGGCTTCCCCATTGACTTTGCTTGTCAGAAGGTCACAAAAGGTGATTACATGACTTTGGGACATTGCAACCATCATAAATATGAATCAGTTGCCAAGTATCCAAATTTTGATCATTTGACCAAGGGCCATAAGTGTGAAAGGTAAGAAACATTAGAAAGGTATATTAATTACAAACTTGAATGTTTTGTTACTATTATGATTTAAACTTATTGACTGCCCAACTTTTTTATTATTTGCACTGGGCAAATTATATAATTGGAAATCCAGCTCAATTCCATTAAACTTAAGTGGTGACCTTTGATTCTTACTCTGTACCTTTCAAAGACTCCAGTCTCTTTAGCAAAACACATCCTGAGTATTCTGTCCCTTTCTTTGCTTCTGCTTTTTGTAAAGTACTAGCATTGTGCATTGTTATCTTTTTCACTCTTTCTCAAAGTGTGCTGGGAATACTGAACAGGCCACAATTTAAATTTTACAAGTAAACCCGAATAAAACATATTTTGGGAGCTCCAAAGACTGTTGTATAACTGCATGGCTTTCTAGTACATTGAAATAAAAGCAAAAAGATATTGTATTCTATCAGTGACTAGAGGAAAGCATTAGTGGAAAGATAAGAAGCAATTCTGAAGGAAAATGGATACATGTAGCTTGACTATAACTTCACTTTTACTAACCCTATCTGTAAAATGGTTCTCCAATGTAGTATTTCTCATCTTCCAAACCAGGTTCACTGAGTGATTATGATTAATTAAGTCAGTATTAACTTAGATGACTTTCAGGCCTGGAAAAACATGAGGACTTTGAGATATTGCTCAGTTTAACTTTGACTATCTTGATACCATTAGGTAGCATGGTGAAGATGTAAGATATTGCAGTTTAGTAACAACTATAAGATCACAGATATGTACTTCTCATAGCGTAAAAATATTGGTTTGAATGCTTAGAGTGGATTCATTGAAAGTACAATTCAGGTTCATAACTAATTGTTAGGCATGAAAGACAAGGTCTACACGTAAAGATCCAATTAAGTTGATTATTGCTAAACTGCCTATGCACAGGAATCTTCTCAACTAGTGGTTGGCATCTGCTTAGAGTTAGATAAGAGTCCATGTATTTCAAGGGAGGGTTGGATTTAGTTCACTTGCGGCTACATAGAGTTTCTAGGCTGATTTCTCTTTTAACTCCACCAGATTCTGCCACCCCCGCCTCTTACATAATAAAAATATATTTTTAATAAATAAATCAATTTTTGACTGAAATGATCCAGAAATTTATAGAATGAACAAAGAAAAGACATAATTTTAAGTCTTTCCATTCTTCCTAGTAGTCCCATTATGAATCTGTTAAATGAACAAAATTTAGTAGACATACAACTGCTCAAGAACCAGTTTCATAGTGGACTTAGCAGGAGAAATGACTTTAATCAAGTTAGAAGTATTTCAGTAAATGGAGGAAATCAGTGTCATTGAAATCTAACATAACTTTACAAGATATATTTTCTCTAAGTGCCTATTCAAATCTCTGATTTGCCAACAAAAATAGTCCCCACCCCTTTCCTCTCTTCTCCTCAGCACATGAATAGGACACATTATGCTTAATTGAAAACTGCAGTCAGGAAAGCAATCAGGCTGACATGCCTAATAACAGGCATGCTTATTAAAGTATCATTATAAGCTAAATTAAAATTGCATTCCTTTTCTAAATATGAAAGCTGCTATTGTTGTAGGATGTGAGTCGCTTCGTAATGGAAATTCATGCAGGGGAAAAAGGAATCAAAGCTTTTGTATATCCTTCATTGCGAGCCTCACATTTAATGGAAATATTTCAGAGACATCCCTGTTTCTTATAATTTGTATTTCCCTTTCAGCCAGGAGAATAACGTTAAGACAAAACTATCATTTTAGCTCTTTCCCTCTCACTTCAGTCTTAGCATGAGATGATAGTCATTTTTCTCATAGCACTGGATGCCCCAGAAGACGTGACTCGGTGGCATAATATACTGTATATGCCTGAACAAGTCCCAGAATGGTTAATGTAAAGTTAAATAAATAAATAACAACAGCAAAATTGGGGCATCTCCTGCCAAAAGGAGCAGAGCCACTTTTTTATTTTATTTTATATAACTGGTTTTCAATGGGTAACACTTGTATTCCCAAGGGTGACTATTAAAGAAAATACAAAGTGCTAATTAGTTTTGTAATCAAATTTTATTGCATTTATTTAATTTGTTTTTCACCTTAATTCTAGCCACACAAGGAAGGGCACAATTGCCTCCCCATCTTGGGAGGCTAAGCTGATATAGGGAATAATCCATAGTTGCCAAGTGAGCTATCACCAGTGCTGGGATTCACCTGGTTTCGGCTGGTTTGAGAGAATTGGTAGTTAAATTGATGGCTGGCTCTGCCCTGCCCCTTCCAGGAGTCCCCATGCACCCCAGTTTGGCTCTCAGGTAAGTGCAGGGAGATCTTCTAGACCCGAAACAAGGCGTAGGGGGCAGCACGCTTCCCCGCAGCCTGTTTTCGCTCCCAGGAGGCTTCAGGGAGACCCCCCCCCAGGCCCAAAATAGGGTGTGGGGTATGGCACACCCCCTGTGGCCCATTTTCACTCCCAGGAGGCTGCAGAGCAGCTTGCTAGGCCCAAAACAGGGCACAGGGGGTGGCGCATCCCCCCATGGCCCATTTTTGCTCCCAGGGGGATGCAGGAGACTGAGTGCTGCCTGTCACACCCCTGGCCACACCCACCCAGCTGGTCATTAGGGCAGAGAACCGATTGTTAAATTATTTGAATCCCATCACTGGCTACCACCTATAAATCCGATACCCAATGCCCTGCACTTTTTCCTCATATCAAGAATGGAGAACCTATAGTCCTTTTAGGTATTACTGGAAGGTACAGCTTCCAATGCCCCTTACTGGCCATGCTGGCTGGAGCATATGGGATGGAGATGCTGCAACATTGAAAGAATTGCATATCCTACAGTCCTTCATCCTCAACAGGAATGGCAGATACTTTTCCTAAAATCTCTGATTCTTTCTAAACTAGGGAACATCTATAAAAGATTCATAAATCCATTTCATTTGATCAATTAGAAAAAGGTAATCAGATTCAGTGACATAGGGCAAAATTGAAAAACAGTTATTTTGAGAAGGATTCTTAAATGAATTTTTAGAAGTACTTAAATAATACAAATTGACATCAGTTCTTCTTATCACACAATTACTAGCTTATGGGGAGGAATGTTAGAAGAAGCCCATTAGTCCAATCCAGGAGTGGGTGTCACTTACCTTTGCTACCGGTTTGCTCGCGTATGTGTCACTTCTGCACAAGCACAGAAGCTTCTGCGCATGCACAGATCATATTTGATGATGTCCGGGCCTGAACCGGGACAAACCGGTAGCAACCCACCACTGGCCCAATCCCTTCTGCTGCTCAGTGCTCCAGCTGTCTTTTCACTCTCTGTTCTATCACCTTGTCTTGTTCCTGGAATGCTAAATGGTTGGGTTTATAATAGACAGACAATTACTAAAAATGTAGAAAGTGTGTATTGTTGTTAGGCAGCATAGATTTCCACTTCACTTTATTAACAACATAACAAACATGACTAAATGACTGCAGGCAGTATTAAAGCACTAATTTGAAAAGCTATCAGAAATTAGATACTTCTCCTATCAGTTGCCCGCTCAATTTATTAAATTTCAACTACAATAAACTTGCATATGTAAGAATGGATCTTCTGTCCATAAGTCCGGATTGATCTTGCCATTATGAAGAATGGTTTTTGTTTTCATTAGTTTCCTTGCAAAAAAAAAAAAAAAGTATTATGTCCATTATAGGTTAAACTTTAAACAATGTGAGGGCAGATAACAAAAGCATTCACCCCAACCCTGATCCTGGCACAGTGCTTTTGAAAGAAGTTTAAAGGAAAGAAAATAGTGTTAGATCAAACAGTCAATATTAAAAGGAATACTTTGCTATAATAAGGAAAAGGAACACAGATGTCAAAAGGGCATTATACTCTTTGAAGCAAATTGGAATGCAATGTTCCTTTAAACACTAACAAATAGTAACATCAATCTTCTGCTCTGTAGAGATTCTTATACTACCTGGAAAAATAAGACAATACAATATACTGTGTTTCCCTGAAAATAAGACCCTGTCTTATATTTTTCTGAACCCTGAAATAAGTGCTTGGCCTTATTGCCATGTGCTCAAAAGCCCGATTGGGCTTATTATCAGGGGATGTCTTATTTTGGGGAAAACAGGATATACATAGGCACTCAATTATACTAAGTTTCTCTTATCAAAAAACAATGGCAATTGCAGCTGTTTCAAGCACAAACAATAACAATCCTATACACCAGAAGAAACTTCTGACCAGTTCTGTGGTGAGTAGAACTTCAGCTATCCTTTTCTTTATGTTCTACAGAATTATAGCAGTCCCTTAATAAATTTTAATTACTGCATCTTTCTATCTTTCTATCCATCTATTTTTTTTTCATATCCTACTAAACAAAATGGAAGAAAATGGAAGAAAAATCAAAAAGCATGCTTAACTTAGCTGCACCTTTGAATTAATTATAATCTGTATTTTAATTTAAACTCAAAGACCACAAGAAAATGCAGATGGAACATCAAATGATAAAGAGAGTAAAATAATCACATTAGTGAGATGGAGATGTTGACAAACATGAAAAATTACTGATTGTTTAGGCCTGATTTTGGTAACCCAACCATCCAAGCATAAAATTGACTCAACCCAGCACATTCTGACTGCAAGCAAAATTGAATAAAATTTAGCAACCTTGTAGAAATGTTGCTAGACTGATCTACTTGTAAAAACTGTGTAACCTCTATTTCAGGCCAACTCATACATTTACAAAAGGTAGACAATCTTACTTTAAGTAATCTACAAGGGATAGCACAGCCAGATCTTAATGGTTTCATCCAAGCAGAATACACAGAAGTGTCCTGAATATGGAATGTTACTGACAACATCTTTGAGGGTAATGCATTAAATCTTGCCAGTATATGTGTACTTTTACCCAGAATAATGTATGCAAGAACTGCAAGAGGTCTGCTACATAAATGCCCTGTCCATGCCTATTCAAAATAATATGCTAGCTATTGGTATAGAGCTAAACATCACGGAGACAAAATATTTTGTTAATGATTATCTTCTTGCTCAAAGGTTGCTATAAGCAATCAGTATTTCTTGGGATTTTCTTGAGGATTATTGGAAGCCAATTCCCAAATTTCAAAACTGATTTTATGGGTCTGATGATGCATCTCCTTATTTGCATTTTAACATTGTACAATCCTGAAAGAACCACCCTTCTAAAAACAAAGAAATTAAAAATGAAGTTAAATTTAGCCCAATAGGACATTCAATTCAAGCTACTGATTTTAAATGGTTCATTTTTTGGTATTTTGGAGGGAAAATTCACAAAATATATGAACTTCAACTCCCAGAATTTGCCAGCCAGCAAGCCCATGCACACCACAAGATTGAGAGAAACTGTACTGAGCTATCCCACCTTAAAAACAAATCTCAGGGAAAGCAAAAGTATTTTGAAAGCTCTAAACATTGTAATCTATAAGAATCTATAAGCTGATGTTTTGGTTTTTGTAGATGTGAAGAATCAATTATACCACTTTTTATATCACTTGAGCTATTGAAAGTAGGCACTGGATAAGCATTTATCTTTAAACAAATAACATACTGCTGTGTTTATGAGCATCAGTGTAACAGCTTTTTCTCCCTAAAAGGTGACAAAATATTTTCCTACTTTCCTGCCCTTGACTAGTGAGAGTTGACAACCCTAATTTTCTTGGGATTCCTTTTTATCAAATTGTAACTAGAGAAGTAAAAGGGAAGAATCACTCACTTTAACACCAGCAATAGGCCAGTTTTCTGAAACAGACCTATTTTATCCCAGGGATTGATAGCACAGAATTGCATTTGCTAACATTCATCATTTCTTGCCCAATTTATTTTGTATCTCATGTCTGTGAAAGTTTTTTTTTTTTTTTAAATTTACAGAAAGTTGCAAATAAAGGACATACACGTGCTTTTTCTTCTTCTTGAGAATCCAAGAAATATCTCTTTTTCTTTTCTTAAATCACAGAAATATGGATAAAATTGAGTAATGCATGAAAATCTACAACACTGTAATTTGAAAAGCAGCACAGTATGCTCCAGACATCCCTAATTCTGACTAAGCGGCAATGCTAAGAAGAACCAATGCAGTATAGTGGTTGGAATATTTTGTTAAAAATTTGGAGAGATTCTGGTTAAATTTGCCCTCAGTGCATAATTCATTGAATGATTTGAAGCTGATTCTAAAAGGTATAGATTGCATCTTACTCATATATGTGAAATATCACCCAGCACTTTGGGCAGATAATCCATTAAATTGGTGGATTTAATGTATAGTATGGTATCTAGTGTAATAATTCACAGAAAACCTGAAAGTATTTTGATGATTACAAAAACACGGGCCTGTATAGTATATGTATAGTTTGTTTAAATGTCTACGTCTGTATATGTATGTTTGTTTATAAAAAAATAAAATTATATATACATATATTATATATATATATAAACCCATGGGCCTGGTGGCTCAGCAGACTAAAAGCATTGTAATTAATACCAGCTGTCTGCAATTACTGTAAGTTCGAATCTCACCAGGCTCAAGGTTGACTCAGCCTTCCATCCTTTCTAAGGTAGGTAAAATGAGGTAGGTAAAATGCTCCCAGTTTGTGGGGGCAATAAGCTGACTTTGTAAAAATATACAAAAGTATGAAGGCTATTGCTTAACACATTGTAAGCCGCCCTGAGTCTCCGGAGAAGGGCGGCATATAAAAATCAAATTAAAAACAGACAAACAAACAAACAAACACACTCACACAAGGTATAAGGATAGAGATATATACCACTGTGTGTGTGTCTGTGTGTCTGTGTGTGTCCATGTATCTGTGTGTGGGTGTGTTAATGATTAATATGATGACACACACACACCAAACAGCTTAAAAACATGTTGTCTGTGAGGGATGGGAATATATATGAACAGCGTCAGAGTAAAAAAGTTGGTTTAAAATTTAAAAACCATAAAAACATAACCAGCAGCATTTACAATTTATCCTTCCATTCTTCCATTGAAAGCTGTAGAAATATTATGAGGCTTCACCTAAGCATAATGACAAAACCAATTCCTCAGAACTTTCTAAAACTTGAGGAGGAATGGGGCCAATCTAACCTTGGGGAGGAAGAATGATGTTCCCAAAGGTGAATGTCATGGCAGAAAAAGTTCTCTTCCTAAGTTCCATCAAGCAAAAATATTTAATTGGGACCTCTAACATGCCTCTTCTCCTGCATGACCTGATGAGATGCATAGATGTGACCAGGAACAGAGGATCCCTCAAATATACGTACACTATAATTCAGGAGTCTCCAATCTTGGCAACTTTAAGATTTGTGCATTTCAATTCCCAGAATTCCCTGCCAATTCCCCCTGACTGGGAAATTCTGAGGTCCACAAGTCTCAAAGTTGCCACAGTTGAACACTCCTACACTATACATTATATACCATATTAGGGCTGAAATAAAAAGGATTAGTTTTCTTTTTGTTTTGATTTCACCGGAAATGTTGAAAGAATAGAGAAAATTCAGTTCTTATGAAGAGCAAGGTAGACCATCTGTCTAACTAGCTCTGTAGAAATACGATAGTATATCAAAGATCCTCTTTGAGACTTTAGATGAGGATCCCTTTAAGAATAAAAATGTTATCCATGTGGCTGGTGAAAACAGAACATTAGCCAAAGCTTCATGAGCTCACCTTACTAATTAATTTTTTCCCCAATATTCATTTGTCTAATTTTTCATAAGAGCCAAAGGTAACTAGATTTTCTTCCATTCACCTCTTCTAATAAAATATGGATCATTGTTTAGATTATTGGGTTCACTTTCATATAGAAGTTCTCAGTTTACAAAAGGGGAAGCTGAACTCGCTTAACAACTGCACAACTCACTTAACAACTGTAGATTTGCATTTTGTCACAAAATGTGACAAAAAAGGTCATAAAATTGGGTATGACTTACTTAACAACTGCCTGGCTTAGAAAGAGAAATTCTGGTCCCAACTGTGGTCTTAATTCGAGGGCTACCTGTAAAACATATTTGGTATTTGTTTGCCATTTATAAAAGTTTAATATTCGTTTTGCCACAAAAGAGTGTCAGGCTCATATCAATTACTCTGTCATTAAAATATTGCCCCTTTCATTTCCCACTTAAATTATTTTCTGCAGCAATCTTTTCCTATATTCCTTTTATAGTTTTATATTTATAATCTATATTTATAAAATATAGTTTGAACATAATCAATAGTCACTTTTTGGGACATACTCAGGGGTGAAACGTTACCGGTTCGGACCGGTTTGGTTGAGCGGTAAGTCAGAATCAAGCCAAAGAAAGAGACACCGCCTCTAGAACAGTGCCTTTCCTTGAATTTGTAGATGATTAATATACAATCTTATATTTATTTAGTCACAAGTTAAATTTGACCAAATTTTGTTACGGTTTATTCCCAGACGAACTGAAGCATAAACATGAAATCCTACTTCCATTTCCTGATAAATTAGCCCCTTCTAAATTTAGTTGAAATCAGTAAACATATACACTAAAGGTAGAAATATGTTCTTCAGTTTGTAGACAATGACTTGGTGGCCCATAGCCAAAAGGTGGGAATATTATCTACTCTCTGATTATCTTAATTCAATCTTTCTACCCAAAAAGGCAGCAGGCAGTTTGGAAGCAGTCACAAGTGTCTTCAAAAATGGCTAAATGAATCACCCAAAGAGAGCTCTAGAAATTAGTTTGAGAATCTCATCGAAATGGATCCCCGGGGCCACAAGCTGCCATTCTTGACAGGTCTGCACTGTAGTAAATTGTGCAGCCTTATCAGTGTGAATGTGTATAAACTTGCCAATATCCATAAATATAAATAAACCCATAATTATTTCTATCTATATTATAATAAATGCAACGTCCGTTCCATTCGTTTGTAATTACATTTGGACTTTTTTTTTTTTAACAAAAGAAGAAATTAAAAATAAGAGGCATAGACCCTGCTTTTGCTAGTATATATGTTTACCACATTGTGTTCATTTTTTGGGGGGGGGCTGGATTTTCCAAGCTTTTTCCACGCATAGAGGGGCTATTATGTGACTTGATTATCTTATGTATCAAAGTGACAGATCTACAGCCTTGGTGACAGCATTACAGCTCACCAGTACTAAGGGGCAATTAATCCCCTATGAATCAGAGCAGAGTTACCAGATCATGACAGCTCTTGGAAGTCTGTCAACTCCCCTTGAATGAGGCCACCAGACTGTTAAGGGAAGTACTGGTATGCATTATAAGTGGTGACAAACTATAAATCAAGAAATGGTTTGAGGGGAATGAAAATAAAATAGCCAAAAGGAATATATCACAATGATTAACTTCACACTTTGCAATGTCTCCAGGACATAGCCGATTTCTGTCCCTTTCATTATTGGAGCCTTTCTTGCTTCCTCAAGATTGCAATTCATAAATTAATATAGGGCATTTCCTACGTGCCTCTTTGTGGGCCGAGTAACTTTGGGCATGTTAATGTATCTTACTTATGAGTTCCAATTATAAAGTGAATGTTACAGTGCCCTTTATCAGAGGGTCATAGTGAACTTATCAAATTCTAGAAAGCAATTCTATAATACACAAGCAGTTGGAATGGGAATTAATCAGAGATTACAAAGGCTCATAATAGTGAAAATAGGCATACCGTGCATGCTTCCACACTGAGATTTTTCATTACCTTTTAGAAAATAAAGTTTTCCTGGCATATACATGCACTTTTGGGAAGGAGCACATAAGTCACTATGTAGCCCATGCCCCTCTATAATTTTATTGTTGTTGTTGTTGAACTCAGATATGCTTTCTTAGTGGTAATAATATTAAGTGAGTTCTATTCTTCACAATAAATACTACTGAATAAATGAAAACTGTAGAAGAGATCGTCTGCCACTGTACAAAATATGGAGTCTATTATAAGAAAATAGAAAAGTTGTTAATACATCTCAGTTGTTTTATTTTCATCTTGGAATATTAGCGTTCTTTAAACAGCATCCCCTCACCCACCAAGTGAGTTGACCCCAACATCTGCTTTTTAATGTCAGAGCAGTGGTGGGTTGCCCCCAGTTCCCACCGGTTCTATAGAACTGGTAGTAAAACCAGTGGGAGGCTCCGCCCAGTGACCCTGACATCATCAAAATGCTTCTGCGCATGCACACAATTGTGAACAAGTAGTAAAAGTAAGTAGAACCCACCCCTGTGTCAGAGGAGGCAACTAAGAGGCCAGTGGATTTTCTGTTTAGATACTTAACAATAGCTCTAACTCATAGCCAAAATGTAAAGAAAATAATCATTTTCTCATTTACTTCTTTACTTTAACCACTTTACTTTATGTTACCCAGAGACATTTGTGAAAAAAGGCACATATATATATGTGTGTGTTGCTTTTTTCACAAGTGTCTCTGGGTAACATAAAGTGGTTAAAGTAAAGAAATCAACGGCTACTGCATAGCCCTAATAAGATCAAATACAATTAAAGGTAATAGTTTGGACTGTAGGAAACTATTTACATAGACATAGACACATAGACACATAGACATATAGACATACACATACACATACATACACATCAGTAGTGGGTTCCTCTTACTTTCGCTACCTTCTGTGCATGCGCAGAGCGTCCATGATGATGTCCAGGCGGGTGGGTGGAGCCTCCCGCCCCCGCCACTACCAGTTCACGGGAACCAGTGTGAACTGGTAGAAACCCACCACTGATACACATACTCATACATATAGGCTATGCAGTATCATAGACTATAAAAAATAGACAATCAGTTACCTTACTAATATTTTAGCTCCATGATAACTGGTCATATTTGGTTACAATTTGTAGAGAAAAAAATCACACTAACTGGAGATGATTCTATATGTATATATATAGAATATCTTACCAAAAAAAAAAAAAGAAGAAGAATATCCTACCTAGCATTTAAAAAAAGTCAAACCAGCATACAACAAAACAAAACAGAATAACAGATATATTTAATCAGAATTTTTAATTCTATCTGCAATATCACATGGGGGTAACATATAGACTTAATTCTAAGGAGTCATTAGATAGTTACTCTACAAAACAACAGAAATTATTTCTGAATA
Organism: Pituophis catenifer annectens; assembly: GCF_029215685.1. Taxonomy (NCBI): domain Eukaryota; kingdom Metazoa; phylum Chordata; class Lepidosauria; order Squamata; family Colubridae; genus Pituophis; species Pituophis catenifer. The sequence goes on along the minus strand of NW_027256888.1, from coordinate 43,179,229 downwards.
GATATACATTAAAAGTCATCAAGGTTTTAAAAGTTAATTTCTTTCCTTTTTTATGGCTTTGCTCTTTCAAATGTATTACTATTAAATGATAAATAAAATATTACATCCTTAGTGAACCAAATAACATCTCTGGCTTTAGAAGAAAATTCTTTTTTTTTTAAAAAAATTGATTTATATGCCACCCTTCTCTGGAGACTCAGGGCGGCTTACAATACATTAAGCAATAGCCTTCATACTTTTGTATATTTATACAAAGTCAGCTTATTGCCCCCACAAACTGGGTCCTCATTTTACCTACCTTAGAAAGGGTGGAAGGCTGAGTCAACCTTGAGCTGGTGAGATTCGAACTTACAGTAATTGCAGACAGCTGGTGTTAATCAAAATGCTTTTAGTCTGCTGAGCCACTAGGCCCTTTCTTTGAAGAAAGAGCTTCTGTAGTAGACAATGGTACATCTGGCTACATTTTCTTACAGATGTAAGAAAATTTTAATATTCTTACAGAATATTAAAATTCTACTTGCAGTCCTCACATATAGAATCTCCCATAAACAGAATATGAAAGGTACAAGCTGTTGCCAATGATATTTTAATAAGCTGAGTACACAGCAAACTAAGTTTGACTATCCGTGTTCTTTAGGTATTAGGTTGTTAAATTATTGATTTTTTCCCCTCTGTTCAGCAACCGTTGTCCACTTTCATGCAGTAATTATTGTCATTACATCTAATCTCATAATCAGTGTGAATTCAAGTAACCGCAAAATTAGAAAGCATAATTATATGATTTTTGCTTGGCTGGAAAGCATGAGAGGTTAATCAAACTTCAGTAGGAAATGAAGCTACTTCAAAGTAGTTGACAATGTTATGTTAAAACCAGCAAAATTCATATATAATAGATATATAATATGTGTTACATAGACAAACAGGCTAAAATTAAGAAGTTCCAAACACCATATTTTATAGAAGTTTATTCACTAGAGACTCTTAAACTTTCTTTGAGAGACAGTGATGTAGAAGGAAACTAAATGGAAAAATAAATAAAAACTATAACTAAGGTTGATATCATTGGGTTCACACATACCACATACTTACAGCCTACTGCTTGCCATGAACACATAGTCCTGAAGATACGTCTCCTTGTTTGTTTACACCTCAAAGTATGGGGTCTCTAGAAAACTCTGCTAGCCTCTTTTATACTACAGCACATGCTCTAGTGCAGCACATATTGAAGGCTCACTCTAAGCAATCACTGTTCAGAATGCAATCTTATGGCTGAAGTAGCCATTACATTTACAATATTTCACTGAGTTTGTATGGCTAAACAATTTATTCCGCTCACACTTCCTGAATACATATACAATTCCAAAAAATGTTTGCATGCTGAAATCCATAGTGATATACTCCTTGACTCAAAATGAATTATGCATAATCATGTGAATATTATGATAATTTTATTTGCACTCAAAAATTTATTAGGTTAGAAGTAAAGATAAATACTTAAAAGCATAGTTTGGATGCTATGTACAAGAAAAGGTAATCTTTGCTATGTACAAGAAAAGGTAATCTTTTATGAGATGTTAACAGATGACAACATGAATATATAGATGGAAAAGAAATAAAACTAAAAAAAAAGTTTGATAGTTTCGCCTATCTCTAAATCTAAGGCACTTTAAAAACAGGATAGAAGTGGGCGAGATTCCCTGGTAACCCTTCCCAAAATATGAACATCAGGAACAGATAGTGATATTAACAATTATTCACTGGACATATTACACCAGCCTTGTAGGCAAAGAGCAAAAAAGAAGGGATCTTTCAAGACAATTGACCATAATTTTACACCAGCTGAAGTAAATGTTCTTTGCACATATTTAATCTAGGGATTTTAAACACTTTATGTTGGTGTAAATGGCCTAATTTAATGGGGGGGTTTTCCTAGTTCATATCAGACCATCGCCATATGACTACCACCGACATAAGCTAAAATATATATATTGATAAAAACATTTGTGGCATGAAAAAAGTCATTCAGAAAAATATTCTATTTATATCATATATATACCATATATAAACCAAGAATTTTAGGTGCCAGAACACACGCAAAAATTAGGATTGACTTATCTACATAGACATATCTGCAACTATACGGTATATGGTAATTCGTTCTTCAAATACACACACAGAGAAACACACACAGAAGCAGATAAATCCAACATTGAATTTTTAACCCAAATACTATGAAAAATGTACCAGTTATGACAATTAACACATACACAATGTCCAGGGCTGGCTTATCTTGAGTGGCACATTTTTCATACAGTATATGGCAATTTGATGGTATTTTCTATTTTATTGTTAATTGCCTAGAATAATGTATAGGAAATGGGTGGCAATATAAATTTACTAAATAAATAAAAATATTTAATAATTTTAAAAAATATTTAAACATTTAATATTTAAAATTCTTTCATTTCTCTCTCTTTCTTCATTGGCATACTGGCTTTTTCTTACTACCCAATAATCACAAATTATTGCAGTACCAGGTTTTTAGTTTTTTGGATTCAATTTTCAAAAGGAGGTTCAGTGCTTAATTGTTCAATAGTTCTCTCTGGCACACTCCAAAACATCTTTGGGTAATTGAGTCTGAAGTGCCCCATAGCTTTAATTGCTGTCATTGAAATTATCATCACTTTCTTTCTTCTGGATACTTGATCTAACTAGTTAGGGATCACAAAACTAGCATCATAGCAAGTGTTATTAAAACAGAAATCATTTCATGGTTTCATTCACATGATATGATTTCTATTTTAATAATGCTTGTTATCATGCTCCTCTTTCCTAACTAAAATTGGAACAAATTAATCATTTATATCTTATACCTTGAAACTGCAAGAAAGCTTTTTTCCATATTTCCAAACCAGTATGTTTTGTTGAATTAGTAATAATTGTCCCATTTTATTTATGGTGCATTTTTCCTCAGAATATGTTTCATTGAGAATCATTGACTCATCCCAATCATTATTTCCAAGTCTTTCCTTTCCTTCTAACATCCTTTTTTTAAGCATCTTCTATTTTAGTTTTTAGTTTATATTTATCACAAATGTATTATTTACCATTTTCATTGTTTGTTTGTATCCCTCATGCATACAGGTAATCCATGATATACATTTTCCTCCCCACCAATGAGGTCTGCAATCAATATATGAACAATTATTTTTCCTTTCACTATTTCCATGGATGAAGGCTCTTCAAGTGATTTCTCATCTATACTCTTATTAGTTCCATTTATCTACTTTTTGTGTGTATTCAATAAAGATAGCTTCCATAACTCTCCCACCAAAAGTATATTCTTGGATCTAATAATTAGATATTGGCTTTTTTTAAAAAAGAGAAAGGACTAATATTTTTGAGGCAATAAATTGTGCAATAAAGTTCCACTATTGAATTCACACAGAACTTTGTAATTTCTTAACTTCATTTTTCCTTCAAGAACAGAAATATTACCAAGAGCTTTAAGATACACATTACAAAAACAATGTGTCCATTGGGAGACTGCCTTTATGTTAGAGAAAGAATGAGGAAAGACTGTGACAATAAAGGCTAAACTTCATTTATTATTACATTTATACTCCATTCCTTTATAAAAGCACTCCAGGTAGTTTATAAACAAGAAAGCAAACTGTAAAATACAAAAAAAGTCAATGCAATTAAAACAAAACAAAATCAATGCAATTAAAATCAAATCAAAATTAATATTATCCTCATTTGGTCAATATTGCCAAAATGGTTGTGTTTTTGCCATTTTTTAAATGCTGGGAAGGTTGGGACTAAATGCCTCTCTATCACCTTCAGAGACTATTTCAAAATCTAGGAATCAATCCTAAAGAAGGCTTTCTTCTGTATATCAGATACCAAAATCTTCTCTATATCATATGTGACCTTCCCCCATGTTGCTAAAGTGTTTTCAGTATGTGTGTTTTTGTGTGTTATGCACACCTGCACTCACATATATATCCCTTAGAGTCAATGTTGACTTCTGATAACTGCTTGAACGAGTCCCTGCAGTTTTCTTGGAAAGCTTTTAGAATGATATGTCCTTGCCTCTTTCTAGAGCTAAGAGAGAGAATGATTGGCCCATGGTCATAGCTGACTTTGTGCCTAAGGTGAGACTGGAACTGATGGACTTGTGATTTGTAGCCTGATGCCTTAACCACTACACCATACTATTTCTCTTTCTCAGCATCTTGGGGTATGTGTTCATTGGGATTGTTGGAAGTTGTATTTTAGTAACTTTTAGATCCCCATGCTGGACTATATTATCACTCCTAAAGTGTATCATCATAGTGACTAGCTGAAATCACCCCCTTAAAAAAATGGGTCAATCACTCTTTTTCTTTTTCACCTTGTCTTCTATTAAATGAACTTCACAGGAAATTTCTTCATTAACTTTTTTTCTGGTAATGTGGTAGCAACTACTGTAACATGCTCCCTAGGCACAGTTCATTAACATGTCAATTACTGCCACATATTGTGAGTTCACTGACACTATGCAGACTACTATGTTGTGCCAAAGATTGGCAAAGAATATCAAATTAAACTCACATAAAGGCAGAAAGGGGACAAAAGAAAGAAGAAACTTCAGACAGCTTACAGTCATAGTGTGGTCACTCCTTTAGCTTCAACAAAGTATACAATAATAGTCTTCCAGATATTGCTGATAAACTCCCCACAATTTTATTAGCTGTATTACTCTTAGCTATGGGCATCATAACATAAGACACTTGCAAATATTTGCTTATCATTATAGTCTCATAGAAATACAGCATCTAGAAACCATAGCACTCCCACACATACAATCAAGTATGGACCCAGTATGTAGATGATACCATCATAACAACAAAAAGGAACTAGAGAAGATACAATCAACATCTTTAAAGGACAATTCATAAGCAAAAAGGAAAACAACAACACACTCCCCTTCCTGGATATCCTCATCAACAGAGAAGAGGACTGCAAGTCAATCAAAAAATAACCCACACTAAACAAGTGCTCCCTTGCCAAAGTAACAAAGCAACAGGGTCCAGAAGAAAAGCTGTGTAAAACATTACTCAGATGAACATAAATGCATTGTAACATTCCCAAAACATCAGACCAACATAAGGTATGAAAAAGATAACACTACTGTGGCCTCAAAAAAAAAAAAAAAAAATCTCAGAAATAATCAACAGGCTATCCCGGATCTGCGCACCTTCCGCCGCGCTGTGAAGACCTTTTTATTCCACCAGGCGGGTTTGGCCTAATCTTTTCCCTCTTTTTAATATGTAAATTTTAATCTGTTTTTAAATTATTGGGGTGTTTTAATTTGACTGGGCCAAAATGGTTTAATTCGATTTTATCTGGTTTTTTAAATTTTTTGTATCTATGTATTTTATTGTTTGGCTGTTCACTGCCCTGAGTCCTTCAGGAGTAGGGCGGTATACAAATCAACTAAACTAAACTAAACTAAACTAAACAGGCTATTATACCCACACACCTTCACCATTGCAACACATGTCAAGTAAGCCCTCCAACACATCTTAAGTAAACCGAAAGACTCAGTAGCCTCAGAAGAAAAAGTAGTAGTCATCTACAATATACAATACAATGTAGAGTCATTGAAACAGCCACTATGTAGGACCATGTAGGACATGAGAGTAAAAAGACTAGATTCATGAACATCAACTAGCAATCTGAAAACATGATGAAAATTCTTTAACCTCATAACACATGGACAGACTCAAGCATAGTTTCAACTGGAAAACTGTAAGCATCCTAGACCAAGCCAAATCCAAAAATGTTAGGTATTTTCTGGAAGCTTGTCATTCAGAGAAATCAGCCATTAATAGACCTATAAAATTAAACCACATTTTCAAAGCATTCAAAAGAGACAATAAAAATGCTAAGAAAGGGGGAGGGGAAGACCAGAATACATCCTCTCCAGAAGCCAACACCCAACTAAGCAGGGATTAATACCAGTCAAACAGTCAAACAGAAAACTATCAAGGAAATTGCCCAGGACAAATCCACACACCATCAAAAATGGAAGAGAATTTACAAGGAACAGACCTCTCCACACTTACTTGTACTGTAGAGATGATGTCACTTAGTTGGGTGTTGAAATGTCTGCAAACAAACAACCAAGCCCAGAGAGCACCAAGGACTCCACAGTACACAATTTGTTTTAAGTAGATAATAGTCAAGCATTAGCATTTTCCATTTCAAGTTAAAGAGGGATGATTTGAAATCCCAGCAGCAGCTGAGTTCATATCTAGAGCTTGCCCCACAATATAGTTTAAGCAGCTGGGCTGCATTTTAAAGATGTTCTCCTTTTTAATAAGATATTAAATCTGAAGTTGGTGCCAGAAACATCAGACCTTTAGAGTGGATTGCCATTTTGGTTTCCCAAAAAATACCACTGTATGTTAAAGTCAATGTGTCTCATAACCTAGAATAAACCATTCAAAGCAGTTGTAATATCCTATTGCTCACCCACTAATATGAATAAAACTGTTCATTCACTGACTTCCTTCATTACAATATCAGCCTCTCAAACAAAAATCCATAAACCCTGGCAGTTTATGATTTAGCCTGGCTATACCTAGCAGAAGACAAGCTCAGCTAGAAAAGAATTTTAATTGCACATAAAAATGAAGTCTTACAACACAGGTGATTACCTATTATCAATGACAAGTTGCAAATTACTCAAATGATATAAATTGTGGTTTAAACTCATAGCTTCTTTCATCTGCTTTTCCATGAATTAATAGATGTTGGAATATCACATGATAGCCTTGAAGATCAATAGTTGTTACATGTTTATATCTTCTGCCTGACAGCTGCTCTCTTTCACCTTAATCTTCACATAAAGCTTTCAGCCCATAGCTACTAATAAACTATTGCTATTGTCTGACATACAGAAGCAATTACACCTATTATTTGAAAGCAACATCATTTTATTCACATTTTAGGGTAACATTATCCAAGTAGATTTCTTGAAATAACTATGTGAATTGGCTTCCAGAGGAAGATGACCAAGACAGCTCTGCAGACAAGTGGAGCTGATGATTTGCAGCCTTTGATCATCTCTGGATTAAAAAAGAAGGACATGAGAGTTGTTTCTCCTTATAGGTCATTCCTTTTCCTGTCACAAGACCGTGATCTCAGGTGACGAAGGGAAGGAAGAGGAGGAACTAGGGTGATGTGGGAATTCACAATTTTGTTCCAGCTGTATATGTACCTTAATGTACCTAAAGTCCATGCATTTCCCTTGCTAACTATTTTAGGATATTGCCTATTATTGCATTCTAGAAATAGAGTGGGTTGGAGAGGATATTTAAATTAATCTTTTTTGCTTGTGCCTATTAAAATTTTAAAAGGATTCTGTATAGATTTGATTAGATTTTATACTCTTTTAATCTAACACACTTTTGTGACAGGTATATAAATCTATAGACATTTTTGACCACAAGCAAACAACAAGAAATTATATTATAAAATCAGCCTTTGCAATATTTGTGGAAGTGGTAAAGACTTATTGGTCCAAAATTAGGAATGCATGGGAAGTTCACTTGATTTTCTTTCTTAAATGCTCATCAAAAGTTGAATTTTTCCTCATAAATGGGATGGGAAAATGAAATAGATTTATTTTAAAAAATTAAATGCCAAAAGTTTCTGACCTAAAAAAAAAAAAAAGACTGATTTCTTTACTAAGAGATAGCACAAATCTATCCGTACCTTGTCAGCCTGCAAAGTTAAGAATAAAAGGCACAAAAGTGAACTGACACTTGAATACATCTGGGAAAAGCGAACAATCTGCTATATTGGCATGATTTAAAAGACAAAAAGATGGACAGTTCACTTGTTCTTCACCCGGGGGAAAAATAAAAATGATTAAGCGGCTGTCTGTATTCCTCAGTCAGGAGGATGTAGTGTATAGCTTTACTAAACTATTCTACACAAAGTGTTTTGTGGGTTTATTGCTTTTTCTCATGTTTTTATAATCTCCCTCATGTGACCGGTTATATGATGGTGGAGAAACATGAGACTAGAATATGAAGAATCCAATTTATGAAAGAAGTTTAGGTAAATAACATTTCAGTAACTTTACAAAACTTCATAACCAGAAAAATTGGCTGTATAATTTTTGAAGCAGGCTGCAAGCATTCCAAACACTATGAGGTTTTGTTTTAAGGAACTCCACCTATGTGTTTGCTCAATTCTACTTGTCTTAGTTTTCCAGTGTATGTACGTTGGCCAAAACGACTTATGATTAAATACCAAATCCCCACCAATAATTATGCAAAGATGTTAATGTCTTCCCAGAATCACTTGTTAGAGGACTGAAAAGCAAATCAGATGCAATTTTAATCCCATCGAGACATTTCCATATGTATCTACAGTAGTATTTCTCAACCTTGGCAACTTAAAGATGTGTGGAATTCAACTCTCAGAATTCCCCAGCCACCCATGTCCACACAGCTTAGAGTGCCAAGGTTGAGAGCTTCGCCATCACTTTCCATTCTATTCATGGGCAAAAGACAAAGCATAACCTGTCCTTCTGTTGTCAGTTGAACAGAAATCTTGGAATAAAGTTGCTAAAATCTTGGTAAAACAAAAGTAGACAAATTATTTTAGGATAAAGTTATTCATGGCTAATAGTCGTAATGCCTATACTGTAACTTTTGTATAATGGGCATTAGATTTCTTGGTGCCAGATGCTGAGAAGATGAGTAGGAGGTTGCTGATATCTCATTTGTGAGTCTGATCCAACATAGGTTTTCTCATATCACTTGCAGTATAGAAGGGTCACTTCTCTATGTAACACCAATTAGTGTTCTAACACACAACAATCTAATGTGTTCATCACAGCAGAGATTTAGGGCAACTGTTCTCTAATACACAATCAAATTAATTGAAAATGCATGGAATGGCTTACAAAAATATGTAAATTTAGAGTTAGAGGTGTAAGGAGAAAAGCTATATGCTTGAGTTTCTTATATCTGCTTACAGCTCAGTTCCATTGTGTAATCTCACGTCCATAGGAACATATTGCAAACTGCAATAGTTTATAGTGAGCTATAACAGCACATCACAAAGACACCACTGCCACACCATGCAGCCATATACCTTATTTCTCAGCACAGAATATCCAGAGTAAAACAGATAAATTTCACTTTAATTGCATGGTGGAATGCATTTCAGATCTGTGCTTTAATTGAGTAAAGTACTAAATGCAAGCAAAGGTCATGGAATATCTTTAATACTATTAAAGAGTCATGATGTACTTAATGGAACAGGCCAGCAGATTGCACTACAGTCAATAAAGCCATGGGAATTAGCCAACAAAACTCACCAAGACGGATTAACTGCTTTTGATGAACCTAGTTCATGAATCAATCAAGTACACTTTACAAAATGTGGCCTACACTGAAAGGGAAGAGGGATTTCCCCCAAGCGGTTGAAGTGTACTCAACTGTTACCAAAAGTTCAAATTCATTTTGGAATTTTAGAAAAAAGAGTAGGGGGAATCTAAGACCATGATTGCTATTTTTTTGGTAAGGCCTTTGGTGTGACAATAAATTGATAGGACTTTGTGAAGACACCGAGGCTTCTTTTGGGCTTTATAACGAAGATATCTCAAATTTAGTTCTCAATATAGCATTTACATTGGTTTCTCAACTCAAAATGGTATGAAATTACATTCTGCTGTAGAGGAGCAGAACTCTAACAATAAAATAGGCATATTCTTTCCCTTCCAAATTCATCCTAAAAAGATACATGCAAAACAAAAAGAGCAGTTCTGTGAAGACCTGAAATTGTGTCTAATGAAAGATTGACTTAATAGGGCTCTTCCGCAACACAATAATATTGGGAGGCAGATTGAAAACTTTATTAATACTTTACCAATTCTTGTCTCCTTAAAGATAATAAGTTTTGCTGAGTTGACATTTATGTTTCTTAATTACAAAATGCCTCTCTGACTTTTTGAAATCCTTGCTGTTATTTTTTCTTTGTTCCATTATGCCAAAATATTAATAATATTTAGGCAAGGCTTTTTTTCTTCAGTCTGTTTCTCTCCACAATTATACCTCTGATTAGCTATCATTGAGTTCAAGTCTAGTGTCATTTGTGTCAAATTAGTTCTTTGTGATGCTAAAAAGGTTTTGCAATACTCACACAATGTTATAACAGACACAATCCACAGTCAATTGTAGCAAAAATTGTCAAGGAACAAAAATATCATGGTGGTGAAATATTAAAGTGTAGTTACACCACACCAAAATTAGACAAGATTGCTACTGATGGGAGGCTTTTGATATCCATTCCCATAAAAAAGGCATACTAGCCTGCCAATCTATAAAATAAGCTATGAGGAAGCATTGAAGAGATATTACGTGGCTTAGCTGGATTTACAGCTCTGAGCCTAGCAATTACGAGGATTCATCTTCTAAGAGGTAAAAGTGATGGATTAAATAGTATACCACAGCAGATGCCAGAATTGCACAAAATCATTGACACCTAGCATTCAGACTCAGAATCTGAGGAGACAAGGAAGGGAGGGAAACATACAGTAAGAATTTCTATAACATTATCTGATGTATATTCTTATGGTTTATCATTACCCAAGTTACAAGGATACAAGAGACATGCCATATGAACGATGAAGGATCCAGAACAGCTGGTAATATTGGTATAATCCCAAGAAGGCACTTGTAATCTGGTTTTAAGAGATAAATGGAAACATGAAGCCTGGCACATAGAAATGGAGATTTATATCACCACCCAACATAAGCAACACATTCATTTTATGCATTTCAATAACTGGGAGGCAAATTCTGTGACTGAAATAACTACCCGTAATGTATGCAAACTGAAACAACAATCTACCAAGAGGCGCATTACCCTCACTTGTGTTTAAACCATCTGCAGTATACATTTCTTATCTCATTTCTTTCGTTCAACTGATTCCTGAATGAATTGATTGCTTTTGGGAGGGGAAAAAAAATCAGTTGTTATAAAGGAAAGACTTTTAAGGAAGATAGGGGGAAATGCTGCCAATAACTAAATATAATACTTGCCTTTATATATCTATATCAGACCCTCATGTTTTTTTAAAACTGTGTTGCTTTTCCTGATAAAGAATATACTCTAATAATTACTTCTGGTTTTCCTTTTCTGATTTGTTTGTCAGATAGCAGCCTGAATCAAATATTTTACTGTATTTTAAATCCAGCTATGATATAAATTAGTACAACCTAAATATTTATTTTCAACTCACTTCCAAATAATTTCTAACCTGGAGCGTGCTTTATGTGGTTATTGTTGTTCATTTTGTTGGTGGTGGTTTCTGTCTTTCTTTTTTTAATATTCAGCAAAGTGATGGGATATTTTTAGAGATCTAGCATGTTTTTTTTTTTTTTAACACCAAAGCTTTCAACTGCTTGTTTATCATGAATGTACCAGCTGGAAATGAAGCTACCTTAATACACCCCTTTCTGTATTTCAGTTCCTTCTTCCACCTCAGCCACAGTGACGGCCAGGCTTTCTGTCCTGGTTGCAGTTAACATGGCCTCTGATTGGTGGATCTCCCTCAAGGGTGAAATGCTCCCATTCGGACCGAATTGCTCGATCTGGTAGCGATGGTGGAGGGTGGTTTGGAGAACCAGTAGCAAAAATCCCTGCACCTCCCCCCATGCCCAGCTGAGCCACGCGTTCATCAGAGGCTTTTAAAAAAACTTTTAAAAGCATTTTTTCTACAACCTTTTCAGCCAAAAAAATGCTTTTAAAAGTAAATAAAAAGCTTCTGATGATTGCGCGGCTCAGCTGGAATCGTCAGAGGCTTTTAAAAGCATTTTTTTTCTGTACTCTCTTTGGCCAAAGAGGTTGTAGAAAAAAATGTTTTTAAAAGTAAAAAAAAAAAAAAAAGTTGGCCACGCCCACCCAGTCACATTACCCCTCCCCCCCCACCAAGTCACACCCACAGAACTGGTAGTAACAAATTTTACATTTCACCACTGATCTCCCTGCTTTTCTTCGCTCATCCATAAACCAATTCCTTTTCATCCAAAAAAAAAGACTCAGCTAATCTCCATGGAAATTACTTCTATGTAGACATGCATAGGATGTTGTAGTTAATGCTAAAAACATAAAAACAAAAAAACTACAGTGATATATATGTACATGTTGTAGATATACCGTATATAAAGGTCTACAACAAGGTATAGCATGTCCACATGAGATTCATCGCCCAACTTTTCTAGTTCTAGTTTCACTATCCACCACTGCCTTTGAGAAAGTTCTAAATATCATAAAGGATTTATGTATACCAAGGGAAAAGTACTGGTGGCCCATGTGACTCCTTCTTGTGGTCCTCAAAATCTTTTTAAATGTGATTTCCAAAAGATGATTATGCCAATTGCTACCAGCTAGAAATCAGAAAACGATGAAAACCAAAACTCTTAACTAGGCAAATAGGCCTATCAGAGTTTGAACAACAACCACAAAAAACCACCCTTCTCCTTAAAAAACCAATGTAGCATTGCCCAGGGATCATATGCTTCACTTACTTTGGGCTTCTTAAAGCCACCAGAAGATTGACTAGTTTTAGTGCATATTTTTGTGCAAATCATTATTTACTTGAAAGCCTACGACCCAAATATTGAAATGCTAACCTTTTTAGCCAATCTAGCTTTTGAAACAAAAACAGAGTTGGAGAGGAACATTTACACCATCAGGTACAGCCCTCTGCTCAATGCTAGAATCCAAATTGAAGCTCCCAGACAGAATTTTACATAAGAACATGTCCGGGGGAGTCCACCATCATGTTTGGTGATTGATTATACTGTTGTATTGTTCTTACTCAGAGCTGAAGAAGCTTCTTGATGAGAAGCAAAACGTCTTCAAAGAAAAACCAGGAAGTCCCAGAGGTGTCTTGAAAAAACACCTTTGGGAAAACCGTGACCTGGATGACTGAGAATCTCCATAGACATATTGCTCTTACTATTTTCCAAGTTTTAGTAGAATCTTTCATCTTATGATTTAAATCCAATATTATATAAATCCTGCACTCTGCAACAATAGAAAACAGATTTTGTCTTCACCTTATGAGACATCCTTTCAGGTACTTGAAAAACATTTCTCCCCAACCACTTTGTTGACTAGGAAGGTTAAAATAGGAATTAGTAATTCCCCACCCAGACTATTGCAACAACTTCTTGACTTCAAGGCTATTAATTGCCATGTCAAACACCATTAAGAACAGCAGGAGAAAGAAGCCATGCATTTAAATACTGGAAGATATAAACATTATTTATATTTATTTATTATGTCTGCATAAATAGTCTAATCAAGTCAAGCGGTGACTGTGAATCTTCTGCCAAGGAGTTAATGCAACTACAACCAGTGATATGAAAATAGACAGAATCTACATAGGCATCTTAATATTGAACATATCCAAAGGACCTCTTCTGGTTGCTTTTATCTCACAATGTAGCACTCATGGAGCTGTGGTGGTACAATGGTTAGAATGCAGCATTTCAAGCCAACTCTGCCCACAGCCTGGAGTTCGATCCTGACCGACTCAAAGTTGATTCAGCCTTCCATCCTTCTGAGGTTGATAAAATGAGGATCCAGTTTGTTTGGGGGCAATTTGTTGACATTGTAAGCTGCTCGGATAGTGCTGTAAAGCACTATGGAGTGGTATATAAATCTAAGTGCTATTGCTATTGCTCATGACACCAGCTCTACAGTTCCAGGCCACCTGTCTGTACTCTTCCTTTGTGATTTGGCATCTTACCATTTCCTCCTTGTGTTCTTTTATGTGTTTTGATTTTCGCAAAGCTTTTCTGTAGTCACAATGACTTCTTTCGCTGTATTCAGTCCTTCTCTTTTTTAAAGTTGTTTGCAAATGTGCTTTTGAAATCCTTCTTTAAAAACTTCAACCCATCCCAAGCACAAATCACATTATGTTTGTGATATATATATAGTAGTAGAAAGATAATCACAATGCTCCTAGAGCATAACAATTGTCTAATATATTGTAGGTAGTAATGATATTATTCTAGGGAGAGCACATTATGTTTGCAGATAATATAAAATCTTGCCTTCACTAACAGAAGGTAAACACTTTCACTCACATTTTTATGTTTCAATAAAAAAGCAAGCTTTGTGGCATTTAAAATAATCAAATTATTATAGCGTGAACTTCCATAGCTTATACTCCAATAAACTAGATCAGTTTTTCTCAATCTCAGCTACTTTTAAGATGCATGGGTCTTCTGGCTGGGGAATTCTGGGAGTTGAAGTCCATACATCTTAAAGTGGCCGAGACTGAGAAACACTGAACTAGATTAATGGAGTATCCTGAGAGAAAACAGTCTTGGAATATATGGGTAGGAAAGTTATATAATGAATGATAAATTACACAAGAAAGAAATGTAGAGGATATCCATTCATAAACAATTGTTGTATGATATAAATGATATGGGGATTGCATTGACAATGTATGTAGAAAAAAGGATTAACAGCAGATTAAGGGCATCACGAAATGTAATGGATTAAGTACTGTTTTAAACATTTTCAGTTGTGAATTTTAAACTCATCACATAAGTCCATGTAATACCTATATATGCACTTGCATACAAACATCTTTCTGATTTAGAAAATATTTCCCCAAACTATTACAGTTAACAATTTGAAGTTTTGATGTTTGTATATATCATATAGGCATTTACCTCACTCTGCTTCATAACAAAATAGGATTAGCCAGTAAAATAAATAGGATTTTTTAAATGCCCGATGCATATTGATCTGTCCTCTTTGGAAACGGCAAACAGCCATATGGCAAATTCTTCTGTTTCAGAGGTGGGTTTCAGCAGGTTCTGACCAGTTCTGGAGAACCAGTAGTAAAAATTCTGATCGGCCTCACCCCCATCTATTTTCTGCCTCCCAAGTCCCAGATGATTGGGAGGAAATGGGGATTTTGCAGTATCCTTTCCCTGCCACGCCCACCAAGCCACGGCCACAGAACTGGTAGTAAAATTTTTTGAAACCCACCACTGTTCTGTTTGCATATAGTCGCATAATATGTCTCTCTAAATATCTACCTAAAATCGTGTGACTTACCTTAGTTTATTCATTTAAAAAAATTTTATCTGGTTTTTGTCTATGGTCATGATACCATCATATCACTGCAGCTAAATGCATTTGCACTGAAAGTTTCTTCAATCCGATCCAAAATAATTTGTTTGTTGTTTATTTGTGTGTTTCCAAAGGAGAAGGGAAAACTGATAAAATTCTGATGGTATAAAGAAATGTAGTTCTGGCCATGGGAAAGGGGAAAATGTTTTTCTGGAGATTTTTTTTTAGAAAAGGTTATTCATTCTTGAGATGGAAGAATGTATAAAAAGAAACTCAAAATAACTGCATTGATTTTGTTTGATATCAGATGGGAAGGACAGAAAGTCCAACAACCTTTCAAGAATCTGTTATTCTTCCCTACCACCATAAATAGCAATCCTGAAATGGCCTCCTCAAAGGTCTAAAAGACAGGTATAATGCCATGTTCTTATGCATATATGAATTACAAGATGGCTGAGTGGTGGTATATGATTATCTTGACTTCAATTTTCTTTTCTTTTTTTTAGCATTCAATAGCCTCCTTGCCTTCCTCCATGTTGATTAAAATCCAAAGGTGTATCAGAAGAGAATTCCTCCTATATTTCAGATTAAGAAACACAGGATTCAAGAAACTATATAAAACATTGTGCATCCCCTCAATATTATGTGCCATTTTATATGAAAGTAAGCTCAACAATGCTGCAAAATAAATTCCAGTGGAAAAATCTAAGCCCTTTGACAATGAAGTAGAAAAGCAGAAGCTTTGGGAAAGTGGAAGATATATTTTGGCATAGTCTTTTAAGTACTTTGTTGATAAATGGAGTCTGGGGACTTCCGGCGGTGACGTAGAGTCGTGGCGGCACAGAAGAGAAGAGCTCTCTCTCTGTTGCCGATTTTCCGAGCTTTGGCGCCTGCTTTTGGCGGAGACCGGTCCCGAAGAGACCGGGAATAAAGAGGGGAAGCTTTGGGGGAGGCGAGGAGAGGTGCGATCTCCCGCCGTACCGTAAAGAGCCCTCAATCCAGGTTCGGGAAGAAGTCGGCTGGCGCGGTGAGCACAGTCGGCCCAGAGACCCGAACGAGCCGATTGAGACCATCGGGAGCAAAGGAGGGAGCACAGTGCAAAATTGCGGAGGTTGAACAGAAACGGAACTAATTTGGATTACTAATTTTAGCGCAAAACAGAGGAGAAAGTTTCTTTTCTTTCCGGAGGGACAGCGTGAAGAAGGAAGATCTCAAAGTGTAACCGGGCGGCAACTGAAAAGGCGAGCAAAAAGGAAGGGGCAAAATACGGAGCAGTGAAGAAAGTCTAAAAAACTTTACAATAGACAAAACGAAGGTGAGGAGAAATAACTTAAATAGAGGAGATTAAAAGAAGAATGGACTCTCTTTTACCCCCGTCTTTAGCTGCCTGAGTGGAAGGAGTGAGAAAGTCTTGGCAAAGTAAGGATTATATACAGTGACTGTGCAGAATAGAGGCCGCCATACTGTAACTGGAAAAGACTTCAAGAGTTGTAAAAGAACTGGTTTTTTTTCTTTTTTCTTTATTGAAAACATAACGAGCCCAACAAAAACATTGAAAAGCACTGCTCTAGCTTATCATCATTTTCTTTACTTAAGTATAGATGAATTATTATTAA
The DNA here is from genome assembly GCF_029215685.1 of Pituophis catenifer annectens. NCBI lineage: Eukaryota > Metazoa > Chordata > Lepidosauria > Squamata > Colubridae > Pituophis > Pituophis catenifer. Next base: position 43,162,442 of record NW_027256888.1, on the reverse strand, counting down.
TGCTATTTATTGGAATTAATTAATTAAGAAATATAGAGTGTATTTAATCAATTTAGAAAATATTTACAATACATAGAGACTTAGAAGTACTATTATTAGAATATCATATTACTATTAATTAATTAATTATTATATATTAACCAGTAGATATTATTAGAATATTTTCTGTTTGTGGATTTTATTGAATAATTAATTATTAGATATTAAGATACTAAGAATTGATCAATTGTATAGTTTTTAACTAGATAAGATATTTATTTATATATATATTTATATTTGTAGCTATATTTATATTCATATTTATATTTAGATTTATATTTATATTCTCATCACATTCTTAATTGATTTATATATAATTTCATATAGAGAGAATTAATTATTTAAAAGAATTTATTCATTTAAAGAAGGGTTAGTGGATTGATCTTTTATAAGGAGGGGGGAAAAAGAGAAAAGAAAAGAAAAGAATTATAGAAATTATAGAATTTGGATGGTGATTTGGGAGAAAGTTGATAAAATACTGGGAGAACAATACAAGATTTTGAAAGAAATGACTAGCACCACCACAACCACGTTGAAAACAGCTAAGAAGCCAACACCATTTTTAACAGGAACAGGGGCCTCCCCAGTGACACAGAAAACTTTGGAGGGAATGTTTGCATCAGACAAGCAACCCAGTACACCTAATATGCCAACAATGCAGGCCACGCTTATAACAATTCAGGAAACTATGGTCAAAATGCAAGAGTGTATGACAAGAAACCATGAACAATCTAGAAAAGACATGGACGAGGTAAAGAGAGAAGTTAAGAATGACATTCAAAAGATTGATGGAAAAATGGACTTAATACAAGAAATCATCCAAAAAAATGACCAAAGGATAAAAGAAATAGAACAAAAAACTGAATTGACGGAAGAAAAATTAGAAGCATTAGATACAAAAATGACAGGATTAAATAAGGAACTTGAGAACACTGTGGCCCAATTAGAAATGGAGAAGGCAGCATTCTATTTGCGTTTCCAGAACGTAGCGGAAGACCGGGAGGAAGATTTGACGATGGTAATGGCTGAGATGATAGCAGAGGCACTCCAGAGAGAAAAAGACGAGATAATTAATGAACTAGATGAAGTCTACCGAGTCCACACTAACTACGCCCGACAAAACAAACTCCCTCGGGAGGTACACATAAGATTTGTAAGAAGGAAGGTGAGGGATATTGTATATAAGATAACAAAGGACGAACCGATGTATTATAGAAATAAAGAAATAATCACTCTAAAGCAAGTACCTAAAAGAATACGAGATTTGCGAAGAGATTATTGGTTCCTGGCCACGTTACTAAACAGAAGATATATACCATTCAAATGGATAACCCCGGAAGGAATGTTAGTATCGTGGCAGGGAAAGAAAATCAAGGTGGATTCGCACAGCAAAGCAAAAGAATTATATGACCAAATGATGGGGGCTGAAGTAACAAATGGTAATAAAGAAGAGGAAGGACGATATATCAAAGGAAAACAGAAGAGAGATCGGGAAAGAACACCACAACAAGGAGGGAAAGCAGATGAAGGAGAGACCCAGGAAGAGGAAGGAGTACAGACAAGAGGCAAAAAAAAGGAACAGGAAGAAATAAAGAAGAAACAACAGGAAAGTTAATAAAAAAAAAAAAATGGAACGGACTTTAAAAATACTATCTGTAAATGTTAATGGACTCAATTCACCATCCAAACGACACCAAATTTACAAAAAAATTTTGAAACAAAAATCAGACATTGTGTGCCTCCAGGAGGTACATATAAGAAAACAGGATATCAAATATATACAATATAAAAAATTAGGTAAAGAATACGTTTCATTGGCAGAAGAAAAAAAAAGAGGAGTGGTGGTATATATCAAAGAAGGAATAGACAGTAATATGAGGTATGTAGATACAGAAGGTAGGATAGTCATGGTAGAACTAAATCTTGAGCTCAAAAAGATATTATTGGTAGTAATATACGCCCCAAATAGTCAACAATTAGAATTTTACAAAAAAGTGCATGAGAAAATTATAGAACAAAAAATGGAGAATGTCTGTTTGATTGGGGATTTTAATGCTATATTAGATGTAAGAAAAGATTATGAATGTGGTCAACAAAACAAAAATAAAAAAAATGTATTACCTAAAACCTTTATGGATATGGTGGAAGAGTTAGATATGGTAGATAGCTGGAGATATCTTAATCCCGAAGCAAGAAATTATACATATTATTCGAATCCGCATAAATCATGGTCAAGGTTGGATATGATTTGGGTAACTAAGATGTTAATAATGGAGATAGAAGAAGTAGAGATTTTACCAAATAATTGGGCTGACCACAACCCGATAATGATGAAGTGGAGAGGTCAGCAGAGAAAGAAGAATAGATGGACTATGAACACACAGATTCTGCAAGAAAAAGAATATAAGAATTATATAGAAAAGGAGTTAGAATGGTTTTATAAGGAAAACACAAAGCAACACACTTCCCTACAAAACCTATGGGATACAACCAAAGCATATATAAGAGGCCTCACGATATCATATAATGTAAAACGGAGAAAAGAGAGAGAGAAAGAATATAACAAATTATTAGAAGAAATTCAAAATTGGGAATGTAAATTGCAAAGAAACCCAGGGGATGAAAAAATAAGGTTAAATTGGTTAACAGCAAAACATAACCTGAACATATTAGAGCAGGGGAAATATGTAACAGCATTGAAATATACAAGACAAAATTACTTTGAAAACGCAAACAAACCAGGGAGATGGCTGGCGTATAGGCTGAGGAAGGAAAGAGAAAAAAGAACAATTCAGAAATTACGAGATGATGAGGGAAGGATTCAATGGGTCCTAGAGGAAAAAAAGGACATAATAGTCCAATATTATCAAAAACTGTATGAAAAGGATATAGTAACAGAGGAGGAAATTGAATACTATTTAAAAGGGGAGGGATTGCAAATACTAACAGAGGAAGAAAGAGAATTATTAGATAAGGAGATTACGATGGGGGAGCTAAAAGAGGCACTGAAGAGGCAAAAAAATAATAAAACCCCGGGGACAGACGGTTTACCAATAGAATTCTATAAGACATTTGGAGACTCATTAAATGGAATACTGTTAGAAATATACAATGAGGCCCTAATGGAGGCAAAGCTACCCAACACATGGAAAGAAGCATACATTTCCTTAATATCTAAAGAGGGGACAGATACCACACTAATAAAAAATTATAGGCCGATTTCTTTGTTGAACACTGATTATAAAGCTTTCATGAGTATAATTGCCAATAGGATGAAAATAATATTACAAAATAAAATACACCAGGATCAAAATGGTTTTCTGCCTACAAGGCAGATAAAAAACAATTTAAGAATAGTATTGGATGTTCTAGAATATTATGAGGTGCATCCAGAGAGACAGGTAGCACTGATCTTTCTGGATGCACAAAAAGCCTTTGATCAAGTTAACTGGCAATTTATGAAGCAACAAATTAAAAGTATGAATTTTGGAGAAAAATTCACTAAAATGATAACATCGATATATCAGAATCAGAAAGCATGTGTTTTGGTGAATGGTGACCCAACAAAATTCTTTGGAATAGATAAAGGAGTAAGGCAGGGATGTCCACTTTCCCCTTTACTATTCATTTTAACATTGGAAAATTTATTAATCAGAATTAGAGCAAATAAAGAAATTCAAGGATTAAAGATCAAGAGAGAGGATTATAAGGTCCAAGCATTTGCAGACGACCTTGTTTTTTTCGTAGAAAACCCATTAGAAACAACCCCAAAATTAATAAAAGAGATTGAAAAATTTGGAAAGGTAGCAGGTTTAAAAATTAATAAAGAAAAGACAAAAATGATAACAAAAAACATGACAATAAAACAAGTAGAGAAATTAGTAAAAGAATCCGGTCTGCAGACAGTAAAAAAAATTAAATACCTAGGGATAAATTTGACGGCCAAAACGACAACAATAAAAGAAGACAATTATGATACTTTAGTCCAGAAAATAAAGGAAGATTTAGAAAAATGGGGGAAACTAAAACTGTCTTTATTGGGGAAAATAGCAGCAATAAAATCAAACATACTGCCAAGACTCCTTTATCTATTCCAAACAATTCCAATAAAATTAGATAAGAAATTCTTTGATAATTTGGATAAAATAACTAAAAAATTTGTGTGGGAAGGGAAGAAATCAAGAATAAAATTGAATATACTACAAGATGATAAAAGTAGAGGTGGATTTGGACTCCCGGCATGGGATAAATATTACAAGGCTGCCAGTTTATTATGGATTAAAGATTGGATAACCTTAGATAATCAAAGATTGCTAAATTTAGAAGGGCATGATTTAATGAAAGGATGGCACGCCTTTATATGGAGTTCAGGAAATAAAATATATAAACATTTTAATAACCATACAATCAGGAGATCCTTAATTAACACATGGCTACAAATTAAACAAAAACACTACATGAAAATTCCTGGCTGGCTATCGTCTATAGAAGCAATAACTCACCCCAACATATTATCAAAACAAAAGATTCTAAAATATAGGGAAATAGTAGATGTTCAGGGGAATTTGAAAACTAGGGAAGAGCTCAAAGAACAAGGAATGGAAATAGACTGGTGGCCCTACTCGCAAATAAAAGTAAGATACAGAAAAGACCAAGAGAAAGAAGGAATAGATTTAAAACAAAATCAATTAGACAAATTATTAGAATCAAAAGAAGGGAAGCTAATCTCAAAAATTTACAAATATTTACTCGAATTCGATCTGGCAGAAGAGTTGGTCAAAGGGCAGATGGTAGCCTGGGCGAGGAACATAGGGCATAATATACAATTAGAAGATTGGGAAAGAGCTTGGGAAGATAATTATAGAATGACAAAATCGGTACCATACAAAGAAAATCATTATAAAATGTGGTACCGATGGTATCTGCCACCCGCAAGGTTAGCAAAAATGTATCCAAATGTGAACCCGGTTTGCTGGAAATGTAAAAAAGCACAGGGAACTTTTTACCATGCTTGGTGGCTTTGCCCAAAAATCAAAAAATATTGGAACAAAATAAAAACATGGATAATAGAAATAACAAATCACGAAATTGAATTAACACCTGAAGTCTTTTTACTCGGCATGATCAATAAAAATATTAGGAAGGACATAAAATATCTAATACTCCATATTATAACAGCGGCAAGATTAGCATTGGCACAACTCTGGAAAATTGACCGTTTGCCAACTGATCAGGAAGTTATACAGAAAATCTATGTATGCGCAGAGATGGATAAATTAACCCTAAAATTACAGGATAAGGAAGATTCAAATTATTTTAAAATATGGAATAGCTGGTACCAGTGGATAAGTCAGAGAGAGGGAATGCTTAGAGATGAAAGTTAGGAGAAATCAATGTAAATAAACAACTGCACTGTCAGAGAGATATAGAAGGAAATATAGTCACTGTGTGTATATATATATATGTATATATAACATTAGAAAGTAGTTGATAGATGAAATTGAGCACTATATATGTATAGTATATGTACTTGTAATTTGTGTGTTTGATTAAGAAAAACTTGTTCAGTTTTTCTTATAATTGTTTTAAATGTCTTTTTTTTTTAAATATGAATAAAGTTTGTTTAAAAAAAAAAAAAAAAAAAAAAAAAAAAGATAAATGGAGTCTGGCAAGGTTAATCAAGAAAATTAAGTTATTAATTAAACATAAGGTACTGCCAATGTAAGACAACAAGGCAAGAATGAATCTGTCTCCTGTCCTGACTGTTTCATAAGTAGAACATGCTTATCAGTGAAAGAGAAAAATTGAAGGGTGTCTGAGAAAAATGCTTGTCCATAATTCAACTATGACATTAAAAACAATGAATAAAAGACTTAATAAAATTTAATAACTTTCCAGAGATCTACAAGACTGACTATAGGCTTATTTCATAAAACATGACAATATATTTTATTAACTTTATCTCATCTATTTAAAAAAATGCTTAATGGATTCTTGCTGAGCTGCTATCTGCACAAGTAGCTTTAGCTAAAGAAATTTTAGCTCAGATCTTTTTATATATAGGAAAAAATATATACCCAGTAAAATGAAATCCTTATTCTAGTAGAGATAGAGTGTTAAACATTAATGGAAAGAGGGAAAATGTGACAAATGGTAAATTGGTATCCAATATGAAATGTACTTTCCACTTACTTGACAGTTGTCCCAGACTGTTCTATTGATTTCTATTAAAAGTACTTTAAGTAAGTGGAACAGGATTATAATACAGAAAAGGGTTGATTTAACAGACCTTAGTAGACTTCTGAAAAAGTGGATAAAATATTTTATATATAATATGTTTCTGTTCATGTCAATCATTCCCATTCACTATTTCACTTATGGATAAAAAATGTAAAATATCCATGCTTACAATTCTATTTTCCATTTTAAACATGTATAAAATATATAAAATATTTAACATCTCTTTCTACCATTAGTCTGTTAAATTGAGGGTTTTACTATGTGCATTCTTGTCTTGTCGTCCATTTCCGTAAATCAGTGTTACCTTACTCCAAAGAGGGAATAGAAATGGAATATTTGTAGTAAAGCACTTATTTGTAGTAAACCCCTGATACCACAGGGGAAAAACCCATTCTTTTTTTTTTTTTATTGCAAAAGTTTTACAATTACATTTTCACCCCTTTTTTTCACCCCCCCACCTCCCTCCCCAAACTTCCCGTCCTCCCTAACCCTCCCTAATCCTCCCCCCCCAGACTTCCCTATTATGTACTCATAACTAATAACACTGATATATAAACCTGAACCCATCCCTCCCCCTATATAATTTTTCCTCTTTTTCTCTTTACATTAAGATATTTCTAATACATTATTTTCAAATAAAAGCTATTTGATACTTTCTAGTTTGGTATTTGTTCTGAACATATTCTATCCACCTTTTCCATTCCCATTCATAAGTCTCTTGTGAACAATCCTTTAAGTATGCTGAAATCTTCGCCATCTCTGCAAAACTAGCCATCTTCAAAGTCAAAACCCATTCTTGAGAATCATGAATAGCAAGGTTTCCTCATCATCTTCTACCTGATCCCTTAAACAACAAAGGTCAATGCATGAACCAAATGTTTTGGTTCATGCACTGTACATGTTTCTAAAAAAGTTCTGGCATTTCCAAGAGTAATCAAATAATATATTAAACAATTATTGAAACTTACATAACTTTCAGCTTCCAACATGGACTTCATAACATAATGGTAGCAACAGAAAGAATTTTATTGTTAGTATGTGTTAGATGGTTCAATACATGTTAAAACCATCTATTCACTTAATTAAATCAGCTTTAATAGCGATTAACTTTGTAGTGATTGCATGGAATGCACTGTGGATTATGCTACCTTCAAAGTATGGGCAAGAATTTATGGTTTATTTATTTATAGTACAAACTTTGTGACTCTTCTCAGATAGAACTGAAATGAAACTGGGCATGAAAGGCAAGAGACTTTGTTTAGTGAAAAAGAAAATCCCCATGAAAAAGGTCATCACAATTCAGCAGATTTTCAGAAAAGCAAAGGATATGGAAGAGCTTAGGCCACTGGCTCTCTTTACATGTCTAGTTTTGTTTTATGTTTTTAAAATATATCAGTTTAGCTCAAAATAGTCAGCTGGCCAAAGTGACACTTAGCATGCATAATGATTTTTATTTTTTTTTTGCTTTTTTTTGCATAGGAACTTCTACAATATGGTACTATTCAAGCAGGTTTAATTCATTGGTAAATTTTTCACAGACTTACTGAGCAGAGTCTTTCTGAATTTCAGTAAATCCCATCTGGTTTATTGTTATTAGATGCAGGCAGATGCATATTTTAAAGCTTCATAAACATACATTTTCTTATGTTTTTCTGAGAGAATTATATTCTGCTCTATAGGGAGGAAATGGAAGTAAGTTGCTCATTGAAAAAATGCAGCTACTTCCTAAAACACATACAGTGATAATCAGATCACTATACAGATTACTTGGATGATGGTGTGAGATACTGTATATACAAAGCCAGTGAATTGAAAGCCATTAGTAGATTATTTACACACACATACTGAAAAAAGGCCACATGAAGTAAAGCAAATTTTATTAGATATCTGTAGGGCAAGTTCTGGATATCATATCAGTAGCTAATTTGAAAGTAAAGACAATAAAATTCAGGTTGAAAAAAGAGAAGCAAGGAAGAATTTCTTGACAGATGATAGATGATAGATAGATGACAGGTGATACAGATAGATAGATAGATAGATAGATAGATAGATAGATAGATAGATAGATAGACAGACAGACAGACAGACAGACAGACAGACAGACAGATGCTCTGCCTACAAGGTACAATCTAAGCTAGAAAAGTATTACATATAAAGAGTAAGTCACAAGCTAGCTCTGAGCACTTTATTAAAAGAATTAGTTTATTCTGTTCTGCCTTGAGCTCCTGATGGAAAGATGGAATCTAAATCCGATCAATAAATTGCCAGAATGCTGGATTAAAATTTAAGAGATATGGTGTCATGATAGAGCTTCTATGCCCTCTTAACAATCTATGTTTCATAATCTATTTTAAAGTACAAACATCAAGCTAATTTTTAGTAAAATCTCATACATTAGTACTGTATCTTAGAATTTCAGACATGCCATTATTTCACTTTTCCATTAAAGTTTAAGAACCTAATATTATATTCCTGTGCATCCCAGTTTGCATCCCAGAAGACAATTCATTAGAGTTCCCTGTTATTTTTTCCCCTTCAGTTAGTCACCAGCTTTAATATTTATAGAAGTCATCAGTCTTTTCTGGCAACGGAGACCATTCCATAATTTCTAATGACATGGCAGGTATGCCCCATCCAAAATCTCACAATATGTCATGGAAAAAAATCCCCAGAATTAAAGATTTACAAAAAATGTAAGTTGTGTTTTTTGTTGATGGCTGCTCCAGGAGATGGAAAGAGATGTACGTGGTCTTATTTCTATCTAGTTACAAGACTGTCACATCATGTGATGAATACAAAGATAGGGGAGGATCAATGGCCCTAGAGAGCGGTATATACCATTAATTGCTGATTTTAGACGAAACAGTCTGTTATAAAAGTGAACAAAGGAACTCTGACTCAGTTTAATTTATCTAAATTACAACTGCAAAGGAAAGGGCTCTGAACAGTTGGCTTCCCCTGAATATAATACATCACTAACATTTTGCTGTTGATAAATTGCTCCAGATTCTAATTCCTGCTGGCACATTTCCTATTCGAAGACAGCAATATATATACCAGCTTGAAAATGGGGGCACTTATCCCTTTTATTGCTCTACAAAATAATCCTTTACCATTCTTCTCCTCAAGAAATTGCATAAATCTTATGACACTATATATTTATAGTGGGAATTTGAAAAAGGAAGAAAGAAAGAAAAAGAAAAAGAAGTGTAATTTTAGCTTTGGTATCCGTGTACTGTATCTCTTCACTTTGTCATATGCAACTGCTTCTCTAAGAGTCACTTTCCTTTCCTTTTAATGTTCCTGGAATAAAGAAATAGTATACCCAGTGGTGAAATGCTACTGGTTCGCACTGGTTCGGGTGAACCGGTAGCGGTGGCAACGTGTGGTTCAGTGAACCAGTAGTGGAGGCAGCGTAAGGCTCCACCCACCCGCCCGGACGTCATTACTTCCTGTTTTAAACCAGAAAGTAACCTGTTTTTGACCCTCTACACATGTGCAGAAGGCTTTGCGCATGCGCAGAGGGTCCAAAATCACACATGATGCGCACACTTCCGAATTGGTAGGGAAGGTAAGTAGATTTCAGCCCTGGGTACACCGCATTTAACTGCATAAAGGAATGAGTTCCTTCCTTCCTTTGTATATGAAGGCATCAGTGTATCTGTGATAAATATCTAGTGTAAGGCAGCCTCCAGTCAAAGATTTAGCAATTGGTATATCAAAAAACAACTATGACCATTTAAGAAATACATTCTGCAAACTCATGTTTTCATTGTCCAACACTACTAATATCTTGTTCCTTTCTCTACAATCAATAGCAAAGTTGTTCCAGAAAAAGGCTATTTTTTTCAAGTTTCTTGAAGCGATTAGACTTTTCCCTCCACTTATAACTAAAGTAATATCCTTCTGTCACTTTCTGACACCCACACCATTTATGTACCTAGAAATTCTTTCAGTTAATTTATTCCCCCTTACAGAAATATCCTACCTACAAATAATCCCAAATCAATTTCCTTTTCATTCAAAGTGACACCAATTCAGATCCTTGAACTTTAAATCATTTCCTATTTCTTCTCTTTCTACCATTCTCAACTTCACAGATGCAAGTAACAGCTAACATCCAATTTTTTTTCCTCACAGGATTTTTTTCCCCATCCGAATTTGGCTGTGAAGAGTTTTGAGTCAACAGAATCTCAGTCAATACTTTAATTGCTTTCATCGCTGTCCTCCCTGTCTATGTATATATGCATATAAATTGTTATTAAAATATGGCACAGATATGGAATGAAAGAAAAATGATAAAGTAGATGCAAAACTTCAGAGAAATAACTACAGTACAAGAGTGTGAATAAGTATTGGAAAAATGAATAAAATTTACTCTGTTATAACTTTAGGTACAAAATGTTTTACAGATGGTATATAACTCCATCAATAATTAGCAAGAAAAACAAATCAGATAACACTAAATCTGGAAATGTCATAATAGAACATTTTATCATGTGTGGTGGTTATGCAACACAAAATCTCAGAAGTCCTGGAAATAAGTATATCAAAACATTTAAAAATAAATAAATCATTATGTATCAGATTGGGAAATCAAATTTGGAGAACATGCAGTAATGACAAAATGGTCAGTATATTGTAGACTGAAGACTTCAATATCCATATTGAAGACTAGCCAAATGTAAGCAAAAATTGTTCCATTATATACTACTTATTATACAACAGGGCAAATTTAGACATTTGGATTTTGGTTTCTAGGAAAAAGATTATGAAACCAGTGAAAATAATATATGAAGGAGCTTAAATACATACTAATAATAATTTTAGTACCTGCCACACTCAAGGAGGTGGTGGTCCGTCCCCTCCTCAAGAAGCCCACCCTTGATCCAGACTCCCTTAATAACTATCGCTTTATAGCGAAGGTTGTTGAGTCTGTGGTAGCACAGCAGCTCCCCCCATTCTTGGAGGAAACTGACTACCTAGACCTGTACCAATCGGGTTTCAGGCACGGTTACAGCACAGAAACAGCATTGGTTGCCTTAGTAAATGATCTCCGGTGGGCCAGTGATGGGGGTTGTTCCTCCATCCTGGTCCTTCTTGACCTCTCAGTGGCTTTCGATACCATCGACCATGGTATCTTACTGCAGCGACTCGGGGGCTTGGGGGTGGGAGGCACCGTTTTACGGTGGTTCTCCTCCTACCTCTCGGGCCGCTCACAGTTTGTGTGGATGGGGATAGAGATCCACCCTGAGGCCCCTCACTTGTGTGGTGCCTCAGGGGTCGGTTCTCTCGCCTTTGCTCTTTAACATCTAAATGAAGCCACTGGGTGAGATCATTTGTAGTTTCGGGGTGAGCTATCATCAATATGCTGATGATACTCAGCTTTACATCTCCACCCCGGACCACCCTGGGGATGCCCTTTCTGTGATGTCCTGCTGCCTGGAAGCGGTTCGGGCCTGGATGGGAAGAAACAGACTCAGACTCAACCCATCCAAGACTGAGTGGCTGTGGATACCGGCATCCTTGGATCTAGTGGCCCCATCACTAGTGATGGGAGGGGAGGTCCTTACTCCCTCAGAAAGGGTCCACAATCTGGGGGTCTTCCTGGACTCACGGCTATCCTTAGAAGATCATCTGATGGCTGTGACCAGGGGGGCCTTCGCACAGATGATCTGTCCCCGTACCCACACACACACCCACACAGCCAGTCGAGGGTTAAGGAAACACTTTGGAACGCACCCAGGTCTTATCTCCGACTTGACAGCGATAGACACACCGTCTGCCAAGTGACTTTATTTTCAAAGTAAAACAGAAAGATAAATACTCAAGAGTCCAAATGTCTAACACTTTAAATCTTTCTCTCAGCAGCTCCGGACGAGGCTTTAGTGACTATCCAAGGTTTGCTTTGTTCGTCACAAGGATCCTTTGACCACTACCCTCTATTATATAGTCTCTGGGGTGTGGTCCAGTGACTCAGTTCTAATCCCTAGCACGCCTCCTAAGCTGCTGCAAACATTTATCACGCCTTCGGAGGCGTGCGTCCAGGAATGATGTTTCCTCATCACTCTGATTTGAATCAGCTGTCTCTTCTCCCTCGGCCGGCACTTGAGACAATGCCAGAGGGGAGGGGCCTGGAGAGGGAGGCCTGGCTGACTCCTCTTCCTCATGCTCGGAGCTTTCTTCCTCCGATGGGACAGGCTCAGAGGGCGGGGCCACAACACTATCCCCCACCGCAGGGCCCTTCCCCCGGGTCTGACGGTCGGGATGGGGTCGGGACGGGAACTGTTCATGGAAAGCCCGCACCAGGTCAGGGGCCTGAACGGCAGACGCGTCCACCCAGGTGAAATCCTCGGGCCCGTACGCCTTCCAGGCGATGAGGTATTGGAAGCGTCCCTTCAGCCAACGGGAGTCCCGGATACTGTCCACCTCGTATGTCGAGGCGTCGTCCTCGTCGGCTGCGGCTGGGGGGGCAGGCGTTGGTGGGCGGCGGAGATGGCTCGCGGGGGCCTCAGGGACCAGGAGGGACCGATGAAAAACAGGGTGGAGCTGCATGGAGCGGGGTAGAGTCAATCGGTAGGCCACCGGATTGATGACTGCCTCGATAGGGAAGGGACCGATAAAGCGGTGGGCCAGTTTCCTCACCGGCCGGTCCGTGGGGAGGTGTTTCGTGGACAACCACACCCGATCTCCTACTTCCAGCAGTGGCGTCGCCCGGCGGGCGCGATCGGCGAACCTTTTATAATCCTCTTTCGCCCGGATCAGCTGCCGCCGCACCAGTTGCTGCACCGCCTGCAGCTCTGAGAGGACGTCCCGGGTCTCGGGAACAGGGGAGTCCATGATGGTCAACGGGAAAAGCCGTGGATGGTATCTGACGTTGGCATGGAACGGGGTCATCTGGGTGGAGGTGTGTTGGGTGTTATTAAAAGCGAACTCCGCCAGGGGAAGGTACTCGGCCCAGTTGTCCTGCTGCTGGTTGACAAAACAGCGGAGGTACTGCTCCAGTATGCCAATGACCTTCTCCGTGCCCCCGTCAGTCTCCGGATGGTGCGACGACGACAGGCACACCTGCACCTCCAGCGCGGCCATCAGGCTTTTCCAGAAGCGGGCCGTGAACTGGGCCCCGCGGTCCGAAACCACCCGGTCCGGCAGGCCGTGGAGGCGGAAGATATGTTGCAGGAACAAGCGAGCCGTGGTGCGGGCCGAGGGCAGGCCGCGGCACGGGATGAAATGTGCCATCTTCGTGAGCGCATCCACCACCACGAGGACGGTCGTGTACGTAGCGGACAGGGGCAGGTCTGTCAGGAAGTCCATGGAGATGGCTCCCCACGGTCTCTCTGGTGTTGGCAGCGGCTGGAGGAGTCCAGGAGGGGGGCCGGACGCGGCTTTGGCCTGTCGGCACATCACACAGGACATCACGTAGGCGTGCACGTCGTGCCGTACCCGAGGCCACCAAAAAGTCCGCGTCACCAAGTTCAAAGTCTTAAAGAAGCCGAAGTGCCCCGCCGCGGGGTTGTCATGGCACTGGTTCATGACGAGGGCTCGGAGCGGACTCGTGGGCACGTACAGCCGACCCCGGTGTCTGAGCAAGCCCTCCTCCATGGTCCATGGGGACATGGGGCCGACGTCCGCTCTCCGCTGCTGCGACCAGTCATCCTGTCGCTGCGCTTCCAGCACCTGAGCCCGCAGGTCCACTGGTTCCTGGACCGCGGCCAAGGAGTCCGCTGGCAGCACCGTCCGGGGGGGAAGGGAGTCCTTGGGGCAAAAGTATTCCGGCTTACAGGATAGCGCGTCCGCCCTCTGGTTGAGGTTGGTCGGAATGTAGGTGACGTGGAAGTTGAACCGGGCGAAAAACAACGACCACCGGATCTGCCGCTGGTTCAACTTCCTGGCCGTGGTGAGGTGCTCCAGGTTCTGATGGTCCGTCCGCACCTCCACCTGGTGTCGGGCCCCCTCGATGTGATGTCGCCAAGCCTCGAACGCGGCCTTGATGGCCAGCAACTCCTTTTCCCAGATGGTGTAGTTGCGCTCGGAAGGGTTGAGTTTCCGGGAGTAGTATGCGCAGGGAAAAAGAGTGCCGCCATCCACCGGAGCCTGTAGCAGCACCGCCCCAATCGCCACGTTGGACGCGTCCGTCTCAACCACGAACGGACGGTGTGGATTGGGGTGCCTCAGGACTGGCTCCGTGAGGAAGGCCTGCTTGAGGACCTCGAAGGCCTGCTGCTGCGGGGGCCCCCACTGGAACGGGACCTTCTTCCGAAGGAGCTGGGTCAACGGCAAGGTCAGCGTGGCGAAGCCCGGGATGAAGGTCCGATAGTAGTTGGCGAATCCCAACAGACGCTGGACGTCCTTCACCCGACGCGGGGGTTCCCAACTGCGCAAGGCCTCCACCTTGCGCGGGTCCATCGCGATGCCCTCGGGGGTGATGATGTGCCCGAGGAACTCTATGGAAGTCTGGAAGAAGTAGCATTTCTCCAACTTCGCATAGAGTTGGTGCTCCCGCAGGCGCTGCAGGACCTGGCGGACATGCTGGAGGTGACTTTCCTGGGTCCGGGAATAGATCAAAATGTCATCCAAGTAGATCACCACGAACCGATCCAGCATGTCCCGGAACACATCGTTCATCAAGTGCTGGAAGACCGCGGGGGCGTTGGTCAATCCGAACGGCATGACGGTATACTCGAAGTGTCCATACCGAGTGCCGAACGCCGTCTTCCACTCGTCCCCCTCTCTCACGCGCACCAGGTTGTAGGCCCCTCGGAGATCGAGCTTAGTGAAGATCGAGGCCTCCCGCAACCTCTCCATCAGCTCTGAGATCAGCGGCAGGGGGTAGCGATTTCGCACTGTGATGGCGTTCAAGCGCCGGTAGTCGCAACACAGGCACAAGTCCCCCGTCTTCTTTTTAACGAAGAGGACCAGGGCCGAGAGCGGGGAGGTCGAAGGCCGGATGAACCCACGGGCCAGGTTCTTTTCCAGAAAGTCCCGTAAGGCGGCCAGCTTGGGCTCCGACATGGAGTACAGGCGTCCCGAGGGCAGGGGCGCGTTGGGCATTAGGTCCACCGCACAGTCGTAGGGTCGGTGCCGGGGGCAAGCGGTCCGCCTCCTTCTCGCTGAACACGTCGGCGAAGGGCGTCAGCTCCGGAGGCAAGGAGACGTTTGGGGCAGAGACGTCCTGGCCGGCGCAGGTGTGGTGAAGGTGGTCGACACACTGCAGGCTCGGGAACGAGATGGCGTTTCTCGACCACGCCACCTGAGGGTCGGGCGCCCGAAGCCAGGCCATCCCCAGGACCAAGGGAAAGTGCAGATCCGCCGTTACGTAAAACTGGATCGCCTCCTCGTGGTTCCCAATGGCGAGGCGCAAGGGCTGGGTAGCGGTTTTGATGGGTCCCGCCACGAGTTCCCGCCCATCTATAGTTTCGACCCTCAACGGAGGGTCCACTGGAACCAAGGGGACTTTGTAATGGGCCACAAAGGCCTGGTCCATAAAGTTCGCCTGGAGCCCCTCCGACCGGTTAGCCAACAACACCCGGGTGTTCAAAATCAGGTGCCGAGGGGGCTCACAGTCCACAGCCGCCGACTCCGGTGGGGCATGGTCACGTGCCTGACCCAGAGTTTCCCCTAGGCCAGGCCTGGCCCGTTTCCCGGCTGGTCACGTCGAGACTCCGGAACAGGCTTGAGCGGTCCACTCCGCTTCCGGGGACACAAGGCGGCAAAATGTCCCGCCTCGCCGCAATAGAGGCACAACCCCCCTTGACGTCTCCGCATCCGCTCCTGGGCCGTCAGTTGTGGTCTGGCTGCTCCGAGCTCCATGGGCTCCTCAGCCGTCGCCACAAAACGCTGTGCGGTCCGGAGCGCTGTCGGTGCGAAACGCGGGGGTGCCGATGCTGTCAGTGGTTCCGGAAGAGCCCGACGGGGCCGTCGCCGTTGCAGGCGGGCGTCGATGCGCAGGCATTGGGTCACCAGCGCGTCGAGGGTTGGTGGCGCCTCCACACGAACCAGCTCGTCCTGCATCTCGTCGGAAAGGCCGTCCTGGAAGGCGTCCATCAGCGCCACCTCATTCCAAGCCGAATCCTGGCCTAGCAGTCAGAACTCTGCAATATAGTCCCGCAGGGGGCGCTTGCCTTGGCGGAGGTCCTTGATGCGCCTCACTGCCGTCTGCACCCGGAGGGGGTCCTCAAACATGGTGCGCAGGTGTTGTAAAAAGCCCTGAAAGTCCAGGAGCAAGGGGCTATCTTGCAACAACAGGGGCGTGGCCCATTGGGCGGCAGTGCCAGAGAGGGAGCTGATAACAAATGCCACCCGAGCCCGGTCATCCGGAAAATCCTCCGGCCTCATCGCCATAAACAGTTGGCATTGTCCCAAGAAGGCCGGAAACATCTCCTGCTGCCCAGAAAACCGATCTGGCACGTTCACTGGGCATCTCGGACGGGGAGGGGGAGGAGGTGGAGCTGCAGGAGCATTTCCCAAAGCAAGTTGGGCAGTTAGCTGTTCTACTTGCTGTTGCAGAAGCTGATTGGCCTCCAGCATCTGCTGTATCTGCTGCTGCAGCTGTTGGTCCATCGTGGGTTAACGATGGAGTATGGGGTGACGAACAAGATGATCTGTCCCCGTACCCACACACACACACACACACAGTCAGTCGAGGGTTAAGGAAACACTTTGGAACGCACCCAGGTCTTATCTCCGACTTGGCAGCGATAGACACACCGTCTGCCAAGTGACTTTATTTTCAAAGTAAAACAGAAAGATAAATACTCAAGAGTCCAAATGTCCAACACTTTAAATCTTTCTCTCAGCAGCTCCGGACGAGGCTTTAGTGACTATCCAAGGTTTGCTTTGTTCGTCACAAGGATCCTTTGACCACTACCCTCTATTATATAGTCTCTGGGGTGTGGTCCAGTGACTCAGTTCTAATCCCTAGCACGCCTCCTAAACTGCTGCAAACGTTTATCACACCTTCGGAGGCGTGCGTCCAGGAATGATGTTTCCTCATCACTCTGATTTGAATCAGCTGTCTCTTCTCCCTCGGCCGGCACTTGAGACAATGCCAGAGGGGAGGGGCCTGGAGAGGGAGGCCTGGCTGACTCCTCTTCCTCATGCTCGGAGCTTTCTTCCTCTGATGGGACAGGCTCAGAGGGCGGGGCCACAACAACAGGTACGTCTTGCATTGCGCCCTTTCCTAGACCGGGATGCCCTTGCCACGGTCACTCATGCCCTTGTCACGTCTCGGTTAGACTACTACAATGCCCTCTACATGTGGCTACCCTTGAGATGCACCCAGAGACTACAGTTAATACAGAATGCAGCCGCGCGGGTTGTTACGGGGGCTTCTCGATACTCCCGTGAGACACCTCTCCTGCACAAGCTGCACTGGCTGCCTGTGGCTCTCCGGGTTCGTTTCAAGGTGCTGGTGCTAACCTATAAAGCCCTACATGGCTTAGGCCCGGGATATCTGCAGGATCATCTCCTGCCTTCTTCCCACCGTCCGGTGCGCTCGCACAGAGCGGGCCTCCTCAGGGTGGGAGGGCTTTCTCTGTTGGAGTGCCGATCCTCTGGATTGAGCTGCCCACCGGCCTCAGGATAGCCCCGGATCTCCTCTCCTTCTACTGCAAATTAAAGACGTGGCTTTTTCGCCATATGGGCTGAATCCATAGGGGGATTCTAAATATTTCATAATTTTAATTTGATTTTAATTAATTTTAAATTGATTTTAAGTATTTATGTAATTCTCTGCCATTTTTGTAAGCCACCCTGTGACCTACGGGAGAAGGGTGGCATATAAATTACATACATACATACATACATACATACATACATAAATAAATAAATAAATAAATAAATAAATAAATTTACAATGTTTGGTGTAAGTATACATTTCTAGGCTGTATTTAACAGTTGGGTAAAAATGGAAGGGAAAGTAAGAATGTTTCACTGGAAAGTTTTCCCATAATGTTTTTATTTATTTTTAGTAGTTGATTCTCTTTTATTTATTCTATTATCACTATTTAATGTAGGTTTTCCCGTTGTATTTCAAATATTCTAATGATAAAATATGATTGGAACAGTGTTTTGCAATTGTGCCCTTTTCACACAAAAAACCCCAAAAAACCTGTGACAGACATTCCCTCTATAATTAACATGGACGATGAAAAGAAGAGAGTAGGTATGGAATAGAAAAATACATGAACTCATGTGCCACAATGAAACATGTTGTTGGGTTGGATCACTAGACAGATGGTTTCTACTCCTGATTTAAAGCATATTAGAAATGGCAAATCAGAATCTGTTAGGTCTTATAAAATAGGGCAGATTAAGAAACAGACATTTTCTATATCTAAAACTTCTTTTATTAGAACAGGTATAATAACAGAACATTGCAAGTCTGAATGTGCTTCCCTTTGTCCCAATTTCATTTTCATGTGATTTTATGTGCATTTGTGTGCAGGGGCAGCAATAACAATTGAGATGTTTTGGAAACAACTTTCTTGGTCAGGGCTGAAGGTCCTTTATCTGTTTGTTGTCTCTGTAATAAATTTTCCCTCTATCCTTCAAAGCCACCTTCCATATTCTTACAGAATCAGAAGCTGCATATCCCCTTCCTATTAGCTGAAAATAAACAGGTAGAAAGTCAGTAGCTTTTCTTATATCAGATTTACATATTGAAGCTGGGTTGCTCAAGCTGCATCCTGAACATATTTACAAAACCTTCTGAATAACCAATGTTCAATGATGATTTAGTGTCATCCAAATGCTTAGAATCATTGGCAACCCAACTTGTAATAATCAATAAGCCAATCAGAATGAAGATGTAGAAAGTAGTCAAATGAGCAAAACAATAACCATTTCTAAAAATGGCCTTGTAGGTAATCCGCATTTTCTTTTTCACAAATCTGAAAAATATGCTTGCTTTTTTTACTTCTTACTTTGCCACCTATAGGGTGGATCTATGGAAAAAAACCTTTCATATTTTAATTAAGGGTTGCTATTTCATTTTCTACCAGCAGAGAAAGCTCTAGACCATGTCTACACATAAATCAGGAAATCAGGAAATGTTGATACAGTGTCCGGAAGCTAGTTTTGAGATTTGGGGGTGGGGGGAAGTTTGGATAAAAGACTGGATCAGATTTAAGGGAAAATTAAACAAGTCAGTGACATGATGGACTTTTTAGAGAGAAAGACAGTAAGTAGGGATTTGGGTCTAGAGAGAGGGTAGGACAATTTGGCTGCATTGGAACTCAGGGAGAAGAAATTTTGTCTGTAGCTCAGGGCTATTCCAGAAAATCTCTCTGAAAATATAGACACAAAAAAAAGCACTTATTCAGGCATTTCCTTATTTGTTGAGGTGAAAGAAAGAAAGGATGGTCAAGGAACTGGCAAGGTGTATCACATGAATTCAGTTGCCGTGGTATGTCTGTATGTACAAAGATAGATTGATTGATAGATGACAGATATATATATATATCCAATTTGCTCCTAGAAGCATGAAGCCGAAAGCACCAGCCTGAAGATGACGAATAAGACTTTGTCGTAACATCGCCAAGACACTTCCAATTTTACGTGGGAGAAAACCCGAATAACCGAAGACCTACATATATATATATATATATATATATATATATATATATATATATATATATATATGTGTGTGTGTGTGTGTGTGTGTGTGTGTGTGTGTGTGTGTGTGTGTGTGTGTGTGTGTGTGTGTTTTTCTTCTAGCCAGGTTTTCCCTACGTAGCCAAGGTTTTTTTTGTAGCTCCAGCTCAGTAGAATCTCATCTACTCGGTTCTGGGCTTTTTTCTTTTCTAACACCTAGCAAGCTCTCACTAAATAGATCCATTTCTAGCTCGTTAGCTTTCATCAGTAGGCCACACCCATCTCCTCCCTGTAAAGGCATAGTATCAATTTTCTTACTTCTTCGTAGGGTCTATGTGTGTTTTTCTTCTAGCCAGGTTTTCCCTACGTAGCCAAGGTTTTTTTTTTTTTTTTTTTTGAGAGCTTGCTAGGTGTTAGAAAAGAAAAAAGCCCAGAACCGAGTAGATGAGATTCTACTGAGCTGGAGCTACAAAAAAAACCTTGGCTACGTAGGGAAAACCTGGCTAGAAGAAAAACACACATAGACCCTACGAAGAAGTAAGAAAATTGATACTATGCCTTTACAGGGAGGAGATGGGTGTGGCCTACTGATGAAAGCTAACGAGCTAGAAATGGATCTATTTAGGTCTCCCACCTAGCAGTGAGAGCTTGCTAGGTGTTAGAAAAGAAAAAAGCCCAGAACCGAGTAGATGAGATTCTACTGAGCTGGAGCTACAAAAAAAAAAACCTTGGCTACGTAGGGAAAACCTGGCTAGAAGAAAAACACACATAGACCCTACGAAGAAGTAAGAAAATTGATACTATGCCTTTACAGGGAGGAGATGGGTGTGGCCTACTGATGAAAGCTAACGAGCTAGAAATGGATCTATTTAGGTCTCCCACCTAGCAGTGAGAGCTTGCTAGGTGTTAGAAAAGAAAAAAGCCCAGAACCGAGTAGATGAGATTCTACTGAGCTGGAGCTACAAAAAAAAAAACCTTGGCTACATAGGGAAAACCTGGCTAGAAGAAAAACACACATAGACCCTACGAAGAAGTAAGAAAATTGATACTATGCCTTTACAGGGAGGAGATGGGTGTGGCCTACTGATGAAAGCTAACGAGCTAGAAATGGATCTATTTAGGTCTCCCACCTAGCAGTGAGAGCTTGCTAGGTGTTAGAAAAGAAAAAAGCCCAGAACCGAGTAGATGAGATTCTACTGAGCTGGAGCTACAAAAAAAAACCTTGGCTAC